>NW_021320070.1:2857752-2928783 GCF_001605985.2 Dendrobium catenatum | reverse complement strand
AAAAGGCGGCCTTCCGATGACCTGGTTAGGAGAGTAGAGGTATTAGATTTGACTTATGTTAAGAAAGGTAGGGGTAGACCTAAAAAGACTTGGTTAGAAAATATTAGGAATGACCTTTCTTATTAGATTTAAACGAGAATTTGACTTTTAATAGGACACAATGGAGAAAAAGGATTCATGTAGCCGACCCCACGTAGTGGGATAAAGGCTTGATGTTGTTGTTGTTGTTGTTATTGTGGGAGTTTTGTTAAACTAATATTTTGTGATTTTGTACTTTGGAACATGATTTTATTGCATCTACATTCTTACTTTTCACTATTACTATTATTTTCCTGCTAAAACCTTTAATTTTTCATTTACGCAATTCTGTGTCCGTGAGGCTTACGCCTCAGACCGCCTCAAGGCTTACGCCTCGCCTCACAGACAAAAATCGCCTCGAGGCGCAGTTACGCAATTTTAAACCTTGCCTACATCCATGACATGGGGTGTAGCCCCCAATGCCGTCAAATGGGCGGTCATCGCCGCCATGGCTCTAGCCATCTCTGCCATCTGAGTCTATAACTGTAAAACTGTGGCATCCGTGTCTACTGAACGGGGAGGTCCACCTTGTGCTGAGGTGGAAGGTACATTGGCCTCCCCTTGCTCCTCTAAATCATCGTACTAGTCACGCTGATCATTTGACGTGCCTCGTCTCGTGACAACATAAACACGGTGAACAGGGATGTCTTCATCTGACTCTTCTCCAAGCAAGTCCTCATCGGAGAGGGTCTGACAAAGAGCATCAATATACAGACCCAAAGGAGAAGAAATCCTATGGGGACTAGAAATGGGAGCTTGCTTCACTCGAGCCGGGGCACTATCCTCAACATCTACTGCATCATGACTCATCTGAACTGGTATCGATCCCGAAGGGGCTGTATCAACACGACAGATCGCCCCAACTGTCTGCTTTGTCTCGACAGGTGGGTCCACCTGCCGACGTCTCCAAACCCATCTACTGCGACGGGACCGGTAGAACATCTAACTGAGTGAAGGGGGGAACGATAACTGAACCAAGCTGAGGCCGAACAGGCTCCAACTGTGGGCGACGTCCGTGACGGCGGGGGCGTCGTCCAGCAGTAGGAACACCTGTCTGGGGTCTAACAATAGGAACTACTCTGGTCTGCTGTCGTGGTGGCTGTCCTCTCTGCCACCGGTAACTCCGTCTGATCGACTGTCGCTGCAACTGGGCGTGCACCTGAGAGATCTGGTGGAGTAACCTCTCCTCGCTAACACGACCTCTACCGCGCGCTGAATGGTTAATGCCTCAGATCCTCTGGGTGAGGGTCCTAGCAACAGTATCCCTGGGGACTCGAGAGCGAGGAAGAGTAGTGGGGATAGGAGGGGCTGCTGCAATACGAACAGCATCCTCCTCGTCACCACTATGTACTGGCGGTGAGAAGCGTCCTCCCTGGACTGCGTCGATCTCAGGGGCGACTACAACATCCGAGACAGGGGTAACTACACGTCTACGTGGCTCCCGCTGTAAGGGAACCATCCTCTGCTGAACCGTCTCCTGTTGAGCCACAGAATCTGCCATCCGCTGAACTGCTGCATCGGATGCCGCTAAGCGTAATCTCATGTTCCTATTCCTCCTAGCCCTTCTCCCAAGGCCGAAGGTGGAGGAGGAAGCTATGTCCGTACTAACTGGCTAGACAGGAGGAACCGAAACTACTGAAGGGAGTGTCGGGGTCTCCTCGGCAGCCTCAGGGTGAGACAACCGGGTGAAAACAAAAACCCGACGGGTAGGGGGTGGAGGAAGCTCGGCCTGAGCAACCCTCTTTCTCGAAGAGGAAGGAGGAGAGACCCGAGCACGAGCAGCCTCTACCGGGACAACAGGTAAAGGAACTGCTGGCTTGCGACGCTGAGGGGCCGGGGCCACACGAACAACTGGAGCGATAGGCACTGGCCGCCTGACCGCTGGACGAACTGGGTGAACGGGGAGTGGCCTAGGCACTGGCTGCCTAGCCACCGGGCGCACTGGCTGTGCACGAACAGCAACGGGACGAACAGGTGTCCGGGCTGGCTGCCGAGCAACTGGTCATCCGAAAGGTCGCATGGCTGCTGCCTTCTCTCCCCTTTATCATTGCATTTGTCTACAACAATCACCAAGTAAGTGTTAAATCTGCAACTAATTAGTCTGCAACAAAACTAGCAGTTATTGATCGATCCTCCATGTTGTTGTCTATAGCATGCTACTTCCTCATCAAAGCTTGACAAATCTCTCTTCATGTGTCATTTCTATAAGTATAAATGATTCAAGTTTAGGCGACTTGACCTTGATCCACCATAGGATTGAGCTTAAGCTTAATTAATTAAATGAATTTAAGGGAGGGAGCTCAATTTTATGATTTCAAATAGGCTCACAAGCCAACTCATTTATTGTGAAAGAGTCTGATTCAAATTGTTCTTGTAATAAATTGAAAAAAAAAAGACTAGCTAGAAGAATTATAAATATAAATAGAGATAAGGATGGTGATAAAAATTTTCAATAATTTAATAACTTTATACTTAAGACACTAAATTTCAAATATTTTAAGTGTATTTTTGATGGGGACATCAGATCGTGGAAGGTTTATCAGAGACATGGCCGCCGATCTACGGCCACCATCGAGTCGTTGTATTTCTGAGTCCTTTTGTTATTTCAGTATTTATGTATTTGCTTATTGTTATTTTGGTCTTTCCGTTTGTACCCCTTTAATGGGATGTGTCATGTATGAGCCCAAAGGGCAATTGAGTCTTTTATTTCTTTGAGTCCATTATACTTGGCTATATATAGCCCTTTGCTTATTATTTCATGTTAATGAATGATTATTATGATATTTTTCAACTCTTTTGTTTTGAGAGCGTTTGAGAGTTCTTGGAGAGATCCCTAGGAGAGGGCGATCAGATTACCCACCAACCTTGGAGACGGCCGGGTTCGTGGTTCTTTATTTTATTTGTATTCCTCTTTGTTTCCCTCCGTCATCCCCTCAAGTAACATCTTCCCCTAACCAAGTTCTACAATTTGATTCCATCCCATCAAGCCGCCGGCCAACATACAACCTCCTCACCACCCCACCAAAATTCCCCTCTCCCATCCATTAAGCAGCCGGCCTCATCTCCTTCCTCGACCCTTTGAAATTCAAATCTCAATTTGAATACTTTCCATAAATACTTACTCTTGATTTGGGAAGATCTAATTTTAAAATCCTAATTTGAAAAAACCTATTTTATGAAAATTTCTAAATTTAGATCTATTTGAATTTCAAATTCACTTGGACTCATTTAAAACTTTTCCTAATTCCTAAACCCAAAACAAGCAACCTTTCATCCCTTCCCTTAATTCCCTCCAAGGCTATTAATGCCGCCGGCCTCCTTTGGCTTAGTTTAGGAAATCTTTCCTAAACACCCACCCCTCTTTTCTTTAGAAATATTTCCAAGATTATAACAGCCGGAATTTTCAAAAGGGATCAAGCATTAAATACTTCCCTGAAATCTGATATAGGAATTAGGAAACTATCCCACCTTCACCTCCATATCCTGCCGCCCCCTTCCCCTTATTGCTTGACGTTTGAAATCTCTCCATAAGTGTAACAATTCACTTTGGAAAGATTGTCCAATCCTCCCTGCTGCTAGCCAAAATCCCCCATGCTCCTTTCTTGGGTTTCTCTCCAAACTCCTCCTCTATTCACAGAAATCTGAAACTTATTTCAGATTTCGGTTTTGGGCTCCTTCACCTACAAGATTGTCAGAGAAACTTCTTTCTCTTCGACTACTCTCTAGGGCATCATCAAGTGAGAAGATTTATCATCCGGCACCTGTGAATGACGGATCCGGAAACTAAATACGGATTGACATGGGACGAAGACGGCTTCACATCCTACGATCAACCCTCTTCGACGTGAACCCAAGGATTGACCACACCATCGAAGACTACTTGGAGAGGATCCTAGATAATTTGGTGGAAGCTATCGATGAACACTTCAAAAGTATCGAGTGGAGGATCTCCACCTCTCCCTAACGAAGGTTTCTCTTTTCCCTTGTATCGTATTCCTTTTAGTCTAAACTCTCCTTGGTTTGATTGCAGTCACGACGGACTCTTCCGCATTATTCTTGCTTAAGCTTAGTAATCATAGGACTTGAGTGCACCTCGATGCATCCTAATTCTCATTGTTAGATTAGGGATTAGTTTGAAAACAACTACTGCTCATCGTGTTGTTTTTCTATTTATTTTGGAAGTTTGCAAAACTCTCACCATGTGATTTAGCCTAAGCGGGAAACCACTAATCGTTTTAACTCATTGTTTGAATTTGCTCGTAATTTTGTTCTTGAATTATTCTAATCACAAGTTGTGCGAAATCCTTTTGAGTTAAATTGCATTTCAATTACATAGTCCTGCATCAATTTTATGCTAATATTTTAAATGAATTGGCTCATGAGTCGAGTCAAGGTTGACTCAAATTTAACTTATTAGCTCATCAAGCTCAGCTCATAAGCCATTTATAAAGTCAAGCTTGAACTTGTTACATCTTTAGTCATTTCTTATTGCAATAAAAGCAAGTCAGGTATTTAAACTGGTCATGAGACTCCCTTCTACCATGTTTAGAGATGGATCCTTCTTAAAAGGTCTCCAACTAAGCAACAACCCACTTACCACATCTTATATTCTCAATATTCACATCTTTAGAAACAAATAAATTATTGGCATTCTCTAAATCGATTAAACTCATTCATCTTTCCACCTTGCGGACAAGGTGGATCTTTGGGAGGGGAGTATTGTTAGACCGGTCCACTGGACTGGTCCAGTCGGTCCGCACAGGACCGACATTTCGCAAACAAACGCAGGATCTCCGCCTCCTGTGGAGATCGGGCGGCCCGACCGCCAAAGCGGAGCTTTTTAGGAAGTTTTTTTAGGGTTTTGAGAGGGAAATTTGAATGTAGGGACTGTCGAGGGATTTCCTTTTGATTTGTATGCATTAAATAGTTGGTTTTGCTAGGGTTATGGCATCTTGAATTTGGCTGAAATTTGAGATCTCTTAGAATTAGGTTTTTCTTTTGGCTCTAGCGGGGACTAGAGATTTGGGAGAGATCAATCCTCCTCTCAAATTGAGGAACAATTGTATCTTGCTATTTTATGTTTTCCTTTCATCAAAAAATACAAATTATCTACTGTTTTCATGGGTTTAGTGCGGACTCAAAACCCTAACAATGGAACTAAACTCATTAATATATGATTTAATAAGGACCACATGTGCACACGCCCCGTTCTTGTGTATGTCAGTGTGTCATGCTCGGCACCCTTACAGCCACTCACATAGTACTTGTCGCCTACAACCTTATGAGATACAAGCTTCCAATTTCTACCCACATAAGGATATGACCCTTGCATTAGTGTGTTTTGCATTTACACATGTTGTTTATGCATTTCTACTCCCGAACACTGACTTCATCGGACATCGATGTCCATCAATCCTCTAAGCTCAGGAATATTTTAACCGATAATCCTTCCCTAATCTTGGCATCTAGGGTGGCACCATAGCTACTTCCATCATGTTGTACTTTTTGCCCGCGATACACTAATTTTGGTTGCACCTTTCCTGGCTATGTTATGCTCCTTTTGTTTCTATATCTAAAGAACCCTTAGCATCCTCTATATTTGTCTTTTGGTTTGAATTTTCCTTTGCCTTTATTGTTGGCTCCTGTAGTGATCTTGCATTATGACGCTTCCCTCTTCGTAGAGCCTAATCTTGGGATTTCAACTACCTTTGAATCTCCTAGTATATTTGCTCCGTGATCTTTTATTGAAGCTATAAGGGGTAAGACGGTTCTGGATCTCATCCTACTTCCTCCATTTGATTTTTTATGAATCTTCAGCAAAGTTTATTTCTAATTCATCACAAGATGCCCCCACTATTCAAAGTAATTCTACCATCATTTTTGCTTTGATGAGAAGATCTCATAGTTAATATTTCCTTTCTCTTTCAATATTGTAAGCAAGTTCTCCTAGGACCATCCTGGTCTTGAAATTGTTCTCAAGTTGGCCTAATTTATAACTGATTGGAGAATTACCTATTAAACTTCTTAACTCTAGCCATGTTCTTATTGTTGACCCCTATATATTGATTATACCAAGGCATACATATTACACAAAATTCTGTTGAAGAGGCAACTCGATGCATGACATCATTGCTAAGGGCCAAGTTGCTGCACATAGGATTTTTCAGATCATCAATAGAAAACCAAATATTAATACTTCAGACATAGCAAAAAAAACAAATTTCCGATGTTATCCATGGGGACATAGAACTTAAAGATGTTTACTTCAGTTATCCATCCAGACCCAAAGATAGCATTTTAACAGGATTTTCAATTTTCATTCATGGCGACACAACTGTAGCCTTGGTCGGAGAGAGTGGAAGGGGAAAATCAATGATAATCAGCATGATTGAAAGGTCTTATGACCCACAAGATGGGACTCAATACTATGGTTGGTGAGCATGGCACTCAATTGTCAGGAGAAAAGGAGCAAAGGATTTTCTGCAACAGCTATTTTGAAGGACCCAAGAATATTGCTATTAGATAAAGTCACTAGTGTACTTGATGTGGAATCAGAACTAGTACAAGAGGCACTTGATAGAGTCATGACAAATCGCAGTACTGTTAGAATAGCTCACTCAACCACTACTAATTGAGCAATCAATAGAAATTGATAAGGATGGAGTTCATTATCAAGCTATTGGAAACATTAACAAAACTGCTGGAGCAATAGATATCTACCAACATCAACCATTAAAAAAAAAAAAGCTCCCTTAGTATAAAATCGTCTTTTGGGGCTTTAAGCCACAGTTTAATTTACGTAGGGCCTACTTTGCCTGAGAGAGATGATTCGCAAGAAAGAGTACCAGGGAAATCAAAAGCTGATTTCCACTCAAAACAACAAAAAAAAAGAGAAAAAAAAACCTCTCTTCCGCCTCGCCTATCTTAATAAGGAAGTGAGCCCAATTTTGCTTGCTGGATCAATGGCCATTATTATCAATGGGATCAAGAGTCCCATGAGAGCATTAATGATATTTACTATCATTACAATTTTTTATTTATTTATGCATTAGCACTTATCAAGCGTGCTTAAGTGGCCTCCATTCTTTGAATTTTCTGAGGAACCACTTCTTACTCTAGTTTGATTTTTCAGATTCACTATTTCAATCAATCAACTTTATTTTCTCTTGATCCATTTTTGAAATTGCTTCAAGTAGAGATTGTAATTGCTAATCTCTCAAGGCCATCAATGGTTATGATCCTAATAGAAATGGATGTTATTATCCATTTGGAGACGAAAATTTGAGTCGGTTCCACTAATTGTGTTTACTGGCAAAAGGACAAATTTGGAGGCATTCCCTTATATTATTTGTTTTGTAAAATATTTGATTTCAAGATGCTTCGAGGCCTACCTAGAGTTGTGGAAATCATCTTTTAATAATCCTTTTGCAATAATGGCATAAGGGAGCAATTAAATTATAAAAACTGGCCTTCAAACATAACGGTTGTAGTTCTAATTACTTTTAATCTAGTTTTGACATAAAGGGTTGGGTTTATTGACACCTCATCAGCTAATAAGATCATCAACCCAAATCCATCAGATATATTAGCTTCTCATGATCATCATGTTGATTGGGAAATTGATGATCCAGATTTGTTGTCTTATGACTTTGACGAGTATTTCTATATAAGAAAATCTAGTTGACAAAATATTTCAAATTTTCTGTCTGGAGGGACAAAAATAGAAAAGAAATTATATTATCACTCATTAAGATTTACCAAACTTCAAGCAAAACACTCTAAATGAGGACTCATCATTCTCCTCTTACGTTTGGACTCTTGCTTCATTACTTTCCAGTTATATTTGAAAGTGTAATTTAGTTTTTTCTTTTTCTTTTTTAACTATTAATTTTCTACAATTGCTAGGCATTATACTTGTTTCATTGACTAATAATAATATTTTTGCTTTGTACAATAGATGAGATTTATACCAACTTTTTATGTGAAAAAATATAACATTAATTTCTGATAAAATTTATTGGGGAGGTTTTTAATCAAGTATGAAAGTCGCAACTTAAGTTGCAACCCCTCCAAGGTTGTATCCTCCAAGATCCCAAGACCTTTGTCAATATCTCATTTGCCAAACATAATTACAACATTGAGAGATCTTTTATATCAATCTTCTCCTTATCTTATTCACACCATCTCAAGCATATTAGAATACCAATAAATGCCTTCAGTTTAACAAACCCTGTTGAATTAGAATATATTGCATCTTGATTCTCCAAATCACAACTTCTCAATCTCATATATCACTCATTTAGCCTTGATATCTATTGTTAGGAAAAACATGCTTGTTTATGCAAAGGAAATTATAATGAACTTGTTCAATGAACATACAAGATAATAATAAATAGATAAAGCTAAAGAGGGAAGCAAAATTTATGTGGTCCAACCTAAAATTTGACTGCATTCACAAGAGAAGAGATGAACTGATTCACTATTATAAAGCAACAAGGCGTACAATTGTACTAATAAATATTAAATAGAACCTAACAAATTATCTTCCTCAAATTCAGATGCACAATCTCACAACAAAAAATGCTCATATTTCTGAAGCCAAACAAAAATAAAAGTCTCATAATATTTTATAGAAATAAAAGAATCACAAATAAAGATAAATAAATAAATGGACCTAAGTCATACAAAAAAATCTCTTCCAAGATGGTCCTTGGAAACCATATCACACAAATCTTCTCTTTTTCTATTTCTTAGCACAACCAGCTATAGCTCTCGACCCCCTGCTCCTTTTTTTTTCTTCTTATTACAGGAGTTTGTGGATGTGGAAATTTCAACCAAAATATGATTCAAATTTTGAATAAGAGGTGATCTACAATAACAGAATCCGCAATAAATTTTTTAACTAGTTCTTTTCCAAGAAGATAGTTCGCCAAAATTTTTAGTTATTCATAAAACTATCTGTTCGGAATTTTGTTCTTATCCTAGAAATAATAATATAGATCCGACATAGTCAAATCAATGTAGTGAGTTTTTTAAATATTTGAGGCAATGCGAACATTGAAGCATTTGCTTGCTCTATCCAGTTTTTATGGCACTAAACACAAAAAAATAACATAGAATACACATATAATCGGGTATCAGGGATCTTATATTTTCACTGTTATACTTAAGGTGTGAATGTATGAGATAAGAATGAAAAATGGCAAAGGCAATGTTGACTAAAAATTAAAATAACAAAAAATATCTTTCCTGTGATGAAATTAATAAATAAATACATCAATGTCATGGGTGTAAATCTCTTTTATCTATTATATTAAAGAATTAGGCAATAGATAAGAAAATAACTTAAGAGTTAAAGTCTGATAGATAAAATGAAGAATTTATTATTTATACTATTTGATTATAAAATATCATGGAAAGATAAGTTTTTAGAAAAACAATTAGACTCTCTATAAAAATATCTTTACTGTTATAAGGATTTGAGTGTAATACAATAAAAAAGTCAAAATAATGAGAATGTTGACATCTATATAGTAACATTAGGAATAATAGAGTGATATATTATTAATTAAAGAGATGGCAGGAGGATCAACTATAGTAGATAAGGTTGTGTTAGGTGGTTAGATCATGAACAATAGAAGGCGAATGGTGCGCAAATAAGCCAGGTAAGTAAAATTAATGAGAAAGAAATAAGAGAGAGAAAAAAGATGTTAGGCAAGAAAAACAAAGAAACTTTAATAAAGTACTGTTCACAATGGCACTCGAGAAGAATGAATAAAGAAGAACAACTCATAAGCCAAACCCAAAAAGTTGGGTAAGAGCTGATAATGACAATGAATGATAGCGGCATTTGAAGAGCATATGCAAAAGAAAAGTGTTCAGCAAAAATCTTCACAAAAAGCATAAGGGTAAAGGAGACAACTGCATCCTCTTGCACCTAAGTATGGATTAGTTCAACAAAGATAAAAGAGAAACATAAAGAAAATTCGTGAGGTAAGCCTAACTAATAGATGGGACAATAATGTATGAAAAAGTAGGTCAGCACAAGAAAATATTACAATTCTCATGAGTGTGAGATGATATGAGCCACTTGAACTGTGTATAAGATCAGAAATTCAACTAGGGCACGGTGAAAATTGATATATGCAGATTAAAAGAAGAAGAAGAATATATACTTAAGTGTAGCAGCACATAAATACAAGCATGAGGTTGCAGGAAGCACGAGCCACGAAGGCAGAGTATGGAGGATCCACTTCAAAGCACACCCTTTTGGTTCATAAAAAAATGGTCATAACTTTTCTCCTGATTTATAGTCAACTGTCTAAGCACCTAAAATAATCAAAACAAAAAAGTTCAACATGGATGCAGAAAAAGAAAGGCACAACAAAACATAATGTCAGCATTATGCACTGAAACAAACAAAATGCGCGTTCTCAAAAAGATTTCAACAAATGAGCTCGCGCATGCAGCCCCGTTGGTTGACGCGAAGGAATTCCTCCCGCGAGGCTCACGTTCGAAGCCCCTAACATTCCAAAAAAAAAAAAGATTTCAACAAATCAACATCTTTAAACGCAAATTTTTTAGCTCGACACAGAATGTCATTATTCAAGATTCCCTCCAGAATTGCAAATCACGAGAGAACCAAATTCTTAAAATCAGCAAACCCTTGTGAGGCTGCAGTTAAACCATGGAATCAGTAATAACACAAGCATGTTCTACTTCGTTACACTTCCAGCAAAAAACCTAACAATTAGCCAGACATGGGATGGTTAAAGATGTACTCAATCGCGACACTGCAGGAGTCAATCTTATCGGCCTCCTTGTCGGGAATCTCAAGTTTGAACTCCTCCTCAAGCGCCATCACTATCTCGACGCCGTCGAGGCTATCCAGACCCAGATCCTTCTGAAAGTGAGAATCTGCGGCTACCTGCAACCGCCTACCGTGATGACACAGTGATCAAATGGGAAGACATTAGATCAGGATTAGTCAGGGTTTGGAAGGAGGACCTTCGAGGGATCGAGCTTGGGGAAGCTCTTGACAACGGCGAGGACGCGCTCAACGACCTCCTCCCGTTCGAGATGCTCGTCGCCATGGGAGGAAAGGGATCGGGTCTGGCCACGGAAGAGATTCCATGACGCCGAGGCCGGCCGGAATCCCTCAAGAGCTTGCACCGGTATGCGGATGTGGCGTAGGACCGCAATTCGAACGGCGGTCGCCATCTCTGTACTCGCTCAAAACTTCGCTTGTTCTTTATGATTGTTTTATAAAATGGTGATGGTGAGGATAAAATGTAATTAATAGTAAAATTTAAAATAAATTATTATTTTTATCATCCTTATGAATTAAGTTTTATTGGGGACAATTTTTTTATTATTTTTTAAAATAATTTTTTAATATTAAAATATTATGTTAAAAAAAAATTTACTAAAAAGTTGATTTATAAAGCAATAAAAAATTATTCCAAATGAAATTTTAAATTTGCTAGAAAAACCTTCTAATTAGCTAAATAGGTTGATTGGAGTTCACATATGCCTTCTGATGACTCAATTCCGAGAAGATATATTAGATTTTGGCCTATTTTAAGAAAAGATAAAGAAGAATTAAAAAGACTTGATCACAGAAAAAATAGAAATTATATTTTTTATCATATTTAAATGAGAAATTGACACAATAAAAAAAAATGATTCATATAACTGACCTCATATTATAATGAGATAAAGGCTTGATATTGATTTTGTTGTTATGAAACCATTTAATGTCACATGGTTTTAGAATGTTAAGGGTTCTATTAACAATATTAATATCAAGCCTAAAAATCACCCCCCTATTTAAATAGTCAAATGTAAAGATGGAGCTTATTTAAATAGTCAAAAGTTTCGATTGGGGCAGCTTTCTTGTTGCCGCTTAAAACAATTAAAGTTTTGCACTAAAAAAATGTTTTAAGAAGCAGTAAGAAAGCCATCCCAAACGAAACCTCAATTGAATTGATAGCACTAACACGAAGAAATATAATAGCAATCATTCCAAGAAGGGAGAAACAATCACATAGACTCTGAAATAACACAAAAAGGCCAAAATAGGGAATCATTAGCCATGACACTGAATCATGCAACAAAGAATACAAAGATCATGAGAAAAGCTATTAGTACAAAGAATATTTTCAGCATTAGCCACCTGTTGGAGGAAATGCTACTGAGGTACTTCAGTAATTGACCCTGCGCACCTTCAACGTTTGCGAATGTGTCATCCATATTCTCATCAATCCTGAAAAAAAAAAATGCACATAAAATTTTTTATAAAGATCTGTGCTTGTTATTCAAATTATTCTCATGAAAGGAAAAAATCGGGTAAGAACCTGATAGCTAGCTCTCCCTGCTGAGAAACCATGGTGGCTAATTGAGTGAAGATGTTGCTCAACTCATGGATGGTAGATTCAACATTTTGGAGGGCCTCAGTTCTGCTGTTCATGTAGTTTTCTTGTACTGGAACCTGCTGCTGCTGCTGCTGCAGTGCATATAGCAAAGGCTGAGTTGATGATGATGATGATGATGATGATGATGATGGATCCCCATTCTTCTTCTTCCTAAAAATTCACCCCAAAAAAAGAAGACAATTTGAACTTCTATGTTATCATTTGCATAAAACAAACCATACTCTGCATTCTATGCAAGCGATTAAGACTTCGTTTGGGACGGTTTTCTTATTATTTCTTAAAACAGTTTTTTAATGCAAAAATTAATTTTTTTTACTAAAAATTTTCTTTAAGAAGCAGCAAAAAAGCTGTCCCAAACGAAGTCCAAGTCTTGTAACCTAATTTTTCTTCCTACAAAGAAAATGTGTTCGACAATCTTCATAGCAGGTCAACTTTCACAATAAGATCACCATGAATTTTTTTTTTCTTTGTAAAGAGATGAGGGAGCCCTATTATGTTGTACAAGAGAATATAAGGTTGCATTTTCTCTACAACGGTAATGAGGCGTAATAATCAATTGGGTAAAAGTGTATAAAATTCTTCTGTACTTTTGCGCATTGATATTCTTCTATATTGTTTGTTCTTTTTTTTTTTTTGGCTCTCGGTGTTCAAAAAAAAGGATTCATGCAGTCAACCACACATAGTGGAGAATTTCTATTAAAGAGAATTAAAACAGTGTTAGATATCAAGTGCGTTCAGAAAGCTGATCATAAGGCATTCTCCAACCGAACTCCAAACGCATGAATGGCATCGCTCGCGAGCTCCAGCTGAACAGCAAAACTTCCGCTATTTGGTTGCGGGTGAACTGTGCGAAGCTAATATTGGCGTTTCACTGTTCACCTATACTATTTTTATGTCTCTACCGGATTTGCGGAAGAAATGCGCGAAAGAGGAGAAAGATAGTTACCGCGCAAAATGGAGTTCGATTGGAGATGAATCACGACATTTTTTTAGTTTCACTGCATTTTGGAGTGAAAAATGGGATTTTTCGTTGGAGATGATGCCCTATGGTACCTGTAAAACAACTGAGAAGAAGATGCCGCGTCATTCGCCCATGGTGCTGGAGACGCAGCGGAGTCTGATGAGGCCCTTGAAACCAATGGCCTTTGTCGAACAAAAGGATTGGTAGTTTCCTTCGAAGTAGAAGAAGAGAATAACTGTCGCCTATTATCATGAACCTTCAAGTTCTACAAACTCGAAGATAAACTAACTGGTCAGCTTTTATAAGATTTTGTGGAGTATTTAACACGCCTGCCAAAAGATTAAGGCTTCGTTGGGACGGCTTTCATACTATTTTTTAAAGCGGTTTTTTAGTACAAAATATTTAATTTTTTTACTAAAAAGCCGCTTTAAGAAGCAGAAAGAAAACCGTCCCAAACGAAGCCTAAGAAGTAATACTCAAGCTGGATTTCTAATACCCACCTCTGTCCGTGTTATTAGAGCTTCTTTAAATTCCTTTGTAGTGCTCATCAAGCGGTTCTTCAAGTCGTCCACAACATTGGTAGAATGACTAGTTGTGTCACTGGAAATATTCCCTGTTTCATTTTGTGAATTACAAAGAAGCTGCAAGTCCAGTACTGCAGAGTTAAGAGCAGTAATTTCCTCCTTAATAACCGCTGTCAGTTCTTGTATCTCAACTGTAGGGTCATCAAAAACTGATGTTCTCTTTGCCACTGAACCAGATTTAAAAGGCTAACGTTAGAGATAAGCCATATGATAAACAATGGAACTCAAATGTGAACAAACAAAGGAAAATCTGATGCTCAGAGATATAATAAAATTGAACATTAAACACAGTTTGAAATATTATTACAACAGATAACTATATTAAATATAATGTTGCAATTAGGCCAACAATTTTGTATGGATCCAAAACTTGGATAGTAAAAAAAATTGTTGATAGATAGGTTGAGCGTGGTAGAAATGTCAATATTAAGATAGATGTGAAAAAACTAAAATAAAAATAAATTAATAAATGATTATATCAGAAAAATAGTTGAAGTGGCAGCCATTGAAGGTGAAATATTTTAAATAAACCAAGAAATTTGGAGTTTGGACATCATGACAAAGGATAGAAAATGCACTATTAGGCAAGTTGATAAAATTTAATGTTGGATGATAAAGGATAAAAGATAAACTTGAGATAATATAGATAATAACTGTTCAAATAATTTTAATTTGCAAATAATAGGAACACTTCTAGAACTCCATAGGAACAAATGAAAAATAAAGCTTAATCTTGAGGGGTGACACAACTTTGTTTCCTTCAGTTTTACCTATAAATGTTGAAGACAGAAGGGCGGATAGCAACTAAATTCAACGTTGAGCCTTCAACTACAAAGTTCACTTTACGAGCAGGAACAAGGAATGAAAAGTTAAAAAGACAATATATTTCTTATTCAATTATTCGCTTGTCTTTCTCTTCTACAATTGATAAACTGTAATTACAATTTGTCTATAAGCTTGTGTGGAACCAACAGATTCAACCTCACCAAAAATAGCAATGGGAAGACTCCAAGTTTCATCAACACAAATAAATTTCCCTCTATCACCATTCAAAAAGGCTCAATACTTCTCCCACCCAACCTGTTGTTGTATCTATCATAAATCAATGCATTCAATCTAGTGAGCTAACAACTGCCTCTTATTGAGGGAAAATAAATCTAAGATTAAGAGAAGAAAATTCAATTCAACAACAACAAGAAGAACATCAAGCCTTTATCCCACTACGTGGGGTAGGCTACATGAATCCTTTTTCTCCATTGTGTCCTATTAAAAGTCAAATTATCGTTTAAATCTAATAAAGAAAGGTCATTCCTAATATTTTCTAACCAAGTCTTTTTAGGTCTACCCCTACATTTCTTAACATAAGTCAAATCTAATACCTCAACTCTCCTAACCGGGTCATCGGAAGGCCTCCGTTTTATGTGACCAAACTATCTAAGGCGACTCTCTCTAATCTTATCTTCTACTAGAGCTACTCCAACCTTTTCACGTATATGCTCATTTCGTATCCAATCTCTAAGGGTAAAGCCACTCATCCACCTGAGCATCCTCATATCTGCCACACTTAACTTAGTATTATGCTTCTCTTTTAATGGCCAACATTCGGCACCATAAAGCATTGCAGGCCTCACCACCATCTTATAGAATTTTCCCTTAAGTTTGAGGGGTACATTTCTATCACATAACAAGCCCGATGCATTCCTCCACTTCAACCATCCAACTTGAATTCTGCTAATAATATCCCCATCTATTTCACCATCACTCTGAACAATATATCCAAGATATCTAAAACATGTATTCTTATTAATGACTTGATCGCCCAAAGTCATAATTCCCTCACTAGGTCTATTACTACTAAAATTACACTCCATATATTCCGTTTTAGATCTACTCAAGCGAAAACCTTTAGACTATAAAGTTGACCTCCATAATTCAAGTTTACCTTCAACTCCCTCTCTAGTCTTATCAACAAGAAGAATATCATCAGCAAAAAGCATACCGCAACCCATGCTCCCTAACTCACTCCCATAGTTTTAAAGTAAGACACATTAACTTAATTTCTTTATAATTCGCACAATCTTGCGCATCACCTTTATTCTTAAAAATATGAGCTAACACACTCATTCTCCACTCATCTGGCATCTTTTTAGTCTTCAAAATAGTATTAAAAAGTTTAGTAAGCCAAAAAATTCTTTCATCTCCTAAGCATTTCCACACCTCTATTAGAATATCATCAGGTCCAATAGCTTTTCCACCCTTCATTTACTTTAAAGCCTCTCTAACTTTGATTTTATTAATACGTCGATAAAAACATAAATCTTTATTTTCATTTAGGGTGCTAATGTCATTACAGTCAATCTTATTTTCAAAATCTTCATTAAAAAATTCAGCAAAATATCTCATCCACCTTTGTTGAATATCATCTTCTAAGAAAATTATTTTTTGATCTTCATCCTTAATACGCTTCACTTGAACTAAATCCTTACTACTATCTACGAAAGCAATATGCAATGCAAAATCCTTAACTTTTAATGATTTATATAAAATTAAAACCTAAAGCAAAGGCTTACAATAAAGATAAAAAATTAAAGCAACAAAACAATCAAGAGACCAACATGAAAGTGAAGGAGAGAACAAAAACAAAAAAGTACACTACGTGTGAGCTTCCTCACCCAAGTCATAAGACAAACCCTGTACACCCGAGCAACCATCAAATCTATTAGCATACGACTATGGGTCTAATCCTATCTTAAACACCTTGGTGCATTTTTTCCTTGCTTAACTCTAAGGCACTCTCTAGTGCTTGCTCCAAAATATATACCTTTTAAAACTCTGAAACCAACTAGAAGGACTTGCAATGGTCAATTCCTACCTTCCTTCCACATTAACTCCCTATCTTGCATAGTAGATAAGTAAATAATTCAGTTCAAACACAATCACTCTCAATATAATTTAAATTTCCAAATATATAGTTTACAAATATTAAAAAAACGTCAGTCCATCCACATCAACCCACAAGAGAGGTGCTAGAAATGACCAATATTCCTCTCTTTCACAAACCCTCCCTATGACTTGCCTAGTTGATGTAGATATGGTGGCACAACGCCGTATGTACATAATCACTTGCAAATCCCCCCAACTTACTTGTGTGTGTTTTTGCAGACCAACCTCCCAATAGATCAGCTTTAAATGGTCAATCAATCCCTCCCTCCTACTCACCCTACACTCCAACCCTCGAAAGATGAGTGAAATAGGCACTCCCTCCATCCATCCAAATTCAACCTAACTTAGCACACAAAAGCAAAGAGGCAAAGAGAGCCAAAAAAAAGTGGAAAACGGCCTTTCCCTCTCAGAAACTTACTACAAAATCAAACATACAACAATTAGTAGCTCAATCAAGAACTTCACAAATTAAAACTCAAGTTATCTTTCATGATACCATTACAAGATAAAAGAAAAGCCTTTATATATAAAAAGGATGTGCAACCCTCTAAAATTCCAACAAACATGCATATACTTATTATAGGCTTGCGCATGAATTCGGTTATCTGATGTCAAGGTACTGATGCAAAGAACAAACAAGTTACATATGATGTTTAGGTAAGGGACAAAATAAAAAAATGATGATGAAGGACCCTCATCAAGATTCTAACACTCTACTTGCTCATAATAGCGCATATTAGGCATATCAGACAATCATAGTTGATTTACTTACTAATTGAAGCAAGAAAATTTCACCACAATAATGTCAAATAAAAAGAACTTCAAATCACAACCATTAGCTGATTTACTAAATGATAGAAGCCATAACATACTATCACAACATATTTAAAAAATTCCCTCAAGTTCATTTAAATCATGTAACCATTTTTGAAAAAAAAAAAAAGAAATGTGTTATTGTCATTCTGCGTCTCTTTATTCACAACATGAAATTCTCTACAATCTTCAGTTTACTTCGTTAAACAGATTCTGGCAGTTCTGGATAATAAGTAGGCAGAATGCAAGGTTCTGAATTGACTGTAACCCTTTGAAGATTTTGAAGTATACTGGTTACACTGGATGCTACGAACTCATATAAATTTCAAACTACCTCAGCATTCTTTATAATACTCAAAAACCGTATATAGTTATCAAAATGTCACAACTGGAATATTCATGCAAAAGATTGCCGAGAACTGTCTAGTAACTGAATCTATTAGTTATCAAGGCATAAAAAATATAAGAAGCAACAGAAAAAAAGAATTTCATTCTTACATTTTGTAAGTCTATCAAGCTTTTGGGAAGTATGGTGAATCCCAATCCCAATCATTGAAACTCTCTTGTTAAACTCCGACTGGATGGAAACGGCCGACTTCGGCCCCTCAATTTTAGACCCAGCATTGCTGCTCTGCGAAATTGGCCCAGAAGACAACGACTTCTTTAACACCTCCGCTGCGTTGAGAAATTCTCGCGTGCGATCCCGGCAGGACGATTGCCCAGATCTGAAGTGCATCTCGGAATCCGTAGATGTACTCCCCAATACACGACCAACAACACAGATCTAAAAAAGCCCCAAGCAACCAAAGTACAAGCGCCAACGAATAAAATTCTTCGCCAAACCTACATACGGATATCGATCCAAGTTCTCGGAATCGGATGAAGATATCGAGACTCCAAAATCGAGCGTCGAACGCGGTACAAGCTTCGTCGCGGTCCCGAGTCGATCCCGTTAGACCGGCACTCTTCGCTGCAGGGGAAACTACCGACGCCGAATCACCGGCCGGCGAGACCTGCCCTCGACATCACGAAGTCGATGATGCTTTAGCAGCAGGAGGAGAAGAAGCGCGTGTTGCTGCGAGCGATTAATGGATTTGTATTTCATATTTAATGGAAAAGGTCCATCAGAATTAATGGATGAATTGGAACCAATCGAATTTTAGTAACATTAAATTAGAAGACATTATGAAGACTTAGGGGGTATTTATAAATCATGGAAACTGTTTCGTATGAAAAATTTTAAATACTGTTAAATCTCTGAAGTTGTTTGGAAGCAGATTGTGTCCCGGGAAGAAGTTTTGCGACTGAGCGTTAAATCCGAATAGGAATGGGATTAAGATTTAGACGGATTTATTGGATTTGGATTTATGGATTTGCCGGATTTACTGTAGCGTGGATTGCATTTGATTGTATTTATGCTAAATCCTAATAAAAACGACGGACAAATCCGATACCAAACACCCCCCTTAGGCTTAGGGTTCAATGCAAGACATAAAAATACTTGGGATGAGACTTTCATAGATATGTAGTGTATTTTCTATATAATAATCTACAATTAAGTGAGCTACTCTCTAAGTGTGGCTTAAATATTAGTCTAAAATATAATTTGATTTAGAGTGCTCAACATTGGATAGTACATAAAATGTTCTTATCACATAAAATTATGAGTTACGACTCTAAACTCAAGAGACACATCATTTTTTAGAGCTTCCCTCTTCATATCACAGTTTGTCTTTGATGATCTTAGAGTTCGTAATTAGTTTATGATAAAGCTTTATCGTGACAGGCTCTATGTTCCAGCATCTTTTATTCGAGATTAATGATATTTTGTTTTTAATCATTTTTATTTTAACGAATGTGACATTGTCATTACGATATAAATGAGACTAAGGCTTCATTTGAGACAGTTTTCTTGCTACTTTCTACAACAGTTTTATAGTATGATAATTTTTCTAAAACAACGAAAAAGCAGCAGCCAAAAGTTGTCCCTACCGAAGCTTAAATGAGAACTCTATGGTTAAAAAATAAATAGGGAGATTTACATACATACCACTTAATACTATGCTATTTACATATTTAACATCAAAGCTTAGGCACCCACTTCCAAGCAAAATAGCATCACAACCATTGTTTTATAACATACACAGTGAATCACACACGTACACGTGTAAAGCTATATTAGTATTCTCTCTCTCTCTCTCTCTCTATATATATATATATATATATCATGTAACCATCTCTATTACGGACAATCAATACATAATTACTACACACAAGAATATGAGATGTACTGGGTTATTATAGAGCTTCTTTAGGGCCAATTTCAAATCATTTATTCGAAACTAAGTTGTGATTAACCTATGTCGTATCAAAGTTATATAATCTACATAATTATAATAGTTGTGATTGGTCTCTATTGTGTTATACTTGTTAGAACTTAATTCAATCGATTTCAACAATGTTTGTTCTTAATTTGAAGAAAGTTCAAATTGAATTTGATCATGACTCAAATTGGGTTACAACTAAGTTTGAACATCGTTTTTGATGCACTGAGAAGCATTATAACATAAAATACAATAAATCAGAATTAGGGGTGCAAACGAGTCGAATCGAGCTTGAGTCAAGCCCAACTCGAGCTTGAACTCGAGTTGAGCTCAAAAGGCCAGCCCGAGCTCGGCTCGTTCTGCTTAAAAAGCTCGTTAAACGGCTCAATTCGCGTTCGCTTCCACCAGTGTCTGTGTTTGAGGTTCCGTTCGCATACCGCATCCAAGATTTCACTAGTATACCGCGTTTGCCTCTACCTTGCGATCCGCGTTTGAGGTCCCATCCTCCGTTTGAGCCTGCCGACATACCAACCGCATACCGCCTCCACCTTGTCATCCGCATCCGAGTTCGATCCGCTTACGAGCGTGATTTCATTTTCCTCCGCATGGGCACATATCGTGCAATCAAGCTGAACATTAACTGGATATAACTCAAGCTCAAAACTTGACAAGTTGGCACGGCTCGTGACACTTGCACCCTTAATCAGAATCATAAATATAACAATATGAAGGAGATGAAAATATAACCATAAGTTAAGAAAATAAACATTGTTTGAACTATCTTAAAATGAGGTTAAAATCATAATTGCATGTAAACTTGTATAACTTAAATAATATCAGCACTAATATCTATTTATTTGAAAAAGCTCATGGTGAAGAATCTGAAGATTTGCAATATAGAACCACTCCAAGGTGAAGAAAGGACATCGTTTGGAAGACGATTATAACCTTAAAAGTGACATCTTTCAACAAAATTTCTTATATAAATCTCTCAAAATTTTGATAGATATAAATTTCATAGTAAATTGGCGCATTCAATTAATTTGGTCCATTCATCCCGCATGCCCCCAGGCAGGATTAATTATTCTGTGTGTACGTTGAAAGCCGTCCGGAGACCAGCTAGAATGCCCCACGTCACCTCTTGCTCGGTATCGCGGCTTGGTGCTGCTGGCGTGGCGCATTCTGATGGGTCGCCGGACGGAGTTCTGCATCCGGTCTCCGCACATAATAATTTTTCCTCAGTTAGCCATGAAAAAATTTAATTAAATATACCCGAAGCGGGTCGGGTCGGGTTGACCCGGACCCGAAACGGGTCGGGTTGACCCGGACCCGAAGCGGGTCGGGTTCCGGTTCGGAAAACCGACCCGTTTGCAAAAACGGGTCGGGTCGGGTCGGGTTGAACAATATCGGGTCAATTTCGGGTTGGACCCGAACCCGACCCGTGACCCGTTTTTGACAGGTCTAGCAATGAGTATTCAATAGAATGCACCAAAATTATTTGGCTTATTCTTAATACATCAAACAGTTTTGTGCATTCTATTGAATGCACTATTCTGTTTAGCTGGTTTGCTTATTTTTTAATTTTTTAATACTCTCTTAATATTCCTAATTTAAATTAAATACTTACTTCTTCTTTAAAAAAATCCTAAATTTAAACAAGCATCATATTTTGAAAAAGATGCTTTAAAATTACTCTGTTTTAAAACTGTAAACCAAACTCAAATCCGTTTTCGGACGCCCGCCATGAGTTTCAGGCTTCGTGGGTTCGAAGCAACAGATCTTAACCCTAATCTGGACGCTAACTCTTGCGAGAAGAGAGGAAAACAATCTATTACCGATCTCGGAGATGGCAGCGAGGTTGTCTACGTCCCGAAATTCTTGTCAGCGGAACGAGCGTGGGCTTGGTTTGACTATCTCGACAAGGAGATCCCGTGGACAAGGCCATTGATCCACGTCTTTGGAAGGTCTTGCCTCCAGGTTTCTTCGCTTCTTAACATTTCGTATTTCTGCATCTTCTGCTTTCAGTTTTGTGGGTGTTTGGGGATTGATGATGAATGCTATGCAAAGTTTTGTTGGATGCATCTTCTTTATTTGTTCATTGAGAATTCTCGTGTTTGATTAAGATGGTTTCTGTTTCTTGAAGATTCGCTGATTAATTGTAGAAACTACAACTGAACGATGCAAGATTAACTCGATGGTTTTGAGTTGGCCACTTCTCGTTTTTAGATACTTGAATTTGATCTTATGTAGCTAATGGTTACCAGTCAGTTGGTTGTGGCAAAAAAATGTAGAAATGGTGGATTGGATTGTATGATGCAACAAGGAACCATTATGATTTTTTATTTAATTTTAATATGCGGTCTCATATGCCTTCAATTGTTGAAAAAGTGAAGCTACTAGAAGCTGCATTAGAGAAACATTTAAGGTTATGAAGGAGGTCGTGTTTTTTTTAATTATCTTCTTACCATGATTTTGTCTGAATTACCACTTTATCCTCATGAAAATTGAACAAATGAATCCCGTTAATTTGGCATCATGTTTTTTGTTTTCTTTTGGAGGTGGATTTAAATACATAGCACTCAAGATTATCCTATTTACATATTTAACACATAAATTTTACTATTTATTTAATACATCACTCACATAACACTCGAAACTTTAATTACATTAAAAATAGCACTCTTCTCGCCCTCTATTACAATCTCATCACTTATATTTTCACGCATTGTCGGTTGTGTCATCCTTTGCCAGCAAAGGCCAAATTTGCAGCAAATGGGGGGTTTCCCATTGACTAATGAATGTTTTCATTGTCATCGTTGGCGGTAAGAGCGGCAGAGTCATTGAGGGATAAATTGAAGACCGCAACTCAGCTAGAGTTGTGTGGGCGAAGTGATTTATGAAGTTGGGTTGGTGGCAGGTGAGGGGATTTACATACATAGCATTCAAGATTATTCTATTTACATATTTAACACATAAATTTTATAATTGATTTAAAATAATACTCACATAACACTCAAAACTTAATTAGCATTAAAAAGAACACTCTTCTCACCCTCCGTTACAATCCCATAACTTCCTCTTTCACACATTGCTGGTCTTGTCGTCCTTTGTCAGTAAAGGCCAAATTTTGGGCAAGGAGGGGCTTCCCATTGACCAATGAATGGTGTCATTGTCATCATCGGCAGCAAGAACAACAAAGTCATCAAGTGTTAAATCAAAGCCGGCATCGTAGCTAGAGTTGTGTGGGCAAAGTGATTTATGAAGTTGGTGTTGTCAGTCTAATTGGTGATGCATCCGAGCTTATTGGAGCAGGAGGAGGCCCGGCTTTATCCACGGCGACTTTCTCCTCATTGTCATGAGTTTCATTAAGTAAATTAATGGCATGTATATTACATTAATGGTATAGTTGTGTTAAATATGTAAATAGGATAATTTTGAGTGCAACGTATATTAATCTCCCTTTTTAATATTTCAATCCTGAACATAGATTCTATGAAGCCTACATCCCGATTTTTTTGTTTGCTAAAATTAAGCATTGATATATGCACGCTCAAGTATATCCGCTCTTGGTTAGATTTTCTGTTTATGCTAATCATTTCATAATCGGCTTAATTCATTTAACTAAAATAAGTTTATCTATGTCTGCAGCCAAGAGACACATGCTATGTTGCCAGTGAAGGGCTTACTGCTTTAAAATATAGTGGATATCAGCCACATGCATACACCTGGGATGAATACCCCGTGCTTAGAGACATCTTGCAAGCAGTGCGAATTTAGGATTTCATTATCCACTAGACAAATAAATTATAGTTATTGAAATTTGCATTTTTTATCACGTCCCTGGTCTATGCTTCTTCATCTCTATTGTTGATTATACACAAATCAATTTACTTTAGGTTCATGAAGCACTTCCTGGAACTAGATTCAATAGTTTGCTCCTGAATAGATATAAATGCGGCTCAGACTATGTAGCTTGGCATTCTGATGATGAGAAAGTGTATGGATCCACTCCAAAAATTGCATCGGTTTCTTTTGGATGTGAAAGAGAATTTCTTTTGAAGAAGAAACCAGTCAAGAAAGAAGGTACGAGTAAACCAATGCAATGAAAAAGCACACTTACTCAACTGGCTGAAGATTTATTTCTCTTTCTACTAGCTGAAAAATTTTGAACGCACTGATCTGCAATTACTGTTTTCCTCATTCATCACTTTTACAGTTATGCGCACTAGCAGGAGTTCCATCCTGACAAATTAACTGACATTTTCTGTTTACCTCTGACTACTTTGCTAGCCAGTAATGCTTCAGAAGAGCAGAAACATAAGCGGCTGAAGATCTCTTGCCAAGACCAGCACAAGTTCCTCCTTAAGCATGGCTCTTTACTGGTGATGAGAGGATATACACAGCGAGATTGGATTCACTCAGTGCCAAAGCGTGCTAAATCAGGTTCTGTTCGGATCAACCTAACTTTCAGGCAGATAGTGATGTAGATATATTCTACAACTTTTTTTTTCCTACTGAAATCTTCTAAGTAGCGGGAGTATTTAATTCTGGTGTCAGTTACCGTAGTTTTGCAATTGGCATGGGTAAAATTGACATGCAATATAGTTTTTTTTTACATAACTTATGCTAATATATCTAGCTATATTTACTAATCACACGAGTCCATATGCTTACCTTTCCCTTCTAGCTATCCTTTGACTTGGCATCTTTTAGAAGAGTTGGAAACTTTTAGAACGGCCCCTAGTGGACCAATCCGGCCGGCCCCTTCTAAAGGGGCCAGTTCATGTTTACAAGAGGAGGGGTGGTGGCAAGAGGGAGAGAGAGAGAGATTTGGTTGGGTCCACTTGATTTCAAATTCAATTTTGGAGCCAAAGGAGGGGGCAACAAGGTTGTTGATATTTTTTGTCTTTTTTGTTTTAGTTGTATTTTTTTATTTAAAAATACACATAGGGGCAATTGATAACTAAAAGCAATTACAAGCCATAAGGAAAAGTCAGCTCTCTAAAAGAACAAGCTAACAAAAAAACCTATGAGCCAACGTTCAACCAAAAAGAAGAAAACATATAAACATAAGCCAACAAAAAGGAGCAATCACAGTTTGAAAGGAAACCAAATCACCAATCTAACCAGAGCACCAGCAAAAGAATCCAAATGTCCAGCTCACCTAGCAACAAGGACTCAGTCTGGCAATCATGCAGCCACCGGGTAGTAAGGAATGACCATCCATTGGCTGTAGGAAGCCACACCAGCCAACTAAAATTCTGAGCGTAGAGGAAACCACATTAACCACCAAGGTCGCAAACACCAAGCAACCACAGGGAAGTAGAATTGCCTCATCATAGTCCACGAAACAACATCAAAACCAAGCCAAAACAATCACAGAAAGCAAATAACTTTTTTTCTTAGCTTTACTTTTAGATCTCTTTCTAACCTCAGAAGAAGACGATCGTTTGTCCAGAAAATTATATTGAAATTCATCTTCAATCGCATCAACCTCACCATCGGACATATTCAACCAATCAGAATGATCCACACAAGACTTACTCACATATAACGCTAGATGGGTATTCAAATCTTCCTTTGAGGCAATCAAAATAGGAATATCAACAACACTATTCGACACAACCAAATTAACTGCAGGAAAACCAACTTCCCCAACCACAGCATCCAAACATAATTCTTCCTCCTCATTAGCATCCTTAATAGGAGAAGTAACCTAGGTGGGAAAAGAAGGGGAATTATTAACCAAGCAGCCACCCACAATAGACTCAGTACCCACTATCTCCAAAAATGTTAAAGTTTCCCCCAGCCGGGCCCTCAGATACCAGAAGCACCGGACTAACCGCACATCCAACATCTACAGCTACCACCTGAAGACAACCAACCCTTCCAACCTCCACCTCATCAATATCCAACGAAGAAACCACCGCTGTATTAATATTCACAACTCCAGACGGAGCGACTGAAAGCACCACAGGAGATAGGGATTGATCAAAGTCAGCAACGACAGGGGAAACAATGCCAACAGACGCCCCCTCCACAGGCATGACAGGAGGAGCATTAATAGCATTAACAGGCAACTCGCACGGGACAGAAGAGGGAATAGGAAGGGAAATATTAACAGCAGTAAGATGGGGATGTAAAATATGACATTCCTCTTTCAAATAACCTAAAGAACTACAGTGCACACAAAAATGAGGAATATCACCCAAAATTACTGACTGAACATAACCCGAATTCGGAGACCCTACCCAAACCTTATCCAGATATTTTTTGGTGACATCCAATTCAATAAGGATGCGAGCAACCGAAGGACGAGAAGCAGAAGCAGTCGCGGTATCTGTTTTCAAAGTTCGCCCGAACAAAGAACCCAAGCCAAAGAGAATCCTGGGCGAAAATAGATGGGGCCTAAGGTAAGGAAATGAAATCCATATGGGCATAATAGAAAAATCAACCTCAACATCCAAATTTGGGATCCATTTTACAACTTCCATATAGCAATTACTCACAAAGTAAGAACTATGTGAAAAGATCCTACAATAATTGAAATCATTGACAAGCTTGATCAGAACATTCCTAGGGCTAAGAACAATGACTGAGCAATCACCATTGAGCTTCAAGTTGAAAAAGAATTACGAATGACATCAATGGAGGGCCTCATGCCGGGAAACTTTCCAACCAAAGTGAATTCAAAAGGAGCAGCAAGCGAATTAATTTCATCCTCCGAAATCAACAACGTCGGCAAACCTCGGTGAGAAGAAATTCTCAAATCGAAAAAAGCGACTAAAGAACTAGAAGCCCCAGACAATGCATCCTTAAACGAAAGAGCCGAAGTGGCACCATTCAAAAATCCCGTGTCACGAAGACGGGAAGGCGACATCAAATCCGAAAAAAGAAAAACTGACACAAACAGAACCGAGAATATCGAACTAGAGAAGAGAGAAGACTTCCTTGAGGCGAAGAAGGTGACGAAGATCACCCGAACAACAACGATCACCGAGAAGGAAAAAAAACCCTAGCAGAGCGGACATCGCGAATAGATGATAATAATTTTTGTTTTAGTTGTATGCCTTAAGTATGGGAGGGAGATTAGGGTTTGGGCTATGTTATGTTATTGTGTTCTTGTGAGGGTTCTTCTTGATATCTTGGATTATAGATTCATCTTCTAGAAATTGGGAGAGAACAACCGTCCTCTTGAATTGAGGATCAATTGTATCTTTTCTTGTTCTTGCTTTTGGTTTGATTCCTATAATACAATCTACTTTTTGGATTGTTTTCATTGGAGAATATTACAATTTTCTCGCTGTTTTTTATCAATCTTGTTAGGGTTTACTCGAAAAACTAAAGTATTTCCTATCATAAAACTCTATATCATTTAACTCAAATTTGATCCAACCAAAATGAAATCCAATTTTCAACGATTATTGGGCAAAAAATCTCAGCCCTAGAGGTCGCAGAAGGTTCATGAAGAGGGATGCAATAGGGTACTGGGTTTGGATCAGTTGTAGAGTAACTTAATGACAGATATATGGACCCAAGTAAGATGACAATCAGTGTGTTCCTGCAATGTTTAAGATTTCTGAAGGGAGCTTCGGCTGAATATGGTGAGAAGAGACCTGAATCTCTCATGCTGAGTAGCAGGACTTAGTAGTAGTAGTTTACTGGAAGTAAGTTTTAACAAGATTGTGGTTTTTTTTTTTTCTTGAAATAACTGCGATATCATACAGATTTTACCCCTGTAATTTCTCTTTGCAGAGATTTCTTAGTTGTGAAGATTACTTTTATATGCAATGCGACCATTTTACTTTTACTTGCTTGTTCTTCATGCCAACTTTGTTTCCACAACGTACAATCGGTATCAACTTTGTTCTTCATATCGATTTTGTTTCTTTCAAACCCTGACAGCTACCAATGCATGTAGTGAGAGTAAGGTTAACTTTCACATTCTCATAGCCCATAGGTTTATTACGTGAGTTTTTCAACTCACCTGCAGCGTGAAGATGAATATAAAAAACTGAAGGGCTCCTTTTAGTTCTTCGAGTAAAATAAATTGTTGTAGCGGGGCAAAATGACTTATGGTGGAAATAGCGTGCTGGCGAATGGAACCACGATCAATTTATAGATTGAGGTTTCATTTGGTTATCCGATACTTTTTATAAAAGATAGTTTTAGAAACGTTGGTTAAGGAAATGATGTTTTCTAATAGGAAAGCAAATATCAAAAGCTTTTCCAAACAACAGACAAATAAAGACCCCTAACAAGCTTTTATGTAGAAGTGTCACATACAAACAGTTAACAAAAAATAATTTTGTCATCTCTAAACGGAAATGGCAAAAAAATGCCCTCTCAAACGAGGTCTGAGTTGGGCGTCGATGACGATGTGGCTATGATATAAAATGATGTTGATATGAGTAAAGAGGAGTAGAATGATTCTTGAGAGAAATAGAAGGGAAGAGGGGAGAAGAATATTCAGTCCCAAAGAAGTGAGATCTAAATTTTATTTGATTCAATTTACCAATCTGGAGAAAAAGGATTCATGTAACCGACCCCACGTAGTGGGACAAAGACTTGATGTTGTTGTTGTTGTTGCAATTTACCAATCTAATGAAATAGAATATACGTCTAGGGTTCAATATTGGATTGCAGGACTGTTGACTCTATTTTTGATATTTGGATTGACCCAGGTTGACTCAAGTAGTCAGTTCAATTAGATTAATCCGAGTTTAATTAGTCTCAATCGGCTGAAATAGTTCAGTTATTACGAAAATTAGCATGTCATTAATGTTTCCCTCAGACCCAATCGTCTTCTTTAAGCTGATCGATCCGGATCAAATCATTGTAGATGCACCTGAATTGGTAGCACGCAAGTAGTGCTCATACACCTTTTTTCACAATAGCCTGCTCTTCCCCGAATGATCGAGTCATCAGGGCAGTAGAGAGCTGTAACTGCACAAGGTATATCTTCCCCTGTGGTTTGAACCCACAAGCCTCATTGAATCAAAGAAGAGAGTTCATTCAGCTTGAAAGAAAACTTTCACTCATCGAAACTTTTTTTAAGAAATGCAGAGCCTTTTCCCGAGCTTCCTTATCTTTCCTATGGCGTCTAAGCAGATCATTTGATGAGGGAGAAAACTGAAGCAATTCAACAAAGTTTCATCTCTACTAGACAAAACTTTTATATTTGGATGGCCGCTGGATAACGACTTCGGTGTGTTGATCCTTAAGAAACTTACAAATAACCCATGATTACGGATGAAAGACCAAGGCCCTAAGCTAGGCTGAGTTATAGTACTTTTTGCAAGAGAACCTTAATAGAATGAATCCTTCATTTAAGGAGAGGAGATTAAGGATGCCCTTAGTTTTGTATATTTTCTTGATTGTGTCGAGGAAAACCCCATTAAATAGCCTTTTGCTAAGCATGTGTACCATGATGGATAGATTCCACTATTCCAGTCTTTGAGCATCCTTCAACTTTTTCAGTAGAAAGGACACTATATCCTCGATTACAGACAGAGTTAACTAGAAGTGCTGTTGATGAGGATTTTTAGCTATAAGAAGACCTTTCTGATTAGGGGTGTTGCTTACATTGTTGCACTGATGAGCAACATTTGCTTGCGCATGATGTGCGTGTACTGAGGATATGAGGGAATCTGATAGGAAACACTTGTAGAACTCAAGAGAATCCTACCATAAATGTGAATTCAGCGACTTTCCCCCACACAATTTCACACAAAAGACAAATAACAGCGAAAATCACGTAGTAGTGGAGAAGAAAACAACAAGATACATGTGATCCTCTATTCGAGAGGAGGATCAATCTCTCCAAAACTCTCTAGACACCCCCAAAAACATCAAAAGCACGTAGAAATCAGCCACTAAAAAGATGTCCTAATCCTAATACAAACTTCTACTTAAAGCAAACATAAGAACAATGCAAAAGGACTAAGCAACCCTCACACTAACTCCTTTAGGTAGTGGAATCCACCCAAGGGGGGCGGGATTTGAAACCTGTTGTATTGCAGACTAGCAGGCTGCGCCTGTTGTATTGCCTGAGCCGACCCAAGGGTTGGATTGGATGAACTGGTTTATGCCTATCAATGCCCCGCTCCCAAAGAACAATATTGTCCTCAAGATGGAAGGATGGGAATTGATGTTTCACCCTCTCTTACGGCTCCCATATAATGTCATAATTGGGAAGGTCCCTCCACTTGATCAACACCTTCTTGATCCCTCTTTCGCCCTGGCGCACCCCTTGTAGCTCAAGGGGTTCAAATACCACTTCCAATTCTTCACTCAATATTGCTTGCAACTCTGAAGTCGCTTTGTGATTTCCCATAGCTCTCCTCAACTGTGATACATGAACATTGGATGGCTGGTGGTGGTTTGGGGCAACTTCAAACAATATGCCACCGCTCCAATTTTCTCTAATATCTGTAAGGGTCAAAATATATTGGAGCTAGCTTCTCGTTTCTCCTATTAGCTACCGTCCTTTGTTTGTAAGGTCGAAGTTTCAAGAACACCTTATACCTTGCTTCAAATTAGATGTCCTTCAGCCCTTGTCTTCGTAATCTATTGAGCTCTCATCAGATGCCTTTATAACTCTTCCAACACACCGTCCTTCTCCTCCAAGTTTTATTTTACTGAAAAAATTAGAGTGCTACTCTGCAAAAAATACACTAGGTGAGGTGGATCTCGTCCGTACAACACTTTGAATGTGGTCATTTGTGAAGCGGAATGATACAAAGTGTTGTACCAGTATTCTGCCCATGAGCCACTTGGCCCAAAGCCGAGGTGTCTCCGAAGCAAAGCATCGTAGGTATGTCTCTAAGCTCATGTTTACCACCTCCGTCTGCCCACCTGTCTACGGGTGGTAAGTGGCACTCTTCAATACTGGCTCCTGCTGTCTGAATAACTCCCTTCAAAAGTGGCTGATGAATACTTTATCCCTGTCGAATATTATAGACTTCGATATCCCATGCAATCTTACTACCTCCTTGATGAAAGCTGATGCCCTGTCTCTGTCGTGTAGGGGTGTCATAGGAGAATGAAATGAACATAGTTGCTTAGTCTATCCACTACCACTAGAATCACTGTGAACCCTTCCGATCGAGGTAGCCTGTCTATAATTTCCATGGAGATCTCCTCCCACACCCTGGCAGGTAGAGCTAAGGGATACAATAATCTTCATGGGGCCATGACTATGTATTTATTCCTCTGACAGACCTCACAATTGGCTACCATTTCCTCTACATCCCTGTGCATCCCTTTCCAATACAACTCTGAAGCGAGTCTCCTATATGTCTTTTGCACCCCTGAATGACTCCCAACAACGCTCCCATGGAACTCCCGAAGCAGTTGTGGAATATGGACTAATGTCTTAGGTATAAAAAATCTCCCCTGGTATAGAAGCCTCTCCCCCTCTAGAGAATAACCAGGGTGACTACTACCATCCTTCAATAAATCTGCACTAATCCTCCCTAGCTCCTCATCACATATACTTTCCTCCTTAATGGCCCCCTAATCTAGCATAAGTGGTATCAACACAACCATCTCCTATAGCTCCCACATACATCTAGATAAGGCATCCGTTGCCTTGTTCTCTATCCTAGGCCTATACTGGATTTCAAAGTCATATCACAATAACTTTGACAGCCATCTCTGGTGCTCCTCTGTCATCATCCTCCACTCCAACATGTACTTCACACTTCGTTGATCCGTCTTGACGATGAAGTGTCGACCCAATAAATAAGGTCGTCACTTTTGGATGGCTAGCACAAACGCCATCAACTCCCTCTCATAGAGCGACATCGGCCTAGTTCGAGCTGTCAACACTTGATTGAAGTAAGCGATGGGTTGGTGGCTCTGCATAAGTACTGCTCCCAATTAATACCCTGAGGCATCCGTTTCTACTACAAAAACCTGAGTGAAATATGGTAAAACCAAAACTGGTACGATAGTCATAACCTTCTTCAGCCTTTCAAAAGTTGTTGTGGTCGTTTCCCTCCATAAGAAGCTATCATTCTTCAACTGTTTTGTCATTGGCCATGTTATGGTGCTATAGCCCCTCATGAACCTCCCATAGTTGCATGTCAGCCTTGGAATCCCCTCAACTCTCTGAGATTCTAGGGAAGTGGTCATCTCAACATAGTCTCAATCTTAGCCCGATCAGCAACCACCCCCCCTTGAGATACTACATGTCACAAGTACTCCACAATGGCCTGTGCAAAGCAATATTTCTTCAAATTATCCCTCAGTTGTTGCTCCTCTAGCACCTCTAGAACTATCCTTAAGTGCTCCCAATGTCCCTTCTCTGATTTGGTGTACACCAGACTATCATAAAAAAAAACTAGCACAAATCTCCTGAGGTAGGGTCGAAACACCCTGTTCATGAGGAACTGGAAAATGGTTGGGGCATTAGGGATGCCAAAATGCATCACGAGGAACTCATATTGTTCCTCATGCATTCTAAAAATAGTCTTCGACATATCCTCCTTTTTCATTATGATATGATGGTACCCTGACATCAGATTTATCTTGGTGAAGATAATTGTCCCACTCAGCTCATCTAGTAGCTCATCTATCACTGGGATATGAAACTTGTCTGGCACAATTTTCTTATTCACTACCCAATAGTTCACGTAGCAACTCTAACTCTCATCCTTTTTCTTAACTAATAGCTCTATACTAGAAAAATAACTCACATTAAGCCTGATAATCCCTGCCTCTAGCGTTTCTTTGATCAATTTCTCAATTTCATCCTTCTGAAATTAAGGATAGCAGTATGCCTGACACTGATGGGTGACACCCCTTCCCTTAGGGTGATAGTGTATTCCTGCTCCCTCGGCGGTGGCGATCCCTGAGGTGGCTGAAAAACCTCATTGAAATTCTTAATCAAGGGTTGTACTGAAGAAGGAATGTCTCTAACCTCCTTTAATCTTATCCCATCTAGCGTCTGTAGCTCCGCCAGGAGATCTTCCCCCACTTCCTATATGCTCCTCACCATTATTTTAAGTGACATAATGGCTTTGGAGAGCCCTACATCTCTCCTGATCACCATACTCCTCCACTTTCCTCCACTCCACCACCAGCTCCATCATCAATGCTCCCCTGTTGACCTTGATGTTCTCTAAGGTCTGCAACCACTTCATTCTCAAGATAATATCAGTGCACCTTAACTCCAATGGGAGAAAATCCTCCCTCACCTGAACCCCTTGTATAGTCAGCACTACTGCCCTACAGATTCCTCGGCCGGTCTCCACCATCCCCATACCCATCATTACTCCATACACCTTATCTCCACCAATGTCACCCCTAATTGGTTCATGATCTAGTTGGAGATGAAATTGTGGGTAGCCCCAGTGTCAATCAATGCTGCCACCTCCCTGTCTGCTATTTCCCCCTTCACTTTTATGGTATGATTCGAAGTGAATCCTACCACTGAGTTCAGGGAGACCTCTGCCACGCCTAGATGCAGCTTGTCCTCATCCTCTACCCCTATCTCACTCCCACCTCCGTCAATTTCCTCATCATCACAGACAGTGAGAATATGAAGAGTCTGGTCCATACACTTGTGCCCTGGAGTATACTTCTCATCACATTGGAAGCGTAATCTCTTCGCCCTCTTCTCCTGCATCTCCCTCTCCGTCAACCTTTTGAAGTTTCCCCCCACTTCCTCCTCCTACCGACTTCTCCCTTGGGGTCTCACGAAGGTTGCTCAGTGTCAGCCCCTTGCGTGCTAAGAGAGTGGTAGTCATCTTGTTTGAGCCACTTGAATTGCTGCCTCTGGCCCCCCTCTCATAGTACTTTTGATCCTCAATCAGCTGGGTTAACTCCATAGCCTCTCCCAAGCTGATACCAATTTGATAGGAAACACTTGTAGAACTCAAGAGAATCCTACAAAGGATGCGAATTCAGCAACATTACCCCCACACATTTTCACACAAAATACAAATAACAACAAGAATCACATATTAGTGGAGAAAAAAAACAACAAGATACAAGCGATCCTCTATTCGAGAGAATGATCAATCTCTCCAAAACTCTTTAGACGTCGCTAGAGCCCAATAACACAAAAGGCATGCAAAAATCAGCCATAAAAAAGATGCCCTAACCGTAATACAAACTTCTACTTAAAGCAAACATAAGAACAATGCAAAAGGATTAAAAAGCCCTCACACTATTTCTCTTAGGTAGTGGACCCCACCCCAAGGGGGGCCTACTATATTGCATGAGCCGGCTGGGCTGGGCTGGTCTCTGCCTATCAGAATCTAGATTTGTTTGTTGAAATTGAAGGAGCTAGCTTTTCTGATTCCTAGTGCATGAGCCAAGAAGAGCCTAAAGAGCAGTCTAAATATATGGATAAGAAAGCTTTGTATAGATCCGCTGCAAAGATCTTATTAAAATTACCATCCATGGATGTAGTGGAGGGTGTACATCATGGCAATAAGTGGGAGAAGGGATCCTTCAATAATTAGGGATTGATTAAGGAAGAAGAAGAGGAGAGCAGAGGTATATAGCCTTGAGTGAAGGAAAAACCCAAGAAAAATCTAAGCCATGGAAGAGGAGTCAGCGTTGGTTGAGGAAAAAGACCCTCAAGTAGATTATGGGCTTGGCAAAGTATATTATTAGTGTAGAATTTTATAAGATGTGTGTCCCCCACTTGTGTTGTACACTTAATAGTCTATCAATATAATATTTATGAAATGAATGGGCTTGTTAAGGAAAGTAAAAATAAATAAATATGAACATTTCAAATCACATTTATATTAGAAATCCAATGACAATATAGAAGCTTTAACATTAGAAATTAACAATCTAGAAGTTTTTTGTACTTTTTTATTTTAGGGGTAAAATGCTTTGAATTATTATGATAATGAGGGCAACATTTCTGTAATGATATACTTAAACCTAAATATTGTTCCTGATCTAAGTTATGGGTTGAGAATGTTTGGTACATTTAATTCTGATTTAAAATCAACTCCTATGTACAAATTGACTTGAAATTACTTATGGATTGAATCAATATAATTCAGAGCCAACTTAGCTTGAATAAACTTGATTTGAAGTTGTTGATTAGAAATCAATTCTTTTTTAATATTTCATATATATATATATATGATCTTCAGACATGTTGATCAGATTCAAACCTAACTATACTGAATAAAATATATATATATATCTCATGATTTTTAAGTTTTTTCGGCTCAATTTGAGTTTAATATGAGCCTAAAATCAATATAATTTTTCAATGATCTTCAATATAAAATTTTAGCCTTATATGAAACCCACTAAATATAAATAGCATGCATGTTATTTACATTTTATATTATGTTTTCAGTCTTCTCTATGTATCAACAAAAAAAAAAATTCAATTGAATTAGAGACAACAAATTCACAAAATGTTGAAAATCAACCCAAAAATTAAGGTCCTCAATGCTCAAGCTGAGTTAGTCATTTTTGCTAGGAAACCTAAATAGAAAGAATCTTCATTTAAGGAGAGGAGATCAATGTTACATTTAATTGACTATAATTTCTTTAGTGTTATCAAAACCCCATTTAAAAAAAAAGAGCCTTTGACCATGTGGAAGAAGATTTGGTTTGTTTGTCAAAGCTGGAGTAGCTAGCTTTTCGAAGTTGTTGTGCATGAGCCTAGAAAAGAGAACCCTGAAGAGAGACTAATTATTCTGTGCGAATGTCGGACCGAGAAAACCATCCTAACTTACTGTGCTTTTACTATCATTTTGTTCTGCTTCTACAAAAGGACAGTAAAATTGCAACAAATATTTAATATTTATTACGCTTTAACTGAGTATTTGTAAAGGCAGAACAAAAGGTAGTAAAAACGCATTCATAATTGAATATTTGTTGCCATTTTGTAAACACGCAATAAATCCCAACGATTCTCTATGTCCGGTGTCCGCACACAGAATATTTTCTCCAAAAGAGGAGTCTAAAAATAGGACAATAAAGCTCTTATATAGACCCACTATAGAAATCTTATTACAAGGAATATGCCATGGTGGTGGTGGAGGGGGGATGAGAGGGGAGCAGAATGGTGAGAAGGGATCCTTCAAGAGATAGGTATTGATGAGAGGGGAGCAGAGCAATACGAACTCCAATGAAGATATAGCCCATAATATAGAGAGAACCACATGAGAAGAGCTAAAGATGGACAAAATAAATAAATTTAAGCCCTAATAGAGATATTATGAGTCAGTAGTTGCCGAGAAAAAGATAAATAATAATTATATCTACACCCTGAAGTTGATTATAGTCTTATTTAAGCATATGATTAGTAATAGAAGTTTGTAACATCTATTGGGGCCATGCTTGTGTTTTATGCTTAATAGCCTATAAATATTATATTTAATTAATTAATTAGCTTGCTTGTGAAAATAAAAATAAATTTGAACCTGCCAAATTACAATAAAATAGTAATATTATAAATTTAATTACAATTAATTGACCTTTGTTGAATAGCCATGCACCATAATATAAGGCTTTAGGCTTTATTTGAAACAACTTTCTCAATTCTCACTAATTTATAAATCAACATTTTAGTTAATTTTTTAACTAGTAAAAAAAATAATGACATAAAGTTCTCAAAGGAAGTCTTTGCCTTTGTTGAGACAATTTTCTTATTGCTTTTTTTAAAATAATGTTCTTGTACATAAATTTTTTGTTCAAAAAATTTTTATATTAAAAATTATTTTAAAAAGCAATAAAAAAGATGTCCCAAATGAAATCTTAGATTTCTTTTGGAACAACTATCTTTCTGAAATAATTTTTTAATGCACAAATGAACTAAAAATTTATGTGCTAGAAACTTGCTTTAACAAATAATAAAAAATCTGCCCCCAACAAAGCCTTGTAGCTTTTGAAATCCATATCAAGCTGATTCAAAATTATTTATTTTTCTTATGTTTTTTAATTATAAATATATATATTATTTAAAATTTAAATTGCTCTCATATCATCTGATCCAATTTAAACATAACTCAAAGATCAGACCAAGGAAAAAAAAAATGCTTATCTGATGAATCAAGTTGTTTGGCTCAATTTGAGTTCGATATGAGCCATAAAACATTATGGAATAATAGAACTCCTAATTTATGAACCTAATAAATTCAAAGAAAGATTTCTAAACAAGATAGCACTAAGATTTGCAAACTCAAAATTTTACCTACAAGAAATATGAGAATTCCATCCACTTAGGAAGAGAAAAAAAAAAAAAGTTATTATAATAAAGAAAAAAATATAACTCATCATACTGTTCTCAACACAACTTATGACTAAAATCTTCATCATCGTCGCTTTATCATTTCTGTATTGCGCTGGAAAAAGAAACAAATAAGTAGCAATGTGCTGAAATATCTTATTTGTTCCTCAGCCTCGCAGCAGGAAAAAACTTTTGACCCTCAACTTTATGAAAAATTATTCTGTGCGAACGTCGAATGCAGTTCATAGTCCAAAGATTAATCATAATACGCCGCAACACGTCACATCAGTAGTATTGAACTGGGTACCGAGCAGGAGGTGACGTGACACATTCTGGTTGATATCTGAACAGTATTTGACATCCGCACAGAATAACAAATCCAGCTTTATAGATTATATTTCAACCATATTTTGTCATGTTTCTACATAGTTATTGATTAAAATTAACATGATATATATATATAACAAACTCTGAGTTCAACTATAGATAACACATTTAAATATTTAATATCAAATTGCAACTTGTAAAGGTAAAGGGTGTCATAACTCGTGTATCTTACCAGAACGGCAATGGATTGGGGTGTAAGCTCGGAAAATTCACCCATCCAATGTCCAATATGCCAAATTTCTTCCCAGAATTGGCTTCCAGTTATTAGAAAAATCAGCAAGTTGTAAGAATCTAAATGCAAACCATATACAATAATAATAATAAAAAAAAACAACCAAATACCAAAACCTGTAAAAAAGCATGATAGATCAGAACCACTTGGCTCGCTTTGAGGACATCTCATCTCCATTCTCACCCTCTCCGAACCTTTCGATCTTCGAGTCATCACCAATGGAGCTTGCTTCTTCTACACTGGCAGTCTCAGAAAGATTATACCGCATGATATTCGTTGTGATGGCATGTATGGCGGATTCAGACCTCGGAAGGATCAGCTTCTCCACGATTTCCTGCTGCCCACACTGAGATTCTTGATCTGCATCATCTCTTAGTTTCTTGAGAACCTCATTCTTATCTTGGATGAAGCTCTTCAATTTAACCTGAGTTATGAAGATGAAATTAGAAGGCATATAGAGAAACATTACCATACAATTTGATTTCAACATATATTTCAATCATGTCGTCAATCTAATTAGTCAAATAATATGACAATTAAGATGCCAATTTTCAGGAAATTTTAAGATGTTTTGGTCTCAAATGAACATGCAAAAGTAATAATTTAATGGAGGGTATATATAATTTTCTTTAGGGATACTCAAAGCAAACAATCTAGAATCATTTCAATTGCATTGATATTGGAAACGTTATAGGGTGATACTTTAGGTGAGGAGCATTACAAGCCATTACATATTTTCATCTAACTAAATCAATAGTAAATATTCTTAAAAAAGGCCACCAAATCAAACAGCTGCAAGATTCCAATGAAACAACAAACGATAACCATAGAATTCCAAACACCATTAATTGCAGAAAAGATCATTAAAATCAAGTTTCTTTGTTATTTGGACAAATGATTCTTGCCAGATGCAATGAATCCAAGGGAAAATTCAGAAAATACAAGTCATTCTGAAAATAGGGAGCATCATATGCATGTCTTATTTAAGAAAACCATGAAAAGTAAAACTCCAACTAAAAGAAAATATTCAAAATAATAAAAGATATATTTTTTTTCACCTAAAAGCATTCGTGCATTTTCGATGACCATCAAAGATTGAGATTTGTATCAACAATGTTGCATATTTGTAAGCCTACCGGGCAATTATACTGAAGCTTTATATGGTTGCTAATAAAGCATGCAAAGGAAAAATATTTAGGGTTGAGATTTTAAGATCCAGAAATTAATCAACCCTAGTTTATTAACTCTTTCAATGGACATGCCAACTTCTTGTTCCGACAGTCCAAAACAACTTCTACCATAAACAGAAGTTCTTGGCTACACAACACAAGGTTCTTCCATGATTGACAGAGTCAACATGCAGGCAAAAGAAATAAAATACCTGCATTTATTCACCTGAAAATTAACCCCCCAGAAAACTGTAGTGAATGAACAGCGACAACCATCAATAAAATTGAACTTTAGAGCCATGGTAAAAGGTCTTTTCCTTGCGGTTTCTCTAAAGAATTTTGAACCAGAAAAAAATGGAATGAGGAGATTCATGAAAAACCATCACAGTTTAGATACTTTTGAGCGCCAAATAGAAGTGACAATACCTTTTCAAAACAAAAGGTTGCTTAGCCAGGAATGCAGTTTTCATGTCAGGTCTTTCAGGAAAAGAAACCTATCACATCAGAAATCCATCATCAAACCTTTATCACATCCATGGCCTAATATTTTATGCAACGATTCATAAAAACCATAATTTAGATGAGAAATACAGTTACAGACTTACTGGAATTAAATTGCCCTATGACAACAGTTCAGGAAAAGGTTTCATAGCTTAGCTAATTTAAATAAGATAATAAATTTGGCACAAGTGAACCAGGAGTAATGTGCAGTTAAGAAACTGATGCATACAACTAGAGTCGTACGAATGAAGGCGATGTGGCAGAAGAGCAATAAAAAATAGTATCAATACTAATTTCAAACATCTGATTAAAGCTTTCAAGAAGTATTCTTATTCCTAAGTGTGGTAGCTATCCTCAAAAGGCGAAGGGAGAGCTGAGAGACAGAGAAAATATAAGTACTTAGTTACACACTGAGTTCTGCAAAAAGAAAAGCCAAATATGAAGACATGCAAGATTTTTGTTAAAAATAATGATAAAAGGATTCCAGATTTTCAGAACTCATAAACAGACCTAAAGTTAAGTGTTGATGTTAAGAGGCTTTTGTAATGCAGAAAATGCTAAGTTGAAAGGATCTGAGCGTAGAGAGCATAGAGAGGCTACAATTCGAATATACTGAGATGGACTGATAAAAATCCATTTATTGTTACACCATATTCTTTCTCCAACAGAAAATATGAAGAACATGAACCCAATTACGCACCAAGGGAAGACAAGAAAAATTGACAAGGAAAAACAATACAACAACAACATCAAGCCTTTATCCCACTACGTGGGGTCGACTACATGATCATTTTTCTCTATTGTATCCGATTAAGAGTCAAATTCTCATTTAGATCTAATAAAGAAAGATCATTTCTTTTCTTTTTATTAAAAGAAAGGTCATTTCTAATATTTTCTAACAAAGCATTTTTAGGTCTATTTCTATCTTTCTTAACATAGGTTAAATCTAATACATCTACTCTCCTTGTTCGGCGGCCTGGAGTCGGGGGGTTGAGTCGCCGGCGGGATGAAGAGGTTTGGAAGCCAGGCTTGTGCTGACAGAAGGCTAGGATCGGCGGGAGGAGGTTGGACCTTGCATGCGAGATGAAGGATTGGACGCAGACGAGGCGGCTCGGCTTGCTCGACGGAGGCAGGAGGGTCTTCGACTGAAGCCGATATAGAGATCGAGAGAGATATCGCCTGCTGGAGGTAAGTCCCGAATCCTCTCTTTTTTTTGTTCTCTTCGGTTCTAAGAGCCTGAGGGTGCGTATCTAACCGTTTGAATGAGAAGGATTTTTTTATTTTGTGAATGGCGGTGGTAGAAGTCGGTGGGCGAATCGTCGTATCGTTTGGGGCTTCAGTCGGTTGGTTTTACCGTTACAGTCAACAAAAGCCACTGTTTTATGTGACCAAACCATCTAAGGCAACTCTCTCTAATCTTATCTGCCACTAGAGCTACTCCAACCTTTTTACATATATGCTCATTTTGTATCATGTCTCTAAGAGTAAAGCCACTCATCCACCTGAGCATCCTCATCCCTGTAATACTTAATTTAATATTATGCTTCTCTTTTAATGGCCAACATTTTGCGCCATAAAACATTGCAGGTCTAACCACAATCTTATAGAATTTTCTCATAAGTTTGAGTGGTACTTTCCTATCACACAACAAACCCAATGTATTCCTCCACTTCATCCATCCAACTTGAATTCAACTCATAATATCCCCATCTATTTCACCGCCACTCTAAACAATAGACCCAAGATATATAAAACGAGTACTCTTATTAATGACTTGATTGCTCAAAGTCACACACCTCCCACTAGATCTGTTACTACTAAAATTACACTTTATATATTCGGTTTTAAATCTACTCACACACTTTATATATTCTTTAGACAACTTAATTCCTCTATAATTTTCACAATAAATGCAATGAATTTCAAAGTGAAGGAAATTATTCAGAAACTTACCAAATAGTATAGAAGGCAACAAAAATTCAATTATAATTTACTTTAGATATTATAAGGATAAAAACGACAGCCTCTTCTAATTATGGTAAAGGAAAGAAACAACAACAATTGACTACCTCTACTGATTTAACAAATGGTAGTGGAGCCCTTGATCCATGGAGACTTGCTACCTTGAGGATCCATTTCACGTATGTTTTCTCTGCATTATTTGACAAGATAGTGCCTTGAGATATCGAAATAGCTACATTTCAATAATTTTGAACAAGACGTAATGCTCGAAAGAAGAATAACAGCAGTTTGAAAAAGGGTATAACAAACACAAACTTTACGCTAAACAATTGGAAATTAAGTATTGAAATTCATCTAGATAAAGCTCAACAAAAATGGGGAAGCAAGTTGGATATAGACAATTGTACCAACAAAACTTTTCAACAATATATCTTAGGACAATAATGTTTTACAAATTCAAATTTTACGAAAAAAAATAAGTTATTGAACATGATAGAAATGAAAATAGTAATATGATTGTGACAAAATTATGATGAATAAATTAAAAAATAATTATATTAGATAAATGGTTGAGTGATATATCTATTAGAGATAAGATAACTGAAAATAGACTTAGTTGATTTAGATGTGTGCAAAAAAGAATAAAAAAGTGGAACATAAAATAAGTAAATAAAATTAGTGTAAGAGGATTAGGTTTAAGAGGAGTTGACCAAATGTTACATGATTAAAAGTTGTTCAAAATAAGATAGGCCAAAAAAATTAATATGAAAACACGAAAAAAAATGGGTAAGCAAAAGACAACATAACTAAAAGTTGTGAAAAAAAATACAAAATAGAATGATCACCTCATGTAAAACTAAAAAGGAACTAATGTAAGAGGATTCATTAAAGTCAACTGACAAGTAGATGGATAAGGCTGATTATGAGGAGGATGAACACCAATAAAACACAATTAATTTTTTTCACAAGCTTCATGATAACCCAATTATCATAAAAGTGAATGAATTTAATCCTTAAGTAGCTTTTTACTAATATAGAGCATAATCAACAATCGTGAATTTGCTAATAGGAATTGATTGAGATTGGTTCAGAAAGTCAAGGGTAAGGCCGATTATGAGGATGATGATGATCACCAGTTATACACAACTAATTTTTTTTTTCACAAACTTGATGAGAATCTAATCCTTATAAAAGTGAATGGATTCAGTTATAGAAGTGTATGGATTCAGTCCTCCAGTAGTTTTTTTACTAATACAGATCATAATCAATAATCTTGAATTTCACTTTGAAGGTTCAATGGTCAAAATCAGATGGGCAATGAAAAAAAAAAAAATACAATTTTCCACTCAAGCTAAGCGGGTAATTAACATGTATATATTATAAATTGACAAAATATAGCAGAAAATTGCAAAAAAAATACGGGCAATGCGATAAATACAGTGAATTTTTGCAAGACACTTAGATTTCCCAATCAATGATAAAGTGTCAAGTTTGAATCAACACCTCCAAAACGAATGATCATATTCAATATTAAAAAGCACATTTTTTCTATAAAAAGAAGAAAGATTAAAATAAACATTGATCAAATTCATATGGGATTTAATAAACTATATTGAAGGGGTGTCTAAGGAGCAAAAGAAATTCCTTTGAAAAAATTAATGAGATAGTCCTAGCGCCAAATTTCCAGCACCTAGCATGACATGGAAACCCCTTGGCAAATCTATGCTTCATTATTCATGCTTTTGATAAATGATGGAGAAAGATCATGTCATCATGCAAGTAGCCAACAATAACAAGTATGCTACATAGGCATAGATAAACGAATTGCCAACTACATAAATATGACATGGGCAAGTTTTAGATTGCAAAATAAACACATGCACGCACCTCCATACATGTAGGAGTTGTTACTTGTGTTCAAACACAAGGAAGTTGGATCAAGTATTTTCCTATTTCAGTTGGTTTACATCAAATATCAGCTTTAAGCCCATATCTTTTTGCTTTAGTCATGGATGCTCTTACTAGACATTTGCATGAGGATATACCCTAGTGTATGTTTTTTGTTGATGTTGATAAAACTGGAGAGGGAGTTGAAGGTAAACTTGAATTATGGAGGTCAACTTTAGAGTCTAAAAATTTTCGTTTAAGTATATCTAAAACCGAATACATGGAATATAATTTTAATAATAATAGATCTAATGGGGGGATTGTGACTTTAGGCGATCAAGTCACTAATAAGAGTATACATTTTAGATATCTCGGGTTTATTATTTAGAGTGATGGTGAAATAGATGAGGATATTATTAGTAGAATTCAAGTTGGATGGTTGAAGTGGAGGAATGCATCGAGCCTATTGTGTGATAGAAAAGTGTCCCTCAAACTTAAGGGAAAATTCTATAAGATGGTGGTGAGACCTGCAATGCTTTATGGCACAGAATGTTGGCCATTAAAAGAGAAGTGTACAATTAAGTTAAGTGTCGCAGAAATGAGGATGCTCAAGTAGATGAGTGTATTTACTCTTAGAGATAGAATGCAAAATGAGCATATACGTGAAAAGGTTGGAGTAGCTATAGTGGCAGATAAGATTAGAAAGAGCTGACTTAGATGGTTTGGTCACATAAAATGTCGACCTTCTAATGATCCGGTAAGAAGAGTAGATGTATTAGATTTTGTATGTTAAGAGAGGTACACCTAAAAAGACTTGGTTAGAAAAAATTAGAAATGACCTTTTTTTAATTAGATTTAAATGATAATTTAACGTTTAACAGAATATGATGAATAAAAAAGATTCATGTAGCCGACCCCAAATAGTGGGATAAATGCTTGATGTTGTTGTTGTTGAATTAGCTAAGTTACAACCTAAGAAAACTTTTAAGGATCTTAATAGTTTCAAGGAATGAAAGATTAAATAAAATTTACAAATTAATCATCTCAACTGTGAAACATGAAAAGAGAAGTTGGCAACTAAAGGAATAATAAGTACATGAAAGTGTAAGCTTAATAAGCAAATGTAGAAATTGAAAACCTATCAAAAAATCCCAATTGAAAACAATCATCGTCATCTTGAATCACGAGAGGAATAATAATAGCTTTTTATAAAGGGAATCCAATGCTAAAGTATGTGTTACTACTTCGATAATTTGGTAAGTGTTCTCCAATTTCATATAGCACTGAGCAGTCCCGATGTAGCTATGGTAAGGATAATATGGGTGATGATGATTTTAATATGTTTATAAAATTTTAAAAATTACATAAAAATAATGAATAGAAATAAGTTTGATATGGCTATCATGCAAAAAAAATACACATCTTTTTACTGCACTACCAATACCCCAAAAGGGGTGTTCAATCGAAGGGCTCAAACTTACTTCTTGGAGCATGTTTAAGGTTAATATGGACAAAATCAATACGAACATATGGAGGAATCTGAACATTCAGAAAGTGCATGACACCCGCAATAACCTGACAGTTAAATTTTGGGAGTTAGTAATGCAAAAGGATGGGAAATTAGACAGAATTCTGGCAAGTAAACGCGAAATAACAACAACAAGAGATATATATCAAACTGCTCATATATTTCTTTCAGAAAATCCTAAAACCTGATTTTTCCCTATCATACACAAGATGCAGTTTTCAAGAAATTCGACCTTCCAGCAATTTTAGTCCAATAAAGTGATGATTCCTATGCACTATATAAGCAATGACACACAAAAGCAACCCATCAGCTGTAATTATATCAACAAACATTAGCGTTGACCGTCATGAAAGAAGGGTAATTGGAATGTAAACAATATGTTCAAGCTTGGTCAGTATAAAAATTTAGGTTTTTGACTTGACATCTTAAGAGACGTATATTCTAAGAATGTTTAAATGATGTATCTTGGTATGCAGAAATTGTTCCAAAGCATCCGTTTGATTTTTCAACTCATCATCTAAGATGATATATAATACCACTCAACCAGTTGGTTCTGCCTTTGGCTGGTTGAGTGGTTCTTCCTTTGACCTCCAAAGTGGAGGTCAAAGGTTCAAATCTCAGAATAAAATACAGGTTAGATTTTTCAAGAAAGCAAGATTAAATCAGTCAATCAAGTTAAAGTAAAACTTCAGAAAGACTGACATTACTGCTACACTAATCAATTAAGTAAAATACTTATCCATATAAGCATATGCATCTTGAAAGGTCATCATGTACAAACATTTTCAACTTGCTATCATTTAACTTGCTATCTAAATGATATATATTCTAAGATAGGTATAAGCAAGATATATCTTGGTAGACCAAACATTGTTCCAATAAGCATATCGTTAGAATTTTCAACTATATAATCATATCAGTAAACAATTTAAAGCAATTCAGGTGGAAAAAACTCCATAAAGAAGAACATTACTACTAAACCAATTGATTGAGTGAGATATTTATGCCTGTTAAGCATAAGCAGATTACTAAATGTGCTTGCTAAAGAATCAATCGATAAAAAAAGTTTGTAAAAAAAGTAATAAAGCATAATTTGATTGAATTTTTATAAACAATTCTCCACACGGAACAAATCAAGATAAATGTATGCTGGAATCAGATAAAGTAAAAGTGTTTAATTACCTTATCTACTTGGCCATGAATAACTAGGCTAGCCTTTTTATCCTTTGGAGTTGGCTGCAAAACATCATAAGAGTTAGGATACTCTGATTAGTTGGTAATTTGGAGAAGTAGGTCACAGTCACACAATCATCTTTATGTGATGAATTAGATTAAAATGAATTAAGCAAATGCTACCAGTTCACTTGAAATAAAGTACCATGGAAGGAAAAACCAAGAGGACTAAGGAAGGGGTTTCTGTAAGGGGGGATCTAAGGTTATGTTAGACCGGTTCCTCCCGGACCGGCTCTATCATACGGGAAGCGGAGCTCCCGTATCTAGCAAGTGGAAAGGGAGGGAAATCCCACCCATTGCAATGGGGCCCAGGGCATTAAAACCTAATTAGGGAGGGGGGCTGCTAGAAGGGGAAAGAATGCAAATGCAAAGGGCTATTTGGAAGAAAAAGAATGCAAATGCAAAGGGCTATTTGGGATATTTTTGTACGCTTTAAGTAAGGTGTTTTTCCTAGGGTTATGGGATGTTTTGTTTTGCTGAAATTATAGTGTTCTTAGGGTGCTTTGGGCTCTAGCCGGCGGCTAGGGAATTAGGAGAGCCGGATCCTCCTCTCCAATTGAGGATCCATTGTATCTTGTTGTTTTCTTCTATCTATTATCAATTAAAAAAAAATCTTTAGGTTTTCCTATTAGTTAGTCTTGTGGGTGTTGAGTTTGAGAGTGCTGAAATTAAAATTTCAACAAAAAAATATTTATAAACACTTCCTATCAGGTTATTGTCTAACTGTAATCTAATTCTTCAAATAGTTCAAATTACAACTTATGACCCATAAAAAGAAATACCACAGAAAAATCAATAGCGAACTACCTTTGTATATTAAGATCCTCTTTAAAAGAATGAGAAATGTGTAGAGGAATGGAATGAACAATAATGCCCATTTTCTTGGCACTTAGATGCAATTTGATTTTCATATTTCAAGCTCAAAACTTAGGAATACCTCTTCTAAAACATTTAAAACCGAGTCAAAGACAAAATCATAATTACTAATCAACAATTCAACATGGTGCAAAAGTTTATTGCAAACCCTCCCCACCTAACCACAGGTAGCCATCGAATTGATTCAAAGACACAAGACTTGGTGCTTCTGCATTGCATTATTATGGCCTCAAATACACATCATGCTGTTTTGAAGAAATGTCTCGAACAAGAACAAACCTGAAGATTCACAATGACAATTTTTCCTCCACCGTTGAGGGATTTTAGTGGCAGGTTGCATGCTGGAGTTATCTGCAAACTACATAAAGTAGGCCAAGGAACACAAAAAATGATCATAAAAAGGTTATCTCAAAGGCATGCGTACTGCAACATTTTCAAATTGAATAATAATAATAACCATGATAAAGTTATATATTTTAGATCTTCATTTTCACAAAATGAAATCCACATGAAGTTCATGATTTTGCGCAACACCTAGAAATATGGCCTTGTCCTGAGTCATGATGAGCCAATGAGGACACAACTTCCAATTTGCATGTAGTTATATAGTGTTACAAAATTATTGTAAGTGATGTGTTTTAAAATAAAATTTAGTTACAAGCTTGCAAATTTATCCGGCCATGGAGCTGGAGCAAGTTTTGTTAAAAGGGCCAAAAAAGCTAAATTCAATTTCCTCTAATCTCTTGTTCATGTCCAAGAATAAATGACTTTTAAAATGCATACCAACTGATATAAGAATTAGGCTATTCTCAAAAGTATAAGTGGAGTGCGGATAAAGTTGCCTTTATCATAATATAGAAGTAAAGAGCATGTTCAAGTCAATCATTTAAAAAACTTCCATGATGCATCCTAACACTACATAACTCAGTACCCCATACTCTTAAATACTGCATTATTGTGGACCTCATGCAAAAGAAATAGGCCCCACTTAATTCTTGTGAGCCCTTGTAGAGGACTAGGAGGAGCAAGGGTTTAAGCTGCCTCCACTTTGACAATAGAAATCAATGGTTCAAACTATGAAAATAGTATTTCTGCAATGCAGCAAAAGGTTGTCCCTGTCAACTACGGCCTCCGAAAATCATGTCCTGATCTCTCGTTGGGAAAGTATAGATGTGTTCCAGGTTAAATTTTTAGACACTTCCCAAAGATTTTGCCTTTGCGAGAACTTTATGATTTAGTTCTAAGTTTTCCATAGGAGCAAACCAACATGGTCAATCAACCCTCCCAATAATAAGAGAACTTTCAATCAAGATTAGTTGTTAGATAGGTATTAAGTGGCTAACATATGGTGGCAGGAAATTGATTTAGGATTGAAATTTGCCACCTTATGCTTAAAACAAATAGTTTGGGAGGACACCTAGACATTGGCTCTTTATAAGCTAAAGTTATTCTCAAACTATCACCCTCTACAAACAATTGCGAAAAGTGTATGAACTTTGCATTACGTAATATGGTGGTAGATTTATCTTTGAAATATTTTCTTATTTTATTAATTTTTTTGAATTTTTATAGTTTTATCTGGACAAAGCTCCAAAATAATTTACATTGGGATTTAGGAGCATTTCAAAAGATACAGTCTACTTCGGTTGAGATTCATTTTCAACACGGCCAACATCAAGGTGTTTGAATATTTTATTTTGTTATTTGAATCTTAACATCGAATTTAAGCATCAACTTCATGAGTTGCCATACAAGCATTGAATTCAAGAGTTTGTATTTTGGACTAAAGTTTCTTTATAAAAGGCATTGAAGCCTTAATATGAACATAAAATCAAATATCATCGTCGATTTTATAGTTGTATGTTCACTTGTGATAACAAGACTTGGGGTGCATTTTAAAGCTTACTACTCTAATATCTCTCATGAGGTTTAAGTATTGTCAACTCCAATCCTTGTAAGGAGGAGTATCAAACTCAAAATGTAGTACTTACGACTCTTTCCAAGAGACAGAGCAGCCTGCTAAAGAGCGTGTATAACATTGATACTTTGACATTCAAAATTTAAAAGAAAGTTTGAATTTTTTGAAATAATTATATAATTTCATAATATTTACACGTTTTGTAAGGTGAATTAAATTTGAATTCATTTCATTTTAACCCGCATAGTATTCTCGGACCTTGAGTTTAAGAGTTTGGTATATTTGGTAGAAGCAAATGCGAAAAAGTTTGGATTTCAAAAGAGATGTAAATTTGTTTAAATAGAAGAGCGATCACACGGTTTTTAAAATGGGAGACATGTTGTTAATTTTATTTCACTTTTAACCCATATAAGATTCTTGGACATTAGTGTTAAGAGTTTTAATGCATTGGTCAAAGCACATGCGGGTAAAATGATTACTATGATTTGATGTATTGCGCATGATTTTTAATGTATGATATGGTATACTTGCACGTTTCACAACACATTCGCATATTGTATCTATAAATTTCTTAATACACATTAACAATGTACATGCACGTATTTTCACATGATACACTTGTATGCTTGTATGATCTTCAATGTGCTTACACAATGCGTTGGCACGTCCATTGATATATTTAGATGCTTTTCTGTGCACTTAGGAAGTTTATTTGCACATTTTTTATACATTTGCAATGTATTTTTAGGGGACATGTGGACAATGTTTATTTTGGTGATTTGACGCACAATGTGTACTTTGTTAAAATGATTGTGGCCTTCATGATGCACAATAGTGCATTTCTCTCTCTTTAAAAAATTGTTTGTTCAAAAGGTGCATTGTTCATAAAAGCACAATAACAACAACAACAAGCCTTTATCCCACTAAGTGGGGTCGACTACATGAATCATTTTTCTCTATTGTGTTATGTTAAAAGTTAAATTCTCATCTAAATCTAATAAAGAAAGATCATTTATATTATTTTCTAACCAAATCTTTTTAAGTCTACCTCTAACTTTCTTAACATAAGTCAAATATAAACATCTACTTTCCTAACCGGGTCATCGAAAAGCCGACATTTTATGATTTGATGTACCGCGCATGGGTTTTAATGCATGATATGGTATACTTGCACGTTTCACAACACATTCACATATTATATCTATATATTTCTTAATACACATTAACAATATACATGCACATATTTTCACGTGATACACTTGTATGCTTGCATGATCTTTAATGTGCTTACACAATGCATTGTCACGTCCATTGATATATTTAGATGCTCTTTTGTGCACTTAAGAAAGTGTATTTGCACATTTTCGATGCATTTGCAATATATATTAAGGGGACGCGTGGACAATAGTGCATTACTCTGTTTCTTTTAAAAATTATTCGTTCACAAGGTGCATTGTTCATCAAAAAAGCATAGTGCCTATTAGAGGGATGCGTATGAGCCTCATTTTTTAGCAATTAATGTGCGAGGCATTTAGAACATTTGTGCAATCGTGATGAGTAATAGGTTTGACCATTTATCTGATTTGAAAACCATTCCAATGACCACACTTGTTTGAAATGTGTAAGGGTCTAATGTGACAATTGTTCGCGTGCTCGTGAATCTGTATTTTAAATTCACTATTTCTCATATGTCTACTTATGTATGTGTTGCAGATCCGACTGCAAGGAAGGTGAGTAGGAATCCAACATGTGTTTCATATCATCCTTTTTGTCATCTCATATAGTTGGATTTTAATTAAATATGCGCCACATGGAACCATTCTTCTATCTATAAATTAGAGAGTCCCATAGCTCATTCTCATTTGATTCATTGAACTCAAATCCACGGTTCTAAGAGTAGAAGTGTGAAGGGAGGTTCTATTCGCAATCGTTGGTGAGGCGTTGAATTCATTACAAATTCCTTATGGTTCATTCAGTATTTAGTAGTGCCAAAAAAAATTTATTTCTGAATTTTCTTTTTTTATCTTTGTTTTGCAATTTACATTTGTTCAATTGACAGTCATGTAGCATATACAGTCAAGCATCTTCTTTTGTTTTGTTCTTTTTAAGTTCAGTGCAAGTCAGATTCGCTATTAATTTCGGCAACCCCAATATCTTCCCCACATAAAAGGCATCTTCGAGAGTGTTGAACCTTCCCACCATGTCAAAAAAGGTGTGCAAAATCAATGTTGTAAGACACAACGTTGAGTGGATCTTGATGCAGTAAATGCTAGCTATTTTATCTTTTCTTAATTTTCCGCTTGTGTTTCTAGCTATCTTTCTCATGTGACTTCTCAGTTTTCCCTTCTATTTGCTGAATTTCCTTGTTGTTTGCTGAATTTTCCTACTGTCATTTCCCTTTTATGATGTCTTCTCGTATTTATGCTATTATTTGGTCTTCCCTAAGTGGTTGTTTGGTCTTCCCATGTTGGATGTTGGTCTTCCTCATGTTGGGCTTCAATTTTCCCTCCTGGCTCTTCGTTTCCCCAGCTACCATGTTGCCTTTACTGTTGGCTACTCGTTTTCCCTCCCTTTTATGGTCTTCTCGTATTCCTGCTATTATTTGGTCTTCCCTAAGTGGTTGTTTGGTTTTCCCATGTTGGATGTTGGTCTTCCCCATGTTGGACTTCAATTTTCCCTCTTGGCTCTTCGTTTCCCCAGCTACCCCCTTTGGTTTCCATGTTGCCTTTACTACTGGCTACTAGTTTTCCCTGTTGTGGGCTTGTGTCTGCTCGATTTCCCCATTTGCTGAAACCTATGCTGGATGCTTTATTTTCTACTAAATTGGCTGATATGGAAGAGTTTTGTGGCTATTTTGAAAGGCTTTTATTGGTTGTTTCGGTGGCAAATTTAGGTGGTTGATTTCTTTAAGGAAAAAGAGAGAGTGATATGTGATGAATATTTGGAATGTAAAACCTGCAGGTTTGTCATAGCTTGCGAGTTATCCTCTTCTACCTTCCTTCTTATATTTCATCTTGGACTTCTATCTATTCTTCTCTTCACGGTTCTCATTCCACTTGTATTTTTCTTCTTGAAACTATGATTAATCGTAAGTTGTGTTGTTTTTTTACAAGTTGAAACTGGTGTTGTGTCTTGTAAGTTGTAAGGTGTTGTTGTGTTCTAAGGTTGTGTTTGTTTTGTGTTTGTAAGCTGTGTGTTGTTCGTTCTATTATAAGTGGTGTTTTGTCTTGTTTTATTGTTGTGTTTGTTTAAGTTATTTTAAAATGAAGTAATTATGTGCATACATAGTGTTCTCCTACTAGGCTTAGAAATCATAGGTTGCATTAGATCTTCTATCTCACTATGCGAAGAAAAGTGGGCAAATCTTCGTGTATATGCTTAAAACTTACAATGTTTCCCCACAACATTAAAAAAATGTGCAAAGGTACTCATAATTGAATTTCTCCATCATGCAAAGAAAAGAGAGCACAAGGCTTACCCGTGGCATCGCAAACATCACCTATGAGTTCTCATTGTTGTGCTAAGTAAAGTGCACACAAGTTTTGCTCTATGAATGCATCGCACTCATGATTTTTGAAGATTTTCAAATGCTGCATTTTTTTATATTTTTGCATGCAAGATAACTACAACAATGGGATGAGGCAAGTACATTCACCCATTCATTTTTATCCCACTTCTCATATGCAAATAATGATTCACTTCACATTAAAGCTATAGGAAAAATAAGCCCACAGTTTAATATAAAATTCCTTTGTCATTTCATTTTCATAGAAATGCTGCAAGAGAGTGTCTTTGCTACACCACCAAGGTCCGCTATAGATAATAAAGAAATGTTGTTGTACATAGTGGGTCCCATAATGCGAGTTTGATGTTTTACTTGAAGACTTCCTTAACCCATGCTTATCGACACCCTTTCTTCCCCTTTTTTATAATTTAAGAAACATAAGCCCCAATAGGGATCAAGTAAAGATCGAAGCAAGAAAAGTACATGATAGGTAGTTAATAAATTCTCTAAGACGAGGATCCATGGAGTTGCACATGGAGGCAAGTTCAATGTTGATATATTTACTAAGTTTTCGTTCTTACGAAAGAATTACTCTTCATCTCCTTCAATAATTTCTCTCCCTTTACAAGCCATTGGATTCATCAATGCATTCTTTAGTAAGAGTGTGCGGTTTCCTCACCTCTTTCATGCACAACAGATCCTACTGAGGCCTTATGTAATGAACTCCAAGTCGCAACTTCCTCCTTTGCCGTCAAGAGTATCGATAATCTGGGTTGGAAACAAAGAGGAGAAGAAGAGAATGAGAGGGTAGCATGAGATTGTGTAGGAAAGGAGATGATGTCGATTTCAGTGGGCAAGGGTGAGTGGGTGACATGCTCGCGTACGGAGCGGGCATGGGTTCGACGGAATGAAAGGAGGGGGTTGAGGTATGGGAATTTTTCCCTTTTTATTTTATATACAATAGGTCAACATCAACTCCCCCAAACTCGGCATTGAAGGGAAGCCTCATCAACTCACCCTAGACTTCTCATTAATAGGAAGCCTCATACACTAGGTATAGTTTCTTTATTATCCAGGGGTAAAACAATCTATCAAGATATAATATAGTTAGATTTAAGCAAATATTGAATTTCACAGATGAATGAGAAGAATTTAGGCAACCAAAAGTTATGATTTCATTATTGCATGTTTTATTGTATGTTACCACTTACCTAGTCCCCAGACATAACACAACATCAGCCATTTTACAGTGCTGCTCCGCAGGATTCATCTCTTTTACTGGCAAAGCATCCTGCAAGATATGTTTTAATACATGTTACAAACTCAAGAAAGAAAGACTCAATAAACAAATAACATATTTATCTTCGAAATAATCCTCTAAAAAGAAAAAAGGTTGGAAAAAACAATCGTGATTATTGAACATATTTAAAGAACCCAATCAAGAAATGTCTTAGCTTTTGGATCATAGAGCTTAATGCAAATTATTAAATGCTCCCATTTCTACTACATTAATTGAAATATAATCTAATGTTTGCCACTTCAATAATAAGCTCTCCTTTCATGATGCTAAAAATGCCACAAGGTTACGGCACTTATAAATTCATGTCTTGAAGGACATATATCTGTGGGTTACATTTAGTGCATGCAAATGTTGATGTTCCTATTTTATCTTCGGAAATTGGGTGCAAATGTCCTTTAAGTTCAAATTAATTAAAAAAAAGGAAAAAAATATATATATATTCAGTCCATATTGATACAAAAATCAGAACCTATAAAGTAGTCCTAGTACTGCTAAACTTGAGTTTGCTCCAAATATTGACCCTACAAAGTAGTCCTAGTACTGCTAAAACTTGAGTTAGCTCCAAATATTTAAAAAGCTTTTCAATAGGTCATCCAGTATTCACATCACAAAGGCATCAGAAAATCATACCAATTCCTTGACATAGAATCAACATGAAAGTAACTAGACAGGAAAATTGAATTCGATAGCAATCAAGACTTCAGAGTGCTTGCTTGAAAAAGGAAGAAATAAGTATCTTAAAAAACCATTATAATAATGAGAGCTTACCAAAATAAAAAATAAGAATCCACCCATAACCCTAAATGTCAAACTCACATAAGCCCCCTTATTGAGATGGCCTAATTGCAACAGCACCCATGTTCTCCACATTCAAAAACCACACGTCCCACTCACCCATTTGCTCTTTCTCCATCTTCAATCTTCTCATCACATACACAATACGCACGAACCAATATCTTAATCTTGCAATCGCAAGTCCATCAAAAACCCCAACACCTCCTTCTCCAGTGTTCTCCTTCCAAGAAAACACCAATCTTCACCCTTGCTCTGCCTTCTGCACCTCATAGGCATGACCCACTCTCTCCTATGGAATCACCTAGTAACTCCAAAAACATAATCCCATACATGTATCCTGTTTTCTTTGTGGAAAGCAACCATTTGACCTCACTTAGCTACCACTCTTCCGGCTCCCCTCCACATTGAGGCAATCGACTTGAGCCCCCATCAGTGTTTGCATCCCGCACCCATACTAGCACTCGATCAAAAACAAGTCCATCTCAAGCTCCATCTCTCTCAAGCTTCCCTTTCCCTTCTATCTCCAATGTAGACCACTGCTTGCACTTCCCATAATTGGCATCCCTCCACTCATGCAAACTGATAGGAAATACTTGTGTTCGCAAGTAACCCTAAGGTGATACTTGAGTTCGCAAGCAATCCTAACCCAAATCGATATGCAAACAGCAGTGAAATGGCTGTTTGTAGCAGGAAAAACAGCAAAAATCTGCTGTCTACAGCAGGTAATCAGCATAAACCAGGGAAAATCGTGAGAAAAATCAATGCAGGACTTGTATTCCACTAGAAGATGCAACACAAACCCTTTCCAAAACCTCTCTTTCAATATAATCCCAAAACCACCAAGCCTAGCACAACCATTTGTCATGCACAATGCACACTAGCTATGTTGATGATAAGAAGTATCATCAAGAATGAAAATTGTATCGGACCCCACCATCACAATCATTGCGGTGCATTTTATAACCCTTTCTACAACATAAATCACATTATGCTCCATTATGGCATCTATTAAAACATAAATTGAGTTTTGCATTTTATAGCAAAATGTATATTGAGAATGCACATTGACTATAGTGACAACAAGAGTTATCAAGTCACTTTATGATTCATTGCTAAGGTGTCTTTGGCAGTTGGAGAGCTTGTAGGCTCTGACCGTAATTATAATTTGATGAAACCATTTTAAAGTAAAATCACCCAATCAGGGAGCCCCAATCATAACCGTTTACTTATTGTGTCATCTATCAGCAAACCATTGATTACAAGGCACTTATCACACCCTAACTGCAAAAGATCATTTGCAAATGAATCACAACGATATGCTCGACAAGGCATTTTGTCTTTGTAAGCTAAGATCATTATCAAATTTATAACCCTCAACAAACTGTTGTAGCGAGTAACTAAATTTTACTTTAAGCTTATGACTAGTAGACTTCACTTGAAATATTTTGAATCTTGCAAATATTTTTAATTTTCATATTTTTCCTAGATGTAGGCTTAAAATGATCTGCATTGTGATTTGAGGGCATTTGAAAGTAAAGACCTCTATGGTTGATATTTTCTGTCAACGCTACCATCATTGAGGTATTTGATTATTTCCATTTTATTATTTGAATATTGTTAGCTCAGCCCGCTTGCTAACATATTTTCAATTCGAATATTAACTTTCTAGGCTATTGTATGAGTGGTCAACTTGAGCATTTACATTTTTCTATGAATTTTCTTTGCAAAAAGAATTGAAGGCCTAATGCAAACTTATAACCAAATATTTCATGGATTTTGCAATCAAATGTTCATTTATAAGAATAGGATTTACAGCGCATTGTTTGAAATTTATATTATTTACCTAAATAAGGTTTAAATTTATTTTTTATTTTTAATCAACACAACATTATCAAATTTAAGAGTTTTATATGTTTGATCAGAGTACATGCCTATATTTAACTTTTCTTTAAATTGACATATATGTTTTTTTGAGAGTTTGCATAATGCACTTTCACACTTTTTGTTGCATTTGCACGTTGCATATACATGATACATTCTAAAGCCAAAAAGATGAGGTGTATAAGATATATGAAATCAACAAAAAAAGTTTAGGAAAAAATTGTAAATAATTTACAAAATATGATTAATGCCTAACACTTGAATGCTTCTCTAAAGTTGTTTTAATTAGATAAATTGCTTATGAAGTCATCAGATGTTAGTTAAGATATCTCTTATGCGAGTACTGTAGGTAACATATGTAATTAGCTATGAGTATAAGTAACATTTATTACATTAATTACTTCTTGTCTTTAAATTTGGATGTCTTATTGAGTTTTACTCATCCCTTTATATTTGTTATTATTTTTGGTAAAATAATTGACAAAGTAGAATCCAATTAGGACGGATTTTAATATTTTGGGTGTACATTTTTTTGATATACAGTTTTGTTGTATGATAGAGTTTTAGCAGATATGAACATTCATAATTCATATTAATTTTGATGATATGCATAGTATCATGAATTGTTTTAGTGGTTATGTAGTTGTATGGATAATTAGTGATTGAAATATGCTTCCGTGTTACAAAATGTTAAATGTGCTCCGTAGAGTACTTAATGTTTTAAATTTTGCAGAAGTTAGAGATCATAATTATAATAGTTAAGAGTATGGTAGCATTTTCTCTGTTCACCCCATGCCGACCTGGGGCATGACATGTCCACTGGTAAAATGTATAATATGAAGGCATCCCTTCTTATTATTTTTTTTTTATTTTTTTTTGTCACAACTTCTCTTGATCCTTTAATAAGATACATCCATAACTGCAGAAATCTTCTACTAATTGTAATAGTAGGTAGAATTTAATTAATAAAAATCAACATTTTAACATTATGGTGGTAGTTCTGACTATTTCTGAATCCTTATCTAATTTAAACACATCTTTTAATTATCTTTAGACCATGTTTGGATTCATCCCTTCCTCAGATGTTAGCTTGACGGAAGTGATTTTAGAGATTTTCTCCTAATGATCATCCTGTTGTTGGGTATATTAATGATCCAAACACTTAGTTAGCTGCATTTGATGCTAGGCATTCTAGCACAAGAAAACTGGAAGATAAAAAATTTCAAATTCCATACACCAAAAGCAGCAAAAAGGGTAAAAAAATACAGTCGCTCTCCAAAATATATTAGACTTAGCGTTAGATGTTTTTAATAAGGACTTTAGAGATACTTATCATCTAACAGATGACCATGCATCAATACAACTTTTGTAAGCCTTAATGATTTGTTTTATTTGTAGCTCTTTTATTTAGCAATTTATGCAATTACTTCAGCTTGTACTCTTTTCATTGATTGATAATAATTTTTTTGCTTTAAAAAGAACTAGGAAAGGACTTAAGAGATTTATCATAATATTTTAAGAATTATTCTTAATGCGAGTGAGTTGATATAAATTTGACTAATGTTGGAGTTGATGAACTTAAGCACATTGATTGACCCATGCTGAGATGGAATTTCTAAAAGTGACGCTAAAGTTTAAGCTCAAAATCCACGTAATTTTAATGCGGGTGACCTAATTTTAAATTGAAGTAATATTTCATTTCTCCTGAATCTAATGCATTTAATTAAGATATTTATGCTTCCAGCTTTTTTATATGCATAAGATAATGTTATTTGCTACAATATTATTATCACAAATATTTTACATTGACTTATTCTCTCAATGCAAATGATCCTTCATATTGTCATTGAATGGTATTCATATATTCACATATTATGTTCAACTGCATATTTAGATTCTATATTGTACTAAGTAGCTGATAGGAAATACTTGAGTTCTCAAGTAACCCTAATGGGAAATACATGAGCTCGCAAGCAAACCTAATAATAATTGGTGGAAACAGCGAGAATACCTCAAGATCTCCGATGAAAACAATAAAAAAATAGTAGATTGTAGTATAGGAATCAAACCAAAAGCAAGAACAAGCAAAGATACAATTAATCCTCAATTCGAGAGGAGGATCGTTCTCTCCCAATCTCTAGATAATGATGAATCTAGAGCCCAAAATCACAAAGAGAACTCCAAGAGAAACAATAAGCATGCATAACCCTAACCCTAAATAATTCTTACTATTTCATCCCTTAAATCTCTAACTTCTGCAAAATTTAAAACATTAAGTACTCTACGGAGCACATTTAAATAGAATGCATTCTTGTTTCATAAAACTATTATTTATTTCTTGACAATGCATTTTCTCAAATAACCCAACATTGCATCACCTTCTCTTGACATGATGTACATTATTTTTTTCCTCTCCAGATCTGAATTGCCTAATATATCCTTTTCACGTATATGCTCATTAAAAGTGTGGCAGAAATGAGGATGCTCAGGTGGATGAGTGGCTTTACCCTTAGAGATAGGATACGAAATGAGCATATACGTGAAAAGGTATTATGCTTCTCTTTTAATGGCCAACATTCAACACCATAAATCATTGCAGGCCTCACTACCATCTTATAGAACTAGTTCCAGTAGAAGATAAGATTAGAGAGTCGCCTTAGATCGTTTGGTCACATAAAACGGCGGCCTTCTAATGACCCGGTTAGGAGAGTAGAGGTATTAGATTTTACTTATATTAAGAAAGTTAGAGGCAGACCTAAGAAGACTTGGTTATAAAATATTAGGAATGACCTTTCTTTATTAGATTTAAACGATAATTTGACCTTTAATAGGACACAATGGAGAAAAAGGATTCATGTAGCCGACCCCACATAGTGGGATAAAGGCTTGTTGTTGTTGTTGTCGTTGTTGTTGATTGTTCAAGAAAAATCCATTTTCTCTTGAGCTTTCTCATTGTGATGAGAATCTTGAGAGTACATTTTCTTAAATTACTCTGAACAATAGATCCAAGATATCTAAAATGTGTAATCTTATTAATGTCTTGATCGCCCAAAGTCACAATCCCCTCACTAGGTCTATTACACTCCATATATTCCGTTTTAGATCTACTCAAGCGAAAACCTTTAGTCTCTAATGTTGACCTCCATAATTCAAGTTTACTTTCAACTCCCTCTCAAGATGTTGACTTTTCTTGAACAATCAATGAATAATATTTATTTGATTTTCTTTTGAAGTTTATATAGCCTATAATCTAGAACAAGTTTAATGCTTTTTATGAGTTAATTGTGGTTTATGTGCATGTTTGTGAGAGGGGATGATGAAAAACACATCCCCACTAAAGGGTCATGCACAACTTTTTAAATTATTCTATTACGCAATCCTCTTTTAAGCAATACTCTGTGCTTTTTTAAACCCTCACAAATGAAAAACAAACTAATTAAAGATAAAGTTTATATAATGTGCATTTTTTTCACATTAAAAGCAAATGAAAACATTTAATTATTAGGTAATATGCAACATGTGCAAAAAAACACTTAGCTCATAAATAAGTTAAAAATAGTGAACAGAACAACAACAAATACATAAAAATGTTATCTAATAAAATCATTATCAAGGCAAAATATATTCTTCAAGAAATGGCTACCAACGATCCTGAAATCATAACGTTAGAACATCTTACCCCCCAATCAAGAACCGTGTCCCTAAGCCTTGCTCCACATTTTACATCGGAACACCGTCTTGGCGTCAATTTCATTCCAATGGTCTCTACCTCAAAATCACGCAGATACCTTTGTAAATGAATAAGATTACATTAGACTTAAAAGCTACAAAAGTTAGATATAATCAAAATTGCCAATAATTAAAAAAAAAATTTACAAAGAGAACTAGAACAAGAATGTCCACAAGAGATAATTACTGGTTGCCTAAGGCCCCGTCAACTAAGACTCCCTCTCATTATGTTCCTCTATTTCTTCCTCTTCTTTTAAAAGTTTTCTCCCTTATTCCTCTCCATTTCTTTTTCAAGCAAATAACCTCTTTCCCTTCACACAACCCCACCCCAAAAAAACATCAAATTTGAAACGTAGGAGCCTAGATCTCCAAGTTTTGTCAAGAGCTGAAAAACTCCCTCCTCGAATTCCTGTATCTCACTATCTGCAGCTCCTAATACCAAAGAATGAAGTTAGATTTGCATCTCTCCTACTTAATCACCTTTTTTTAACCATCTATTGTCTATTGACTAGTTCAGCAAGATTCAAGCACTACCAAACAATATATCACCCTCTGCTTCCCCAAACATGTAAATACCACATAATTTGACAATCTAATCTTTATTAAAAACACTTCAATTTTCACTGCATTAAAAAAAATAAATGTATAAGAACTTTCAATGTTTGATAATATATTAATATTCAGTAGTTTCAAAGATAAAATAACCAACTAAGGCTATAATTATGACAATTTAATAAAAAATTTTATTGAGGAATATTCTCAGTTATATGGTTAATATTTGAATGATAATATTTGAATTTAGAAATTCACATAATAAAATAGAACATGAGCTCAGAAAATTTATTTAAATATCTAAATATTAATTTCATTTTATGAGGGAAAGATCTATAAAGGTAATTTTTCTTGGTTAATGAAAAACTTTAGAGTGTAATGAACAAATCTTAATGTAACCTTCATAATCTGAAAAGGAAATATGATTGAGTAACATAACAATTGATTTATTGGGATTATAGATAAAAAAACTTATGTCAAAGATGCAAAGAAATTATTAAAAAAAAAAAAACATAATGGAATAATGACTAGTGTTAAGAATTATCAAGGAGCTTCTAGTTATAGTAGGATTACATAAAAAATCAACACTATTTCATGCCTCTTAGTAGCAGTTACTAATACGCTAACAAATGGTATTTGAAGGTACCATGGTGGTGCATGCTATTTGTGAATAAAAGTATTGTTAGGTATGATTCTCATGCACTACGCTAAGGAGAGGGCATCGGAAGCATTTTCTGTTCAACATATGTCGAACAAAATGCAAAAGACATCATAGAAGCCGTTGATGAATGAGATGTCATCATTAACTATAACATAGCCAAAAAAAAAATGAGAAAACAAAATGAAAACATACTCAGCTCCACATGAAGGGCAAAGTTCACTGAATGAATTCCCATGTAGCTCTGCAAGTTTCTCTCTTGGTATTCCAGATCGAAGGTGAAGACTGTCAATATTCTGGAGAATACAATTTTATCTAAGATCAAAAGACTAGAACAACCTACCAATTAAATTCAGCTCCAAGCCTCCATTAATTTTAGAATAACATAGTCCAAAAAAACAAAACATACATAGAATAACAGGCTAAGCCAATATTTAGCAACAAAACAAGAGAACCAAAAGAACTCATCAAAGTTAATAACAATTATGGAAGAGTAGAGTGTGCTTTTCATTTCTTTTTCTACTAAAGAAAAGAAAATTAAGATCCAATAGTCTAATTTTAAATCAAATACGTTGCAGACACTTCATTGCCCACACCCATTACATTAGTTTATTGTAATACTCCTGCCCTCACAAAGTTATCTAAGAAACGTAGAAAACAATTTATGTGTTGTTCTTTTAAGTAGCAAACAATTTTAACATAATCTTTAGCTATAATAGGACACGCTAGGTTTGGAATACCATATAACACCCAGAATACACAACATACCTAGAGCAGCATCAGGCATTCTTTCCAACATATATAGTTTAACTTTAACTAATTTTATTGACTAGACAAACTTCTGCCGAGATGCATTTTGAAATTATTTGAAATCATACAAATGGAAAATGTGACGCAGAAACCAAATTGCCCAACAACAAAATTGATCATGTATATATTTATGCATTCTTTTCACCGTATTTATAGCCCTTTATGCTGGTTACATAACTTTTGTTGTTATAGCATTTTTATATTATTTTTAATGTAAAATAGAGCTACACCAAGGGTTTTTAGACAAAACATCTAACATGCAACAAGCAATTAAGCCTAGAGTTGCCCGCATGGATAATACTTCAGATCTTTTTTTCAGAGCCTCTAAACAACAAGTTTCTTTACCAATATATTGAATGTCTAAGTTGCACATCATAAAAACAGCAGTAACAACTAGATAACTGCGAATTCTATTACATAGAGTAACAGATAGCACAATGCAAGGCCAGGAAAACAAGGTATCTAAGCGAGAACAACAACATCAAGTCTTTATCCAACTGCGTGGGGACAGATATATAAATCCTTTTTCGCAATTATGTCCTATAAAGAATCAAATCCTCATTTAAATCTAATAAAACTCACGGAGAACTGGACCAAAAAGGACCCGAGACCTTCCGTTCTCTTTGAATCCACCAATTTAGGTTGAACAAGTTTGAGTAAAATGGACCTCGTCAGTATGTCTTAGAAAAGGTGGTTTGCACTACAGATGGTGGGAATGGGCGCTTAAGGTGTACTGCATCCAGAGAGCAAAGGGACAGAGAATAATTGGAACATAGCAACTACTTGCGATCCAAATCCTACACCTTTAATTTGGTTTAGGTTTACAACTGCACATACCATAACCCTTGATAGAGGTCAATTAACCTAGCACCAACTTACTAATACTCAAGTCATTGATATCCACGTTATTGTCCGGAAGCTGTTTGCAAAAAGTCGAAGACAATCTAGCATATTCTTGGGAATGAAAGAAAGAAAATCAACAAGTATGGTGCTTGAAAGTGCATATTGCTTATAGACATTTAAGCACATAAATGTTTGACAGAACAAGGACAGAACATGAAACAACAATACGATCACCTTTATTAAAAAATGTTAGCCATTTGTAGTCACATCCATGTAAATCCAGAAGCAAGCACACCAAGCCTAGTAATGTACAATTTAATCCCCAAAAAAAGTAACTTGAATTTAAACATGTAAATGCAAGAAAAAACTAATACTTGTTTAACTGGAAACAAATGGCCAATTAAGGGAAATAAAGAAGAGATCACTAAATAGATTTTTAAAACATAAATGACTCTCAATAATAGCACTTTTTCTATATTCTTACTACTTGAAAGCCCTTATTAACTTCATATGGAGGCATAGGTAAACTAATAGGTCATTCACTTAACAATGAGACAGAAAAACTACCTGGCTAATGACAAATTTTAAGATGCCAGTTCTTTCCAATTCAACTAATGCCATATGTGTCAAGCTTGGCATTGCACGATGAAAAGGTAGAGATGCTTCAGGCACGCCCTTGCCTTCCCTCTGCAATTTCAAATGACTACCTTAACAGCTGAAATAAGATTTATATTTCATAAAAAAATTGTTTGCAGAGAAAGATATCAAAGTGTTTCGATCACAGCATATAGCAGCTAGAAAACTGATTGCTAAGTCAATCCCACATCAATTCCAACAACAACAACAAGTCCAACACTGTAAGAAAATAGCAATTACAATGAAGCTGATATTTTCTCTGTCCAATGGCCGCAACTTTTTTACTCAGGCATCATTTTTTCTATAAACCATAGACAACTATGTCCATCTTATTTACGAGAATAGATAAAAAAGGGGATCCATCCTTCCCAGCACAAGCACCCACTATACAGTATACTTAACCTTCTTTCAGGTCTCCCTCTTCATCAAAATTGACCCTCAGGGGTTGAGCATCGCAAAGCAAATTCTTCCAATGTGGGCTATGGAGAACAAGATGTTATTTAGAATTTTTACAAATTTAGTGCATTTACTACTCACAGTTCTGCTGCTGAGTAAAGCGAAGCTGCAGAAAATGGCTTCGTTGAAGCAAGGTAATATAATGGAATGTTAGGGTTTTTTTGTCTTCTCGATTTCGTTTTACTTAGATTTTATTTTATTTCATTTTATTTTTTGTCAATGGTCATGATTTACTTTCATCAATAATCCAGATTTATAAACATCAACCATTTCCTGATTTTATGTCATTTTATTTGTTGATTTAACAAGTGTCGTATCTTTTATTAGATGTTGAAAGATGTCAAACATATTTATTTGACCTTTGAAGTGTGAGTTTCTCCGTTTATTTTTTCTATTACAAAAGCCCTAAAAGTGTGTCGAACAGATCTTTCATTGAGTGAATTCTAAAAAGCTGAGCCTAACCTCTCTGTAGTGATTCCAAACAACCCTGCCCTATCATGTTTAGTTACAATCCACTTCAACATCGCAACAGTCTACTAATTGGGTAAGCTATAAACCACCATCAAAAGTGAGAAGAGTTCCTAGCAAAAACATAGAGGGCATCCTTGTAGTAGCTAAAGAAGATTCTTTTATCTCATTTGCCCACACATGGACCTAATAATATGAGGAGAGGGTCTCTGATTCAATCAAACAAATTAAAAATGATAGCAAAAAGAGGGACATCAGCTTAGCTACACCATTTTCTACACTGATTGGTGAAATACAAGCAGAAAATGCATGAATCAATATGTTCCCTAAAGAGTAAAATGGAAATTTTTATTGAGATGTTATATAATGAGCAACAAGGGCAAACATTTTATTCATGAGGAGAGAGTTTACTGCTAGTTAGATAGGAGACGGCATCAAGGCATAGTAGTATATGCTATCAATAGGTTTGGTTAGGACTCTAGAATTGGCTATAAATCACAGCTTAAGGATTGCAGCAAGAATGCTAACCCTTATAATCATACTCATTAGCAAAAAAGAACATGCTATAAAAGTCAAGATTGTAGGCCACCAACTACTTAAAGTTTCATTAAAGTTGGAAAAGAATTGCATTTAAAATAAAGCGAAGTTGTGTTTATTCTTAGGAAGAATGACTGCTAAACATTACAAACGGGAATAACTAACTTTTTTTATTTCAACAACTGAAAACAATAGAATTTCATGATGCTGTTGAAAATATTCCCTACTTCCTAACAGTTATTTTTCAGGCTTGTTCTCTTTGTCATAGGGAGCTTATCTATCAAACTATCATATAAAAAGAGCAATTATAGTAAAATGGATAAGATGATTACACCAAACAAGAAAAAGAGTAATATCCGTAAATGATTAAATCATCAAAAGTTTTAATTGTCTCATTTGAAACTTGAACAAATAAAGCAAGAAGGAAGAAATACAACTAGATGATAAATATCAATGACATTTGAACCTCTTAGTGTGTTTAGAGAGACACAGTTAGCAATTTGGTGCAATCTCAAGCTCAAACTAAAGAGAATTCTTTTTTAGTTTCCAAAAAAGGAAAATAGGCGTAGAACACAAAATCAACATTGCATTCACCTGAAGGGTCCATACACCCTTTGGTCCACGAAAATCTGGTATGCCACAAGCAGTTGATATCCCAGCACCCGTAAATGCCACCAAATGCTTGCTCTGGAAACTTAAGGAAGAAGGTTACAAAATAACAGTAGATACTAAATTTCTCATGCCTTTCATTTCAATATAGCATTTAAAAACTTCAGCTTTGATTATTGACATTTCTGACCTTCTTTATTATCAGGGCCAGCTCTTCAATCTGCAGCTCGCAAGTACAAAAAGAATATGTTAAATTGCAAGTCTAAGTAAGCAGAAAGCCAATGCATTTATTGTTTGACTAAAAAGGTCAACAAGTCAAGAGAAATAAGGTTATGATAGCCACGCCAATCACCTTATCAAGAGGGTAATAGAAGTCTAAAAAGATTTGAATGAATTGCGACTAAAAGCACATAACGTCTTACCAGTTTCAACAATTAGAGGTGGTACAGGACATTTCATCATCTTGTTGACTTATAAGTTTCACAGGAGCAAATATTTATTGAAGAGAACAAGTACAACAACAACATCAAGCCTTGATCCCACTACACGGGTTGGTTACATTAATCATTTTTCTCTATTGTGTCATATTAAGAGTCGAATTCTCATTTAAATCTAATAAAAAAGAGCATTTATAATACTTTCTAACCAAGCCTTTTTAGGGCTATCTATACCTTTATTAACATAGGTCAGATCTAAAAAATCTAATTTCCTAATCGGGTCCTCGAAAAGCCGACGTTTTATGTGACCAAACCATCTAAGTCGACTCTCTTTGACATTACCTGCCACTAGAGCTATTCTTAACATTTTTCTGTACATACTCATTTTGCATTCCATCTCTAAGAATAAGCAACTCATCCATCTAAGCATCCTCATCTCTACAACACTTAATTTTATGCTTCTCTTTTAATGGCCAATATTTTGCGCCATTAAGCATTGTAGGTCTTACTGCCATCTTAAAAGATTTCCCTTAAGTTTGAGGTAGACTTTTCTATCACACAGCAGGCCCAATGCATTCCTCCACTTCAGCCATACAACTTGAATTCTACTAATAATATCCCCATCTATTTCAGTATCACTTTAAACAATAGACCTAAGATATCTAAAATGTGTACTCTTTTTAATGACTTAATCGCTCAAAGTCAAAATCCCCCCACTAGATCTATTCATACTAAAACTATACTCCATGTGTTTGGTTTTAGATCTACTCAAACGAAAATCTTTAGACTATTATTTTGTTGAAGAGAACAAAACAAAAAAAAATATTGAAATGAAAAATGGGAATAAAATTTAAAATTTGAATGAAAAAAAAAAAAAACTAAGGATGAAAAACTTATCAATTCAAAGGTATAATGAACAAAAGGACTAAGACCAGAGGATAGAACATCATTGGCATGAGTAAAATTTACACTGTTCGCCGTTCCAAACTCAATGCTAAATGTCAACTACCTTAGCTATTAGATTTAAATAATTTTTCTATATGGCCCTCATGGACAAAATTTCACGCCACTTTCTTTACTACCACGATAGCAGCAACTTTTTCCATTAGTGATAAAAAGCTAAAGATCAAGGGAGTTTTTATCATTTAGGCTAATGCCTTGCCAATAAAAGATCTAATTTTTAATATGCAAATTTTATGCCACTTTCTTTACTACCACAATAGCAGGGACTTTTTCCATTAGTGATAAATAGATAAAGATCAAGGGAGTCTTTATCATATAGCCCAATGCCTTGCCAATAAAAGATCATAAGCTAAATTTTTAATATGCAAATTTTCCAGTTCTAGTATGATCCCCTCTATGACGAAACTATAATGGATAGAAAGCTTATGGGACTATAATCTATGGATAGCCATATTGTGGAAACAAACTCCATGTTAATACTAATTGAATGCATACAAGCATTTGCATATGTGAGATGACAATTCCAAATCAATTTTACCTACGAAGGAGGAAGCTATAAACGTTACAGCAATGAATTGATAGGAGAGTTAATATTGGCTTAGGATGAATAATGAGCAATGTGCAATGGCTGCATAGGGTCATTTCGTCTCGAGACTACATGTGCCATCATGTTATGAACTGGAATTAATTCCACCACACTTTTCTATCCTCATTTGCTTATAAAATTGATTGTATAGTCTGTAGGAGATTAAAATCAATGGCGTTTTATATACCTAATCCAAAGAAAGCTATGGGGTAACGAATAGAGAGAGAATCCTTACTTTCCTCTGAAGAACGGCAGGTGGGTCGAAAAGCTCAGTCAACCCAACGACGCCCACATCTTCCCTATAAGATAACTTCTGGGCATAACCCAAAGACATTGCTGCCGTGCTTATCTTCGCCCACTAAGAATTTAGATCCCCAGAAACCCTCTCTACCTTCCCTTGCTCCCCAAAACAGGAGACGAATGCAAGGGTTTCGTTCAAAGACCTTGTGTCTCCTCTCGATGTTTTGATCCTACCGCGAATGGAAAGCTCGCAAGAGAACGGTGCTTCGTCTATCCTCGATGCTTCAGGAATCGATAAGGGAATCGATAAGAAAGCCTTCGTTTTTTGGTAAGAAAAAAAGGTCAAATGGCAGAGAACGCGCGTGTTGATAGTCGATGATGAGCGTTAGTTGCGGAAGGGTTACAGGTGATCATGGCTTGGCTGTGAAGGAGCCTAAGATTTTTGGAAAGTTCAGAGGAATGAAAGCTCAATGACGTTTTGGAAGAAATTTGTACGTACGGATCATAGGTTCCATTATTTTTTTTTCAAAAACGATCTATGACTGTAAAGTTCAACACCGAATTTCTTATAAATAATTGTGAACATAATTTTATTATAGATCTTAAATTGTTTCTATTTAACTTAAAATTAGTATGATATAAAATTTTTATCTATAATATTAATTTTAATTTTTTTCTTAACAAAATTATATATCTTAAGCTTTTGACTCATAAATTTATACTACTATTATATGTGTGGCTTGAGTTTCCACCCCATCAAATTCTGATCTTTCATTTTATTAATTTAAAAATTATTCAGTTCTTCATTTCATTTTAATAAATTTAAAAATATATATATGTATTTTTATATAATAAATATTTGACACACATTTCATTAAATAAATTTTGTATTTCGCTCTTTGTATCTCCTAAATAAATGAAGTAATAATTTAAAATCTCTAATACTTCTTAGTATTCCTTCATATTAATTAAATATTCAGCCATTCATTTTATTCATATATTTAATTTATTTTTTGACTATATTTTTATATACTATTACATAAATATGACTTGGGATTCTTCCCAAAGCAAATCGTGAACATTTATTTCTAAACTTAAAATAAATCTGCATCGTTCATTTATGATTGTTCCTATTCATTAATTTTCGGTTCCTCCAAAAAAAAATTTCCAAATCATTTATAAACTTATTAATACCATTAAATATATTGTTTCTCCAAAACATTTTCATCTAGAGATACTACTATTATAAAACCCCTTGAGTTTCCATATTTATAAAATTTTGACTTCTTATTTTATTTATTCAAATATTATTGTGCCGCTTCATTTTATTTATCAAATATAATTATGAATAATTAATATTTTTTACATTTATATTTTTTCTTAATGCTTAAATATATATTAATTACCTAACAGTTAAATACTCTTCGTATTCCATTGCATCCCTTTGCAACTTAAATTCTGCTCTTAATTATTTTAATTTACAGTTAAATACTCTTCATATTCCATCTCATCCCTTTGTAAAATCACTTTTTTTCCTCTTATTTTGTACAAGTAGCTGAATGGTTTCCAAGAAAAAAAAAATGGTCGAGCGGAGCACCACTCTTGATTTTTACCTTCTCACCGAAGGCAACACCTACTATCATTATTCTCTTCTCGTTGAACACAATACCCACTCCCAACGTGTGTCTCTCTCGCAACAACACAGAGTAATTATACACAACTCTCCTTGGCCTATTGGTTGAGAGCTTAGGCTTCCAACTAAGAGGTCCAGGATTCGAGTCTATGTGTATGCGTTGTGTGTGTGAGTTTGCCTTTAATGGCCTAAATGTCCCAAAAAAAAAAAGACAGAGAGTAATTATTAGATGCGGACACCGCACCTAGAGATGCGTCCGGATTATTGGATGTACTGCGTACGCTCTGCTTATGTGATAAACGGAACTTACAGGTACTTTTATGTCAATTAATTTATTTCAGTGTTTAAATAAATTAGTATTAATAAAATTATATTATTATTGAGTTAGATAATTATGAAAGAAAACTTAATAAATCTGAAAGGTTGCTTGTCATTGAAACTTTTGGATGGGACTGGTTTAGAGGAGAACGGTTAGAGGCTGGATGGGGCCCACTATCCATTTGTTCTGTGTACCGTGGACATCTTTTCCATTTATCATTATTTGCTGGAGAAAGAAATTCCGTAAGCAAGGGAAGTGTGAGGCGGTGTAGGTTGTACAGAAAGTCCTTAAAAAGGAATTCAATTGAGTGCTTCATGCATTGTTAATTTATGTGGCCAAAGCAGAATTCGGTTGCAAAAATAGGAGAAAGACCGAGGAAGCATTTGGTACAGTAAGAAGTTGGATCCAACGGGCTGAAGATATCAGTGGAACTGTAGTGAAACCGCATAATTCACTATCTCATCCTTTGGATGAGAGATTCGGTGATAGCGGCTATAGCAAGATCGACTGAAGGAATTTGGGATTTTCACTTAACATTGGAAGTTCTTTTCACATTGGACCTTAAGGGTTGAGTGCAGCGCCATAGTGAAAAGTGTTGAGGAAACATTTAGGCTTGTTTTGTCAATGTGATACCAAGTAAGGTAAGCAATTAGATTTCAACAGAGTTAATAAGTTTAATTATTGTAATGAAATTTTCTTATCTCTTTGAGATATTGCTTTTGACAGTGGAACTAAAGGAAAATAGAGGTTTTGAGTAGTATTTTGGGAAGTTAGAATTGAAGAAGACTAAATTATAGAAGATAGAAAAAGGTAAGAATTCTAAATTTCCCTTATCTTTTATACTAGTTCAATTTAGTATAGTTCTTATGCAAATCATAATTTACGGTGATATAGATTATATAAGCTTATGCAAAGAGGAGGCTTTGAAGTGACTTATAATAGAAGAAGAATAAGAAGTGAAGGTTTGGAAGAAGCAAACCGTCGAGAAGGTAAGTAATGCAAATTAAAAGTATATTGAATATGTAA
>NW_021320070.1:2851849-2857487 GCF_001605985.2 Dendrobium catenatum | reverse complement strand
TTTTGGATTATTCTTCTTATTGTATTATACTGTTAACTTAATTTGCATAACTTACTGAGCCTCATAGCTCACCAATTACTTCTTACTGGCTGTTGTTACAGGAAAAGGAAAGGAACAAGGGGTTGCTGACTAGGGTCAAGTATTACAATCAAATATGTTAGTTTTATTTCTGTTTATGAAACTATAGTAGAGGTATGTTAAAAATTCCCTAATATGGTTGTTTGGGATTTTCTGTAGTGGCTCTGTAATTATGTATTGTGGATGTTTAAGACTTTTAAGTGCTTCCTTGATGTGTTCACTGAGGTTGATGAGATGTTTTAATTGATATGGAAAGGATTGTTATGAAAAATGTTATATCAGGAAAACTGATATGTTTAGTTATCTGTTACACTCTACTGTACTAGTCAGGGATACTGTGGGGTGTCACAGATTACACTATGCATATTTTCTGCTTACCTTATTCATTTTCCTCTTGTCGAACCCATCAACTCAGCTGCCCACTCCCCTAGCCTCCAATGTCAGACTCTCTGTCCCTTTCGCCAAACCCAGTAGCCCCCAGCTCTTGCCTCCAAAGCTAAACTTCATCTATCTCCTCACTCGATGCCGAGTTCTGCCCCACAAAAAACCTAATAGTTTCACGCTTCATATTTCAACAGCCGAGAAGTTTGCTCTCCATTCCGTCCTTATGCAAGTTCCTTGAGTCTAATGAGCCTTCAATCCATATTAAGGTTTGCGGAAAAAATGTTGGCGAGTTTGTTTTCGCTGATATTTGTTATTGATTTTATCTAATTTCAAATGTCTTGTTGAGAAACTAGGGGAGCAAGTACTTTTTATTGTATTAATTAGGCACTTATTCAAGCAACAATTTACCATCTGCACTATCCCGCTACCCTTCTTATCTTCATTTGACATTGGCTTCTCCTCCTATATCGGAATTATTCTTCACCTCTCAAGCATCCCAATAGCCAATAGCGTAAGATTAGGATCCCACCCCCATCTCCTAATTCTTCTTTGGTTTTGCATGAAATTTTAGCCCATTTTATTAAAATGTCACTCCCAAAATGCTACATATAGAACATCATTCTCCACATGAGCCTAGATTAAAATTTGAGAGAGCTTCTAGATATGAAGAATCTTAAAGCTATACCTGACATTTAACATCGATGATCTCCAACAATCATCAACATTATCTGAATGTTGTTACCATACCACTATTGTCTGAATACATCTTTCAACTACAGTTATCCAATTATCTTTGTTTGACCATCATCTTTTGGCCTTCATAGTCCATACATCATCACCGATCTGTCATTGTCTTGTTGTTATCAGTCGACCAACATTTTTAAATATTTATTATCCAATCATCATTGCTCAAGTAACATACAATTCAATTGCTATCATCATCCCTGCACTAGATGATTCTCTTCAAAATAACCTAACTATGAAAGCCACTAGCTAACATTTCTCAATCAATTTAAGAGGAATATGAGGAATTTATATAGTCAAAGATTTTAGGGAAAATATGCTCCAATAACTACTTACACATCCGAAAATATCACCAATAAGTCAAACTATCCATTATTGTCAACTTTGTAGAAAAATTACCTCTTATTCTTATCTTAACAATTTTAAGTGAAACTTAAACTGACTAGCAAAGCATGATGTACTTCTTTTGCTAGAAATTGCTTGATCTTTAACATATAAGATGGATGAAGCTATTGGAAGACTACGACCCACATGTAATGGCCCAGAAGTCTATTTTTTATTAAGTTTTTTAATTTTATTGTCGTCATCTAGGCATTTCATGCACAACTTGTTGGGGATGAAAGTAAATCATGTAACAAAACAAACAATAAAAATAAAAATGCAGCATAAATAGAAAAAGGATGCCATGATTTATCATAGAAAAACTTAAAATCGGGAAAAACCACGGAGCCACACCACACTATGAAATCCACAATTTAAGTTGGGAGAAATAAGTACAAATATCTCTTCTCTCTCACTCTCTCATTGGTTCTCTATTCCTATTCACCGTTCTCACATACAAAACATAAAAGAAAGTCAAATAAACAACACCAAGGGATGCCACCCTTCATAAAAAATGAGAAAGAAAAAATTTTAGTTTGCCTTTAAGCGCTGTGGTGCTCAAGCTTCTGTCATCAGTCCATTTGACGATGTTGCTGCACTCAAACAGACAGCGTTGTGGCGCTTCACTCTTTGTTGTTTCTCCTAGCAAACTTTACAGTGTTGAGGTGCTTGAGTGCACAATGCTAGGTGTTTGGGTGCATAATGTTGGGTACTCGGGTGCACAAAGCCAGACACTAGGGTGTATAGCTTGGGTGTTGTACATTTTTTTTCAGGTGCAAAACACCAGAACACAAGCAAGGTGAGGACCACCCACACTCCCCAACAAGCACAAAAATTTGAGCTGAGGTCCGAGGTAACTATACAATCCGATTGATTGACACAATTAGATTCCACACATACTAACACAACTTATAACTTTGATCATATTCTAAAACTCCTCGAGTTTGGATTCTCCTAAGTGCGACTCTGTGATCAAGTTAAATTCAACAATATTTAGGTTGGGTGTTCTTCTCTCCAACACTAAACACAATGGAGCATACCTCATTCTCCTGATCCTCCTTTATCATCTTTTGTAATCGGTGAATCAAGACCCAAAATTGCATTTCATAAGCTATGAAGAACTAACGAAAGATAGATATCTCAATCTTATCAATGAGAGCAAAAGCCTCAAACCTTCTAATCAATTTCTCAATCACACCTCCAACTTTATATGTGACTCGAGCATTATAATGTCTCTCTTTTGATTTGATTATAATATAAATTTGCATAAATACTAAGACAATTTAAATATGCAACATAAAACCCTAACAACTATGTACTTTGGAGAATTCTTAACTGTGATCATAATAGAACAATAATCAAAATCACGATAGAGCAATGTTTGAATAGTTTTTACCATGATAGATCCATTGTGTTTCATAACTTGAGTAATCTTCAAAACAACTTCAAATCATCATCGAGCAATGATCGAATCATGATTGAACCATATTAAAACATCTTCAATCATGCTTCAAAGATGATTTTTTGATCAATTTTTGGTCATAATTTGATGGCGTTCCAATTATTTTTCAAATATTTTTTCGTCATGATTTAATCATAGAAGAAGATGATTCAATCATTATACGATTATAATTTAAAAATTATTCGATCATTATTCAAAGTTTACTTAATCATGATTTACTCATTGTTTCAAGATTTTTTTAACAAGTTCCTAGCAGGTAAAGTGGTCACCACTGACCTTCTAGGTTTAGGGTTAGCATTGTGAATACCATATTCAATTTTAATTAACTAGCGAAAAATATCACAAACCTTTGCAAACAATGAATGGAGAGAGATCATCATTGTGAAATTTGATCGCGGCCTAAACAAAAGAAGATATTGGAAAGTTGGGTCTAGAAACTAAATGATCAAAATATTGCATAATTCTTCAACGATATTTTTTATTCATGTAATTTAAGATCATTTTATTTCAAAATAAAATTTCTTATATATTGCTTTAAAAAAATAAGAAGAAAGCGTATTTCCCTAGTTTACAATAATAAAAATTACATATCTTAACCTATAGATGTCACATGAAATTCATCATGGGCAAATTTGCGGTAATTATGAGCTTCTTTCACTTTATATATGTGAATTTCAAAATTAAATCAGTCCAGTTATAATATCATACATTTTATAAATAAATAAATGTCATAGAAGTTGAAAATAAATACAAAATAGTATGAATAATAGCACCATTTTTATAATTTTAATATATCATAATTGTTATTTATCTAATTTAGAAATTAGGACAAATTAATTATGATTAATATTTATTTATTTATTTTGTTTTAAAACTATCAACCGAATGAAACAAGTCGAAGAAAATTTATTAAAATAAAATTACTGAAATTCACCATGTTTTGATCAAATTTTTTCCCTGAAATTTACCTTTTTACTGAGGGCTGACCGACTGAACGCATACGATGAACGACAGCCTCTACGTGGAAGTTTGTGTTGGTTGTGGCCTCGCCGACGCCAACGCGCCGCAGTGTCCCAATCGGCGATCATTCGCCGATAGCTACAACCATCTCTTTATTTCGTCCGAATTGTCTTTCTAGGGCTATTACTTGTGCTTCAGATGCTAAGATCTCGTGCTCCGATGTTCTGCAATAGGACTGTCGGGCTCTGCCCACCCCTCCGGGATTTTCGCCGAACGCCATTGTTGGTCTCCATCATACATGAGAGAAAGTGGCTCGGATGTCTCGGTCCTCGGAGTGAAATCTCTAGAGGTATTTGTTCACCGTTTCCTTCTTTTTCGTTTGTCAAATTAGATTAGGACTGTTGTGCTCTGGTATACCTCTCCTCACATCTGAAACATAGTCCATTTTCCCTCTTCTCTTGTAGCTCTATTTCTGTGAGTTTCTTGAAGTTTTCCCAGGTCCTCCTCCTATAGTCTTCTTCTTTGGAGTCTCCCTAAGAGCACCCGGTATCAGCTCCTTGGATGCCAAAAAGGTTGTGATCATCTTGTACGAACCTCCTGAGCTGCTATCTCCAGCCCCTCTCTCTCCACTAACTGAGCTAGCTCCATAGCTTCTCCCAAATCACGAGTCCTCATCACTCTAACTGCTGCATGAATCTCTTGTTTGAGCCCTTTCATAAAGTTTCACTCTAGTACAATCTCCGGAAGCTGGTCCAGTCGGTTGGCTAGGTGCTCAGATTGCTCACGGTACTCCACAACTATTCCTTCCTGCGTTAGAGCGAAGAACTGCTCATAGAAATTCCCTCACCTACTGGTTCAAAAACTTTCCAACAAGCAATCCTTAAACTCCCTCCAGGTCCGTATGGGTCTCCTCGTATCCCTCCATTGGTACCATGCCAACAGTTTCCTCTCTAAGCACATCCCGATCGCCGTCAGTCTCTCCTCCTTTGTCAATCTATTGACGGTAAAATACATTTCCATCATATATATCCACCCATGTGTATCATCTCTCTCAAAAATAGGCATATTCAACTTCCTCACCCTTGGATCTCCTCAGTTCCCCCTATTTCCTCGATAATTTCTCATTCCCCAAAAAGGTGGTTCCCCCAGTGTCCCAATCACCCCTTCTACGCTCGTACCAAAACCTTTCCTCAAATTTCCATATTCATCTTTCGAATTCAGCACAAATTGGATTCAAATTTCCATATTCTTCTTTCGAATTCAGCACAAATTGGATCATAATCATCAATCTCCTTTCAAATTCAGCGCCCCTTCGATCATAATCAGCTCATTTCCTTTCAAATTCAACACCCCTTCGATCATAATTAGCCCATCCATTTTCAAATTATGTTCCTCTCATTTCAAATTTAGCACCCGTCTTTCATGCATGACCTCCTCACGCCTATCCCCATACCTCTACTCAGCTCCTCCTTAAGAATAGGCTTTAGGGAAGGCATTATATCTTCTCTCTCTAGAATATTCACCTCCTGATCTTCCCTTTGCCTTATCGGATTAAGATTTTACACATTTTCTTGGTTGCTGGTGGCTTCCCTTGCCTCCGACGACACCATTTTTGGTTGGCCCTTGAGT
>NW_021320070.1:2805782-2851778 GCF_001605985.2 Dendrobium catenatum | reverse complement strand
ACCCGAACCCGACGGGTTGACCCGAATTGACACCCCTGTAGAATCCATAAGAAGAGTTCAACTTGGAAATAACAACTAATGAAAGTAAACTAGAGAAACAATTTCATAAGCAAAACAACCTAAATCAAAATACAAAATGCGATAACTGCTACTGAGAAGTCTACTCCTATAGTCTACTTAGCAAAATGATCGAACTTTTTATAAGAATTGTTTTATAATGAATAAATTTGACATTTCAAACTCAATAAGCATGAATGATATGCTACTGGAAGACTATAAAAGTGGCACGATGTATAACATAATAGCATTATAACCATCATGTCATTAATTTTAAAATAGTGTCTAATGGCATCATTGAAAGATTTACAATGTGATTATATTCATGATTATTTTTATGAAAACAACAACCAATGCACTTCTATGCTAATATGTCGCTACATCAGTCATCAGGTGTACTCATATACATCTATAGTAGGCTTATCAGTCGTTTGTCATGATTTCTTATATCTGTATATATATTTAAAGCATATTTTTCTATACATCTTAAAACTAGTAAGATAATCATGGAAATGCAATAATTTCTGTGTAGCCATCAGCCTGACTATCCAATGTCAAAATGGGCTTTACAGATCTACACACCATTGCAAATTGGCATACATATTCTATACACCATAAACAAGTATTTAATAGGTATTGTATAATCAACGACCAATGCTATTTTTATAATAAAATATGATTTGCAAAAATAAAATTTATGATATTCAACATAGGCAGCATGTATAAAAATACGTCTTGCCACTACATGAATCATTTTGATATTAAAAAAATTATATTACTAAGTATGAATCTATTACAAATATCAATGATATTGCTCTTTACCAGGGGCGGAACCAGCCCTAATTTTCAGGGGGGGCAAACTTATGAGACATATATGTCGGGGATTCAAGGGGGCAGTGTCTTCTGGCGGGGTTCGACCTGTTGGGGGCAATTATCTAAAGACCATAGTATTTTAAAATTTTTAGGGGGGGCAATTGCATGAAAACCCTTGTAATAAAGACTAAAAAATGAATAAAAAGGGTAAATTACCTAAAAAAATCATATAAAAAAATTTAAAAAAAAATTTGAGGGGGGGCAACTGCCCCCCCTGGAACCTAAATGGTTCCGCCCTTGCTCTTTACAAAGAAAGTTACTTTTACCCCTAACCTTAGAGGAAATGATATGAAACTCCAACTTTAGTTGATATCCAAACAACAATACCAAATAAACTCAACTCGAAGGTCTTCCATAATATTAACTCCCAGTCAATTATGCACAACGATAGGCATGGAAAACTAACGATTCGTTAAAATAAATACAACATAGACAACATAGGTTCTCTCAATCAACCGAGGTTAATTAATAATACAATGAAGTAGATCCCATTAATCATTAGTTTAACCATATCATTTAATCTACTCGTTTGGTTTAAATCAGGATTACTGCAATTCTATTGCCAAATACGAATAATTCCAAACATTTAAATAAAATTGAAATTAATTAAATCTAACCTAAATAGTTGACCATAATAAAACAATTAATTTAATCCATCTAATCTAACCATAACACAACCTACAACAACAACAACAACATCAAGTCTTTATCCCACTATGTGGGGTCGGCTACATGAATATTTTTTCTCCATTGTGTCATATTAAAAGTCAAATTCTCATTTAAATCTAATAGAGAAAGATCATTTCTAATATTTTCTAACCAAGTCTTTTTAGGTTTCTAACCATAACACAACCTAATTACAAAAAAAAAAAAAAAATAAAATAAAATAAAATAATTTTGATAGATCTATAGTTGTTTTAATACTAAACAAAATATTGATCAATGAATAAGTGCTCGAACAATGAAGAGGCATCACTAAAAAGGTCTTGATATCACAATTGTTGTAATAAATAATTGAAATTACATAAAATGATTAAAACAATAGATTATTTAATCTTTAAAGTAAAGAGAAAAGAAGGGGAGCAGAGAAAGACAGAGAAGGAGAGGAGGAAGATGAGACTCAGTGTTGCTGAAGGAAGGGACTGAGAAGGAGAAGGTATAATTGGTGGTTCTCAGTTGAAGGTGGAAGAAAGCAAGGGTTTGGTTGAAGGGAATTTGATGGTTATAGAGGAAAGAATGAAGATGTAATAGCCCAAACTCTTAATTATCAAGATATTGTTCGCTTTGTCCTAAGTGTCTCACGATTTTGTCTTATTGGTGTAACTTCCCAGGAGGTCACTCATTCCAATATTACTATGGGATGAGCACGCTTAACTTTTGAGTTTCTTAATGAATATTCAATCATTACACCAAAAGACACATTGATGTTTAAAAGTTTAGCTTCTTTTTTACTTAAAATATTTCACAATCTCCTCCACTTAAATAATTGATGTCATCGTCAGTATATTTATCCCAGAATCATCCACCAGTTAGATACGATTCTAGAAGTGACCCTTGCCATATAGCACTTTGTCTCATACAGGGTTTAGGAGGTGGCTTCCATAACATAACACTTTATCTTGTATGACACTTAGTTCCTATCTTTCGACTGATGTATTGTTCTGATACCATTTGTAACAGTTCAAACTCTTAACTATTGAGATATTGTCCGATTTTGCCTAAGAGCCTCACGATTTTGTATTGTTGGTGTAACTTCCCAGGAGGTCAGCCATACAAGGATTTCTCCAAGATAAGCACGCTTAACTACGGAGTTTCTTAATGAAATTCCGACAATTACACCAAACGACGCCTTAATGTTTAAGAGTTTAGCTTTTTTTTTTTACTTAAGGGATTTCATAGAAGAAGCCCTAGCAATCTCTTTAAAAGGACGTGTTGAGGCGGCAAAGGATGCAAGATCATGTGCGAAGATTGGGCTTAATGGGGTTTGGTGATTTACGAGATAGAGGAGGGCGAGGGTTTTAGAAATTTGCATGAAGTGATTCTGTCAGGGCTAGTTTAGCTGTTAGCTCAGTTCAGGCACTGGTTCACTACACTCGCCCAATGAGGATGTTGCAGCTTTCAAGCTAAAAGTAATGGGCTTTTTAAAAGTAAATGGTTCAAATTGTTTTTTTTTTGTTGAGTCAATATTTGCAGCCACTCTTACATACTTGGCTTGAGATTTTTCCTTGTTGTTTGAGATTTACTTGTGGGTTTTTTCCCTTTTTAGATTTTTGTACGGAAGAAATTGCTTCACTCTGCTATTTAATTGTTCACTGCCATCTATTTCTATGTACGCTTAGATTTGAATGGTGGAAATCTGATAATTGACACACAATGTTATTATCTTATAACAAATTTACATTATTGAATATCAATATGATATGTGCTCAAATGGACGATCTGAGTTTTTTGTTTGTCAGAGTGAACAGTGAGAATTTCTCATATATACATAGACAAGTGAGAGTTGGCATGGCTTAGTACAATTGGTAATTTGGTTTCCTAATGGATTATGAATACATGGAGAACACCTTCATTTTTCTCTATGAGAATGTTGCGAAATATATTTTTTTTGCTGAAAGATGTGTTTTAGAAACAATTTTTTTGCTAAAATTTTTTTGAATATGATTTCAGCAATTTCAGAAACCAATTACAAGAAAATCAAGAATAAAACACACAAGAACACTTTTTTTATTGAAAGTTTTATGAAAAAAAATACAAGATACAAGTTGATCTTCAATTGGAGAGGAAGATCTGACTCTCCCAAATCTCTACCCGCCGGCTAGAACCCAAACACCCTAAGAATAATCAAATTTCAACAAACCACACAACCCTAACTCTAGGAAAACCCCCCTACGTAAAGCATATAATAAATGGCAAATACCCAAACAACCCTCCCACAATTTCCTCCCAAATTTGTCATATTTTCTTAATTATTTCGCTCCCAAATCAGCCCTCAAATTAGCCTCCAAATCTGCCCTTGTCAATTAGAAAATATTTCCCAATTCATCCCCACCAAATCAGCCCTCAAATCAGCCCTCTTCAATTAGGAAGCATTTCATAATTAATCTCATCCAAATCAGCCCCCCAAGTATGCCCTATTCAATATTTCAATTAGAAAATATTTCCTAATTAATCCATTTCAAATCAATCTCCAAATCTTCCTTCAATTAAGTAATATTTCTTAATTAATCCCCTCCAAATCAGTCCTCAAGAGCCGGTCCAGGAAAGGACTGGCAGGACTAGTCTAGGAGGGACCCGATTTAACAATACCCACCTCCAAAGACCCACCTTGTATGCAAGGTAAAAAAATAGCTCCCTCCTTAATTTCATCGTCATCACAAGCAGTGAGAATTTGGAAGTTCGGTCATTACAGTTGTGCTCTGCTGTATACCTCTCCTCACATCTGAAACATAGTCCATTTTCCCTCTTCTCTTGTAGTTCTATTTCTGTGAGCTTCTTGAAGTTTTCCCAGGACCTCCTCCTATAGTCTTCTTCTTTGTAGTCTTTCTAAGAGCACCCAATATCAGCTCCTTGGATGCCAAAAAGGTTGTGGTCATCTTGTACGAACCTCCTGAGCTGCTATCTCCAGCCTCTCTCTCTCCACTAACTGAGCTAGCTCCATAGCTTCTCCCAAATCACAAGCCCTCATCACTTTAACTGCTGCATGAATCTCTTGTTTGAGCCATTTCATAAAGTTCCCCTCCAGTACAATCTCCGGAAGCTGATCCAGTCGGTTGGCTAGGTGCTCAGATTGCTCACGGTACTCCACAACTATTTCCTCATGCGTTAGAGCGAAGAACTGCTCATAGAAATTCCCTCACCTGCTGGTTCAAAAACTTTCCAACAAACAATCCTTAAACTCCCTCCAGGTCCGTATGGGTCTCCTTGTATCCCTCCATTAGTACCATGCCAACAGTTTCCTCTCTAAGCACATCCCGATCGCCGTCAATCTCTCCTCCTTTGTCAATCTATTGACGGTAAAGTACCTTTTCATCATATATATCCACCCATGTGTATCACCTCTCTAAAAAATAGGCATATTCAACTTTCTCACCCTTGGATCTCCTCAGTTCCCCCTATTTCCTCGATAATTTCTCATTCCCCAAAAAGGTGGTTCCCCCCAGTGTCCCAATCACCCCTTCTACGCTCGTACCAAAACCTTTCCTCAAATTTTCATATTCACCTTTCGAATTCAGCACCCATTGGATCATAATCATCAATCTCCTTTCAAATTCAGCACCCCTTCGATCATAATCAGCTCATTTCCTTTCAAATTCAACACCCCTTCGATCATAATTGGCCCATCCATTTTCAAATTATGTTCCTCTCATTTCAAATTCAGCACCCTTCTTTCACGCCTGACCTCCTCACGCCTATCCCCATACCTCTACTCAGTCCTCCTTAAGAATAGGCTCTAGGGAAGGCATTATATCTTCTCTCTCTAGAATCTTCACCTCCTAATCTTCCCTTTGCCTTATCGGATTAAGATTTTTCACATTTTCTTGGTTGCTGGTGGCTTCCCTTGCCTCCGACGACACCATTTTTGGTTGGCCCTTGAGTAACTTCTTCAACATGTCCTCCAAGATGGAAAAATTTCCATCAATCTTCTCGTGGACGGCTGAAATTTGACTTTTAAAATATGAAAGTTGAGTTTGGATATTAAAAATTTCATATTTCAATTGCCCGATCTCACCTTTCAATACTTCTACCGTCCTGCCATGGGTACCCGAATTTAGGCTCCACTAGCAAAAAACAACTTTGATATGCATTTGGCCTCCAAACAGCAAAAACAACAAGATCGGAGAGGAAACTCAGCCCTGGAAAGTGCTATTATACCAATTTGATAGGAAATGCTTGTAGAAATGTAGGAAAAGCCTTGGCTGAAATTTGGTTTCAGCAATTTCAGAAAACCAACAACAAAAAAATCAGGAATAGAACACACAAGAACACTTTTTTATTGAAAGTTTTATTAAAGAAAATACATGATACAAGTGGATCTTCAATTGGATAGGAAGATCCGGCTCTCCAGAATCTCTAGCCGCCGGCTAGAGCCCAAACACCCAAGAACAATCTAATTTCAGCAAATCACACATAACCATAACCCTAGGAAAAACCCCCTACTTAAATCTTACAATAAATGACAAATACCCAAATAACGCTCTTCCAATTTCCTCCCAAATATGTCATATTTTATTAATTATTTCCCTCCAAATCTGTTCTCTTCAATTATGAAATATTTCCCAATCCCCTCCAAATCAGCCCCCAAATCTGCTCTCTTCAATTAGGAAACATTTCCTAATTAATCTCCTCCAAATTAGCCCTAAATTTTCCCATTCAATTAGGAAATATTTCCTAATTAATCCCACTCAAATCAGTCCCTAAATCTGTCTTCTTCAATTAAGAAATATTTCTTAGTTAATTCCCTCCAAATCCCCCAAGAGCCAGTCCAGGGAAGGGCCGGCAGGACCGGTCCGGGAGGGACCTGATCTAACAGAATATTGGGTCCTTGATAATTGATTCAATTTGATGACTAATTTTTGGTGTGAAATATGTATAGGTCATGTACATAGAGTGAAGATGATAGTTCTGTCTTACCGATGACTAGTAATTGTACTTTTGCATTCAAGTTTATAAATAGTGTAAATTAGTTGCAGATCTATCAAGTTTGTCATATGTTGCAATTGGCCCTATCTTGTTGGAGCAAATCCAGCTAAAATCCTAAGTTTTAGCTGTTACACATTTAGCTCCATTTGTTTGTGTCATTTAACTGTCCTATTAGTCTGATATTGCCCTTCATTTGTAGTTTTTTGTTGTTGGTAAACTTTTGGTTAATTTGACGTTTTCATCAGAAAGCAAAACATAATTTAAGTAAAAAATAATAAGCTGTATGGATTAAGCTAAATGTTTTTTTTACAGCAATTGTCGAACTTGCACTTAATCCGTGCAAATTGGTTCATATTTTATTAACCTTTGTACAATTATTTTCTAAATAGTATATCCAAAATGATATGTTTAGTTGTCTTTTTCTTTTGCAACTTTTACCAGATTTCATGAGAAGAATCTCAAGCCAGTCGAATGAAAAGTTTGCCTCAGCCTCAGCAAATGCATCATCCCCTTTGTCAGCTTTGTTGTCTGATGCTGAGATTCTACCCGGAAGAAGTGATGATCATGGAGGAGTAGTTGTTGAAATGAATGGTGCTCCGATGAGCTCTGATTCTTTTCTTTCTTTGTTAAGGGCATCAATATCAAAATGGAGGCAACAGGTGAGTGATTCAATCATGACTTGCAAGCAAGTGAAGTAATTTCACGCTGTCCTTTTAATATTATTTTAAATATCGTCCAGTGATATTTTACAATCAGCACTTCTAAATATAGCTAAAGCTCTGTTGTCATTTTGATTTATAGAAGACAACAATTAATTTCTACTTAATTATTACTTTATAAGCTATTTTGCTGGAATGTTGCAGCCTGTTATTAGACTAGGAAACAAAAATCATGAGCAAACAAAAAACAAGTTTATCATTCTGGTTTAAAAGCTTTAATGGTTGAAAGGCAATTACCAACATCATGGATCCATAACCATATCTTAAAAAAATTATTCATTTTCATGGAACCCTCCTTGTTATTTGTTCTTATTGATAGCTGTTTTTGGGGTTAAAATCATGTTTTTTGTCATCCTTTTATGCTTTCTTAACTTTCTAGATTAGACCTTACCTTTTTCATTACTTACTCTTGCATGAAAATTTCATCTCTTCATCCCTACCTTCCAACCTCATCAAGCTGGAAAAGCAAAAAAAAAAAAAAAATGTCGAAGTGGCTCTAGGTGATCATTTTTGTCCCAGTTATCTAATGTGTTCAAGTCAATCCATTGACTTCTCAAATGTGATCCAAAGCAGCATCTTTGTTGGATTATTTTAGATTAGATTTGAGATGTTAATAGATTAAATTAGATTTGAGGAGTCAAGGGTTGGATATATTAAATAATTTAGGATTGAATAACCCCTCGTTGATAGTCTAGGGATCATTTTAACATTTTTCTTAACTGAAAATGTTATTCTGTCTATTATACGTTAAGAAATAAGAATGAGCCTCCTCCCATTATCACAATGGAGGCAACAGGTGAGTGATTCAATCATGACTTACAAGCAAGTGAAGTAATTTCATGCTGTCCTTTCAAATATTATATTAAATATCCTCCGGTGATATTTTACAACCAACACTTCAAAATATAGCTAAAGTTCTGTACATTTTGATTTATAGAAGACAACATTTTATTTCTACTTAATTTTTACTGTATCAGCTATTTTGCTGGAATATTGCAGCCTGCTATTAGACGAGAAAAAGCAAGTTTATCCTTCTTGTTTAAAAACTTTAATGGTTGAAAATCAATTACCACCATCATGGATCCAGAACTATATCTCATTGTCATGGAACCCTCCTCATTATTTGTTCTTATTTATAGCTGTTTTTGGGGTTAAAATTAAGTTTATTGACATCCTTTTGTGCTTTCTTAACTTTTCAGATTAGACATTACCTTTTTCATTACTTACTCTTGCATGAAAATTTTATCTCTTCATCCCCACTTCAACCTCATGAAGCTGAAAAAGAAAAAAAAAATGTCAAAATGGTCTTTACTCTTTAGATTATTTGTAGGTGATAATTTTTATCTCGTTATCTAATGTGTTCAGTTCAATTCATTGACTTCTCAAGTGTGATCCAAAGCAGCATCTCTGTTGGATTATTTTAGATAAAATTTGAGGTGTCAATAGACTAGATTAGATTTATGGAGTTGATGGACTAAATTGGATATATTAAATAATCTGCGTCTAAGCTGACCCCTCTTTGATAGTCTAGGGATCATTTTAATCTTTTTCTTAGCTAAAAAAAATTGTTCGGTCAACTATATATATTAAGAAGTAAGAATGAGGCTCCTCCATTACTGTTGATTCAGAATTTTGTATTCAACCTTGTTTAAAGGTAAACTCTACTTATCTAGGATTGTATACCGTTACTTTATACTTATGCCAAACTGCAGGATTTATTAATCCAGAAGTCTTTTATGATGATGCCTATTGGTAGTATATTTCAAGATTTTTTTTTTCTCCAGGGGAAGAGAGGAGTTTGGTTGAAATTGCCCATTGAACATGCAAATCTTGTCCAACCTGCTGTTCAGGTAGCTAATCTTCAAAAATGACTCGTTAATCTCATCTGAGATAGGAAAACTTGTATTTATAGTTATGAAGGTTTACTTTAGTGAACGTCTTTGAACGATCTTTCACTTTTTAAAATATAAACTGTCACTGGCTGGACTTGGCTTTCAATTTGTATTAGAATTGTTAGAATTCATAGAATTGGATAGGGAAAAAGGATTCTATATTATTACACAAATTTATCCCTATTTATAGATCTATGCATGATATCTTAATAAAGAAACAAATAAATACAAAATTATTCATAATTGCGCTAATATAATCCTTCCTAAATTAGCCACCCGAAAATGGAAGGAGATTGGCGTAATCCAAGTGAGCCTCTCACGGATCGCCATCCTTGGCCGTGGGATCAAGGGCCAAAGGGATGGTTGTGATTTTAACACTCCCCCTCAAGATGGGGAAAACAGATCAATCATTCCCAGCTTGGTAATTAGTCCAGTAGAATTATCAAGTCCCTTAGTGTACCATAGTCTTCCATTTGGTAAAAACAGTGGGAGTATTAGCTTCAACGATAAATGATAGCGATGAAGGCTATATCAATCAAGCCTATAAGGGCAGCAATGAAGGCTGCGTTGAACAATAACCATCAAGATACCGGAAACGACAATAAAGGTCGGTGGTGGGACAGCATAGAAGGTTGATTAATTATCCTTTAGGTTATGTCTCCTTCTCAGTTTTGAAGGGAAAGTCGGCAATGAAGGCACGACAATATATAGCTAAATTATGGCAATGAGGGCCGGAGGTGGGAACTTACATTCCTCATAATTCCAGCAATAAAGGCCGGTAGAAGGACTAATATTCCTCATAATTCTGACAATGAAGGCCGGCAGTGGGAACCTATATTCCTCAAAATTTTGGTAATTTTGATAGTAATGAAGACTATCTGTTTGATTCTCGATAGCAATGAAGGCTTCCAAAAAATAAGATCCCTCCGATCTTTAGTTACAGCAATAAAGGCTGATGTTTTTTTTCCCTTTTTTTGTATCAAAAATCTGTGATGAATTTTCTTCAAACATTGTGATATCACAAGACTACTTTTAATTATATCAGCAATGAAGGCTGATTATATCATCAATAAAGGTTGATTTGATTATATCAGCCATAAAGGCTGATATTAGGTCTTAATCAGATCTCAAATCTGATTTAAGACTTCTTGCTGTTATCAGACCGTCCAAGATAATCGAGAGGGGCGTCTCGGTGGATCTGAGCGGAACAGGAAAATCGAAAGGAGCTTCCGATCAAACCGAGCGTCTGCGAACAACTTCTTCCGAGTGTCCGAGCGGCTTCGTAGGTGCGGCTTCGCTTCCGCAAGCTCCGTCGTTCGTCTTGGGCTTCGTTCACAACCTTTGTCCGCAAGCTTCGTCCGCAAGGGCTTCATCCTGGTTGTCCGCAGAGCTCGACTCCTGTTGTCGATTCTTCCAAACAGATCAGTCCTGCTTGCGATTCTCTCAGGCGACTTCGTCTCGAATGTCTGTGGCAATCTTTGGGGTTACACAGGTAACTGAAGCGGATGGAGGTAGGATCGTACGTGGAAGCCGAAGCCACTGGCCTGCCGACTGGGCTGGTGACGAACGACGATGGGTTTGGTCTACACGATCCCATCGACCCTTCCCAGCAAGCTCCCGTCGCGACTTCCGCACTTCCCGTATGTCGCAATGTAGGCATCCTCCGATCTCTTCTTCTTCTTCTTCTTCTTCTTTTCTCCTCCGAAGATCTACGATTGTTCTTCAAAGACAATGAAGACCATTGGCTCTGATACCATGTTAGAATTCATAGAATTGGAGAGGGAAAAAGGATTCTATATTATTACACAAATTTATCCCTATTTATAGATCTATGCATGATATCTTAATAAAGAAACAAATAAATACAAAATTATTCATAATTGCGCTAATATAATCCTTCCTAAATCAGCCACCCGAAAATGGAAGGAGATTGGCGTAATCCAAGTGAGCCTCCCACGGATCTCCATCCTTGGCCGTGGGATCAAGGGCCAAAGGGATGGTTGGGATTTTAACAAGAATCTAATTTGATTTTATTGTTTTGTTTGTGGAAAAAACTTTGTATGTTCAAAATTCCTTTGAAAACATTTAAGATAAACCAACCATGTTTGACTTTCAGGGATGCCAAAAGATCCTTGTTCCAAAAATGCCTGTTTTTTAACTTATTCAGTTTTTCAACAATTTTTTTACATTAGGTTAAGTGTTGCAGAAATGAGGATGCTCAGGTGAATGAGTGGCTTTACTCTTAAAGATAGGATACAAAACGAGCATATATGTGAAAAGGTTGGAATAGCTCCAGTGGAAGATAAGATTAGAGTGAGTTGCCTTAGATGGTTTGGTCACATAAAACGGCGGCCTTCTGATGACCCGGTTAGGAGAGTAGCTATATTAGATTTGGCTTATATTAAGAAAGGTTGAGGAAGGTCTAAAAAGACTTGGTTAGAAAATATTAGAAATGATCTTTCTTCATTATATCTAAATAAGAATTTGACACTTAATATGATACATCATGTAGCTGACCCCATGGAGTGAGATAAAGGCTTGATGTTGTTGTTGTAGGAAGTTTTGTAATAGGAAAAGCATACATGTTGGTTCTCTTGTTTGATATACTTGATTATTGACGGTAATTACCAACTGACCTTTCGTTTTTTTGGTATCAAGTTTCTAGCTCAATAATTCTGTAGAAGTTCGAACTCTTCTTCCATTACTATGGATTGTTGCTTAGGGCCTTATGTATAACGTTTTCTTGGTTGGTGGATGATCTTTCGTCTCTAATATATCTTGTATTCCTGTACTTTGTAAAAGTTATAATGTGAGAGCAAAAAGAGTCTTCAACATCATACTTTTGAAATATAAGTATTTATCCAAAGCCAATACATATCAATTTTTTATCTTTAATTGTTAGGAGATGTTTGAGATGGAGAGAGAGGTGTTTGAAAAGCATAATCATGGATTTTTTTTCTTTCTAGAGAGAAAATTGTCTCTCTCTAGGTATAGAGAGAGAAAGTGTGAGATGATGGGGCTTTTTGGTGGAGGAGGTGTAGAGGAGGATCTTTTGTGAAGGTGGATAGTGATTTGAGGGAAAGAGAGGGAGAAATCGAATTTTTAGGGTTAGTGATAAGTTTAGGTTTAAGAAGGAGGAGGAAGAAGACTGTGGAGAAGGAGAAGAGTAAGAGGAAGAATGGAGAGGGAAGAAGAAGAAAGAAGAAAGAAAGAAGGAGAAGGAGAAGGGAAGGAGGAGGAAGAGAGGTTACCTTAGGTGGCGATGGGCGGCGGGAAAGCCCGGTGGTTGGTTGGTCACGTGAGGGAGAGTGAAGGAGCCGAGAGGAAGAGGGAGAGAGTGGGCTATGTGTTTCATGCATGAGTTTGGCGTGAGGGAGGAGGGGGGGGGGGGGGGGGGGGGGGGGGTGTCGTTGTAGTGTTATGTGAGGGAATGAATGGGATGAAGGTTTAAGTGAGGGTATTTAGGATTTTTTTAATTATTATTTGTGAATAATTTCAAATATAAAATTGATATATATATATTTTTTAAATCGTCATGTCGTCATTGTTTGTGCACGCCAACATCGCCTCGATTCACGTGCGCATGAAATTTAAATTTTCGTTATGGCTGATTATACTTCTCTCACAATGTTTTCATTGCTCATAACTACATTTATTTATTCAATAAAGGGAATGTATAAGATAAGCTAATAATTATAGAGGATTCAAATTTATGTGTCATACTATGAATCTATGAGAGAAAGCAATGAAATATAAACTTAAAAAGATTTGTTAGTATTGGAAAATCAAATTGGTTTCATACTAGAATGATTTACTAGCATAGAGATAATTAATGACAAGTTATAAAAAAATGATCTTACGATTTTTATTGATTTTGAAGAAGTTTATGATTGAGTACAACAAAAATTGATTTTGTGCATATCAAGGAAGAAAGATTTGTGTCAAAAGTATGCTGAATGATTAAATAAATCTATGTTGGAGCACTAATTTACAATATTGAATATTAATGCGATATGACTAGATTGTCTATCTCTGTTATGCCTCATGGCTAAGGGGAGTGACACAGATACAGAGAGAGAGAGAGAGAGAGAGAGAGAGAGAGAGAGAGAATTTTAATGAAATCATACTTAGTTCACTTAGAGTTTACATTTATTTTCTATTGAACAACAGGCAATCTTTAGAGTTTAATCGTTGGCTTGTGCAAATTGATTGTGCGTGCAAAATTAGGATTTGTGCTTGTGCTTGGTTTCCTAATGATAAATCTCTTCATACACAAACTATAAAGTACATGTCAAAACTATGGAAATCCTGCCTTCCGCTCTGCCTACAGTGCATGACACTTCTGCATCTTATAGCGCACGCGCAGGAATTCTGTTTCCTTCTGGTAACACTAGTCTAGTAGCCTGCGTGGCTGGCATCTTACGAATTCGAGGGCTGTGTTAATTGCAATTAATAATGTAGCTATTTTTCAGCTCCTAAATTGTGTATATTCCTACTATAAGTTTTCCTAATCTCATATAAATTTGACAAAAATGATGAAATGAAAGCTCAAACAATTTTCTCTATTTCTTGCCAAAGACCATGAGGATTCAGTGATTCACCTAACAACAAGATTACATGATGACTAAATAAGTTCTAAAGGCCCCAAAAACATCATAGATGGTTCACCTCAGCATAAATGGCCACAAAATGTATGACTTTGATTGTCTTCACCTCATTTCATAATCAAGTGACGACACATTGAAGAAGAAAACTATAATAGTTGGGTAGGCGGCACATAGATAAGGTCTCGATGAGATTGTTGTGAATGGAAACACTCATTGAGCAAAACATAAGCACTCAGAGTTACAAATAGCAGCATTCAAAGGATGAAACCTGATATTTGTGATGAATAGCAGCAGAGACCTTACCTCTGTCCAAGTGATGGTGGCGGCAAGATATCATATAGAGAGAAAAGGGTCTGAGATGGGAATATGCTGAGAGAGCATGGTAGGTACCTGTGAATGCAAGAGTTCTTTTGGAGTTGCGAAAAAGGTCGTGAACTGAGGAGCTAAATAGCTCATCAGAATAGAGCACGAGACTATATTTGGGGATCAGGAATTTGGAACGGCTAGTGTTCTGTTGCAGGTTTTATGTGACTATTAATTTTTTGTGTGAACCCACCATTTATGACTCAAGTTTCTTCCCAGAAAAATGTACAAATAAAGCAGTTTGGTATGCAAGCATGCTAATCTGCATCCATAACATTTTTTCTGAGATTTCTCACAGCGACGTGGTTAAGTGCACTTGAAGTATGTGCCCAAGTGTTTTTTATAACATTGGTTTGAAAGCATGTGAATACTTCTGAACCTCAAATATAGTGTGTAAAGTGTAAACAGTCACCGCCAGATGAAATTCTATGTGAAGGTTTTGAGAGAGTCGAGGAGAGATGCGAGGACGTCAATGATGTGATTGCCTTGCCAGACATTCTATGCTTTTTTCTCTCCTATTAAGATCACCCTTGATGACGTTCCTTAAAAATAAAATTACTTTGCAACTTTTTAATTATTAACTTTGATAATTAAGGATTCCATTGTCATGATTGCAAGGAAATCCAACCAACTTTATTTCAAAATGTATCAGATAGTAGTTTAGTGACGGAACTGCCAAGCAGAACCTTGCCAGTATAGAACCTAGTATAGTAAGGCATTTCACTTCTCAGAATTGCAGCATGCCTCATCTTCAGTTCTTTGTATGGAGATGTAGGCTAATTAGGTTCGTTTTAGGATAGCTATCGTACATTATCTTCCCATCTGCAAATGCATGCATATTGTAACTGCTATTTAACTCTGCAATTAAAAATGGCATCCATTGATGCTAAATGTTTTCATTAAAATGATAACATATTTTCTTACAGACTCATCTTATGAGCACTCATTAGAAAAGATTGCGTTAATCAGCTTACAAAAGTGAACTTTGTTTATTTAGTTTTAATCATATCACAAGCCTGTTGCTGCCATTTTTTTTATTTTTCAATTTCTGATAGCTTTATATTCTCTTTTGTTGTGTGGTTAAATCTAATGGAACTTATTCTGGGTCAATTATTTTGGATTACTGTAGAATTTAATCTTGATATAGGAAGGATTTTGGTACCACCATGCAGAACCGAGTTATTTGATGCTTGTGTACTGGATCCCTGCTAGTAAAAATACATTGCCTGTTAATGCCACTCATAGGGTGGGCGTTGGTGCATTTCTGATAAATCAGAAAAGAGAGGTATAATCAAGTGCTTACTGTTAACCTCAATTTGGTTCTGCTCCTTTTAGTTAACTGAATGTTTTATTCTTTCATTTTAAACCTGAAATATTTTAGTTTCATTTTTGAATTAGGTTTTGGCAGTCCAGGAAAAGAGTGGGAAACTTAGCGGCTCTGGTTTTTGGAAACTCCCTACAGGCGTTATTGAGCATGTAAGATATAATAACTTGAGCATTCATAGCTTATTAAAATCACAAAATTAAATTCTTCTATCATCAGCCAGGTTAATTGTCTCTGCAGGGTGAAGATATATTTGCAGGTGCCGTAAGGGAAGTCAAGGAGGAGACAGGAGTACGTATGCTTCTATGAATTTTATGTTGATCTTATTAAGATTTTGGAATTGATTTAACTTTGTTTTTATCTTTGTATTAGATTGATGCTGAATTTGTGGAAGTGCTTGCGTTCAGGTGAGTTCATTTCAAATCCTTGAGGTGACTATTTGCATATCAATCACACGCGAGCAGTGAAATGGCTCTTTAATTGTTTGTGTATGCTTCTCTGCATGCATTTTCAACTTCCCATTTCTCTGAATAAAGATTGAACAAGTTTCTGAACAACTAATCTTAGTAAATTTATACTGGAAAGTGTTTACATTGCTCTATGGACTGTGATTTAGGGATGCCTGCAAGGATGTCAAAATCTTCTAATAATATGCAATGAATTTGGATGGCACTCTTTCAGTATTGGTAACCACAATTAGTACCAAGTGCAGCCTTGGTGATAGAGACTAAACACAATCTCTCCTTAAAATGTTTTAAGAAGCTAAACTAGAGACTTCTAGCTAAATTAGCATCAATCCGTGATTCCTAAACTTTTTGGTAACTCTCAAACTACTTTTCTATTTTGACAAGGTACGAGCATAATGGAGAACATCATATTTATTGTCATTCAGGTTTTCGCTTCCACAATGATTTGCTTCTTTTTATTAACCCTATAGACATTACAAAGGTTTTGAAGTAAGTTTTAGATAGTTCATCCTTGATTTTTTTTCGTAAGGCATTCATGATTTTAGCTGGAACAAGACTTATAATGATTTTTCAGCTTTCTTTTCTCTGTTAATTTTTTTTGCATGACACCTTCTAAAGATATTTGGGACATGCCAGGCTGCCCTCAAGTACAATTTAAAAAAAAAAATCTTTTCAGTGGTGGAGCTGTATGCTTCACTGAAAAATAAGCATACAATAATTGTTATTTTACTGTCTTTTGAACTAGACCGGTCATGGCCGCTTCTTGTCAATTAACTAGATTTTACACTAACTTCTTTGTAGCTCATATGGTGCAGAATAAGCAGTAACATAGAACAAAACTAGAGACCAGTTATTTCTGCTAATGTTCATTCTAGGATAATTGCACGAAACAAAAAGGGTTTAGCCGACTCTGCCACTGCAGAGCAAGTGGATCAGACATGACTGGGGGAATAAAATAAAAATTGAGGAATTAGTAAAATGTAGAAATTAAAGTAAACCTATATGTATACGAACTAAATGACAAAGGAGATAAATATGTGTTATGGTGGTATTGTCACTATGTGGTGATGACTTCGTCAATTTCCGAAGTCTACTTGGAGAACTTTTAACTTGGATTTCACTTCTTTAACATTAGCATTGTCGGTGGGATGATAATCAAATATGTCCTTCACACTGTAAGTTTTGAAGATTTCCAGATCATTCGACAAATCAATACAACAACAACAACAACATCAAGCCTTTATCCCACTACGTGGGGTCGGCTACATGAATCCTTTTTCTCCATTGTGTCCTATTAAAAGTCAAATTCTCGTTTAAATCTAATAAAGAAAGATCATTCCTAATATTTTCTAACCAAGCCTTTTTAGGTCTACCCCTACCTTTCTTAACATAAGTCAAATCTAATACCTCTACTCTCCTAACCAGGTCATTGGAAAATATCCCACCCTCAAAATTCAATTCAAATAATGACATTTAATGTGGTCTCAATTATGAGCAGCTGTTATATTTGTAGCTTTAGGTGGGGATGTAGTTAGATCAACTACAAAATTTGATATCTTGGTGTAGACAATAGAGAATGGGGACCTTGTTGTTGAGCGGTTTACCACATTGTTAAATGCAAATTTAGCTTGAGCAAGAGCTTGATCCGACATTTTGGGTCTATCTCCTGTCATACAATGAATCATAGAGCCCAAAATGCGGTTGAAGATTTCAGTTTGTCCATTCATTTAGGGATTATAGGCACTACATCCACTACTACTAAATGTTAAAATGTTGTCAAATTTTTTCCATAACACTCGCCAAATATGATTTACAAACTTGACATCGTGGTCAAATATAATAGTTTTAGGAATGTAGTAGGAAGCACTTGTAGATCTCAAGTATTTTCTATCAATCTTCGAAAAACAACGAGAATTCTCCACAAAAATCCACACAAAATCATGAAACAATAGATAATTTGTATTATTTGATGAAAGGGAAATAGAAAATACCAAGATACAATTGATCCTCTATTCGAGAGGATGATCTTTCTCTCCCAAATCTCTAGACATCACTAGAGCCCAAAGAAACTAAGAGATCTCAAATTTCAGCCAAATTCAAGATGCCCTAACCCTAGTAAAACATATTACTTAATACATAAAATTCAATAGCAAATCTCTAAACAACCCATACTTTGAAATTCCCTCCTAATTCCCTAAAAGATCCTTCCTAAATAGCTTTTTCCTACCCTGGCGATCGGATCGTGCGTATTGGAAGACGGAACATCTCCGCCTATTTTGCACGGGCCAGTCCTGTTGGACCGGCCAGTGGATTGGTCTAACAATACCCCTCCCAAAGATCCATCTTGTCTGTAAGGTGGGAAGAAGACACCCTTCTCGATTCCCTCATCATTACAAATAGTGAGAACCTGAAGAGTTCGGTCCTTACATCTGTGCCATTGTGTATACCTCTCATGGCATCTGAAATAAATGCCATTTGCTCTCTTCTCATGTAACTCTGTTTTTGCGAGCTTCTTGAAGTGGTCCCCGGGTCTTTCTCTGACAGTCTTCTCCTTCGGTGTCTCCCGAAGGGTACCCGTTGTCAGCTCCTTGGATGCCAAAAAGGTGGTGGCTATCCTATATGTGCCTTTTGAGTTTCTGCCTTCCACACCTTTCTCCAGGTGCATTTGATTCTCCACCAACTGAGCTAGCTCCATAGCCTCTCCCAAGTCACAGGGCCTCATCACTCTAACCATTGTTCGGATCTCTAGTGTCAGTCCCTTCATGAAGTTTCTCTTTAGCACTGTCTCAGAAAGACATTCCAATCAGCTAGCCAAGTACTCAAACCTCTCCCGGTACTCTATCACTAAACCATCCTGTGTCAAGGTGAAGAACATCTCATAGAAGTTTCCTCCTCTGTCATTTCAAAAAACGTTGTACCAAATAATCCTTGAACTTCCTCCAACTCCGTATGGGTCATCGCATGTCCTCCATTGGTACCAAGCCAAAGCCTTCCCTTCCAAACATAGGCCCGCTGCTGTAAGTCTCTCCTCATCCGTTAACTCATTGACAACAAAATTTCTTTCAACATTGTAGATCCACCAGTGCGCTTCCTCCCCCTCAAAAATTTGCATCTTCAATTTCCTCACCCTCGGATCACCTCAGTTCCCTCTGTTCTACCCCTAACTTTCCATTCCCCAAGGGGGTGATTCCCCCTAATTGTTCCAATCATCCCTCCTCCGCTCACACTCAAACCTTCAACGCAAACCCACCTCCTCCCTTCAAATTCAGCGGCCCTTCGATCATAGTCAACTCATCTCCTTTGAAATTCGACACCTCTTCGATCATAATCAAGTCATCGCCTTTCCAATTTAGCCCCTCTTCTTTCAAATTCAACATCCCTCCACTCATGCCCAGCTCTCTCATGTCTCTCCACATACTCTCTACTGAACTCCTTCCTAGGAAGAGGTCCTAGGGGAGGCATTTTTTCTGTTCCCTCCAAAATCTCCACCTCTTGATCTTCCTTTCGTCTTATTGGCTTCGAATTTTTCCTACTTCTGTGGTTGTCGGCTCATTCCCTCACCTCCGACGACGATAGCGATATTTTGGTTTGGCCCTTTAGCACTTTCTTCAACATCTCCAGGATGGAAAATTTCAAATCGAACTTATCGTGGATGGCTAGAACATCTTTTTTTAAATCTAAAACTTGAGTTTGGAGATCAGAAATTTCAAAATTCATTTGTCCAATCTCTACTTCGAGGCGTTCCTCCAACGCATCCATTTTCTTGGCCACCATTGATGCCTGGATTTTTATAGAAATAAAAATCTAGACATCGGCCTTAAAAAATAGCAACTTTCTTCTTCAAAATCCCAAGAACAGCCGTTAAAATTCACCAAAACAACCCACCAAAGGTCCCAAAAACAGGTAGGATACCAATTTGATAGGAAACATTTGTAGATCTCAAGTTTTTCCTATCAATCTTCGAAAAACAACGAGAATTCTCCATAAAAATCCACAGAAAATCACGAAACAGTAGATAATTTGTATTATTTGGTGAAAGGGAAATGGAAAATACCAAGATACAATTGATCCTCTATTCGAGAGGAGGATCTTTTTCTCTCAAATCTCTAGACGCCGCTAGAGCCCAAAGAAATTAAGAGAACTCAAATTTCAGCCAAATTCAATATGCCCTAACCCTAGTAAAACATATTACTTAATACATAAAATTCTAAAGGAAATCTCTAAACATCCCATAATTCGAAATTTCACTCCTAATTCCCAAAAAAATTCTTCCTAAACCTCTTTTTCCTATCTGGGAGATTGGATCGTGCCTACAGAAAGGCAGAACATCTCTGCCTATTTTGCACGGGCCGGTCCCGTTGGACTGGTCGGACCGGTCCAATGGACCGGTCTATAGAATGCTGTGTGATCAAACCACCTTTTCCAACACATTGAAGCTTACTTTTTGCTCATCATTTCAACTAAAATTTCCTTTTTTGGGGACAATTGATTATAGGGGAAGCAGTGATTAGTAAAATTGTGATGAAATAGATGATAGAGTGTGGTAAGTCCATGAAAATTGTGTACCTTGTAGATATTCAAGGGTGTTGGCCAATCTTGTATGCTCCAAAATTTTGCTTCTTGCACTTGAATTCCTTGATCGGTGATGATGAAACCCAAAAATAATATTTGTTCAACGAGAAATTCACAATTCCTTAAGCGGAGAGATAGCTTTTTGGCATGTAGTGCATATAGAATCTACTTCAGGTGTGTAATATGGTTGTCATTGTCTTTGATGTCGATTAGGATCTCGTTAAAATATACAATAGCAAATTTTCCAATGAAGGGTTTCAAAACTTCATTCATTAGGTGCATGAAGGGAATCACTTTCATTCATAGAGTCCCTTCTTTGTTTAAAACTCAATCTTTCATTGGTCTCTAAGTCGGATGCTAACTTGGTGGTAGCCACTCTTGAGATCGTGTTTATTATAAATTCAAGACCCTTCTAATTTGTCAAGTATTTCCTCCAAGAGGGGAATTAGAAAATAGTACTTTATTATGTTTTTGTTGTAAGCTCGACTATGCACACATATGCGTCCATCCTTCTTGGGCATGAGTAGAGCGGGTATACCACAGGTATTAAGACTCATTAGATTAATTGTCGAGTCAGCAAGTCATCTACAATTCCTTGCAAAATATCATATTTATTAGGGCTCATATATTAATGTTGTAGATTATGATGGCTTGCCCTTGGATTGATATTAAAATAATGTTGTATGTCTTGTTGTGGCCGGGTATCAAGCAGGCATGGTCTAGTACAACTTAACAAATAGCACCAAAACAATCTTGTAATGTTTTATCATAGAGAAAATGTTGGATTCAGGGACCATTATGATAGACCGGTCCAAGAAAGACTGGTCTAATCGGCCCAAAACTGGGGCCGGTCCTTATTTTACAGCAGGTGAAGGCCGACTATTCCTCCCAGCCAACAAACAAGGCTGATGGGGCCCACGACGTGAAAGGGATAGAAGGGAATTAGGCAAGAGGGGAGATCATTCCCCTCTCGAATTGAGGATCAACTGTATCTTACTTTGTTCTTCGTTAGATCGTCAACTACTATGTTGTTTGTGTTATCTTGTGATTTTCTTTCAAGATTGTGCCGACCAATTGCTGAAATCAGCCATTCTTAGATTTTCTCTTGATTTCCACAAGAGTTATTTATTAAATTGGTATTATAACACTTTCTTGGGCATAAAATCATTGTTTCTTTGTTGCTTTATGATTGGAGCCTAGATCCTATCTAATGGTAGCAAAGAAGGTGGATGTGTTCGAGAGTGAGATGGAGCAACTCAAAGCCGGAGTAGTGGAAAGACTCTCTTACATCGAGAACCGTTTTGGGAATTTCGAAGAGACGATGAAAAAATGCTGGAGATGCAATCGAAAGCATTGATGGAGCAACTCATTCTTAGATTTTCTCTTGATTTCCACAAGAGTTATCTATCAAATTGGTATTAGAACACTTTCTTGGGCATAAAATCATTGTTTCTTTGTTGACTTTATGATTGGAGCCTAGATCCTATCTAATGGTAGCAAAGAAGGTGGATGTGTTCGAGAGTGAGATGGAGCAACTCAAAGCCGGAGTAGAGGAAAGACTCTCTTACATCGAGAACCGCTTTGGGAATTTCGAAGAGATGATGAAAAAATGCTGGAGATGCAATCGAAAGCATTGACGGCGATTCCGGGAGAACAACGATGAATTGGAGAGTACTTTTCTTCAAGAACCGCCATGAGGAGCCCTGTTGGACAGATTGGGTTATTTCGAAGAGAGGACAAAAAGGAGGGATTCCGACCTTTTTCGGAGACTACTCGAGCATGGGGAGAGGTGGAATGAAGGAGGACAAGGTTGGGGGAAAAACCAATGGGGAGCGAATGGGACAACAAGGAAGCTAAAAATGCTAGTTTTTTAAGGGGAGGATGCTCAGGGTTGGGTGTACCGGGTGGAGCGTTATTTTGTCGTCAATGGGCTGATGAAAGGGGAAAAACTCATGGCGATGGGTCTATGTTTGGAAGGGAAAATCCTAGCCTGGTTCTAATGAAGGCTAGATACTTGATGTACTCTTGGGGAGAATTTAAGGAGTGCTATTGGAATGTTTCCAAACCATCCTGGAAGGAGACCTCCGCGAGTAGTTCTATGCCCTAACTCTAGAGGGGACCGTTGCTGAGTATCGGGAGAAGTTTAGGCTGCTATCAGGGAGATTGAGGGGAATCTCTGAGGAAGGATTAGAGCGGAATTTCATGAAGGGGCTCAGGGAGGACATTTGGGTAGAACTAAGGGTACGTAGGCCTAGGGGGCTGAGAGAGACAATGGAGCTGGCAAAGAGGGTGGAGGAAAAACTTAGGAGGGAATGGGGCAGTATAAGAAACAACATGGGAGGGGTCTACTGGAGCACCTATACTACTCTAACCCCAAGAACCCATACAGTGTCTTTCCAGAGAGAAACTCCTAAGGAGAAGAGCGGTGGAATGCGCCTAAGGGGAATCTCAAGCGACTCACAAAGGAAGAGGTGCAGGACAAGATGACAAAGGGTTTATGTTTCAGATGTGATAATAATTACACGTCGAGCCATAGGTGTAAAGATAGAACTCTTCAGGTTCTCACCGTTTGTGAGATGGGGAAGCTGAGGAGGGAGGTGGAAGTGAGGTATCAACGGAGGAGGAAAAGTTGCATCTAGACATGGCTGAAGTCTCCTTGAACTTCATAGTTGGATTCACCCCGAATCACATTGTGAAGGTGAAAGGAGAAATAGCCAACCAAGGAGTAGTGGTGCTGATAGGCAGTGGGGTCACCCACAATTTCTTCTTCAACCAGGTCATAGACCAATTGAGGCTGAAGTTGGTAGACACTGGATGCTATGGAGTAATGATGGGGACAAGGAAGATGGAGATGCGTAGAGGGTTGTGTTGATCATATAGAGGGTCCAGGTGAGGGAGGATTTCCTTCCATTGGAGCTAGGGAGCACATATGTCATCTTGGGGATGAAATGACTACAGACTTTGGGAGATACCAAGGTGAATTGGGGAAGCTTGACAATGGAGCTGGTGGTGGAAGGAAAGAGGTGGTTGATTAAAGAGATGCAGGACTCTCGAAAGCCATTGTATCACCAAAAATCATGATAAATGCCATACAGGAAGTGGGCATAGGATTTTTGGTGGACTTGCAAAGCTTGGAAGGGTTCAAAGGAGAGGAAGGAGGGTACATCCCTCTTTCAGAACAACTAGTTATAGAGTAATTCCGTGAGATTTTTCAGCCACCTCAGGGATTGCCTCCTAAGCGGGTACAGGAGCATGCCATCAAACTGAGAGAGTGGGTATCGCCAATTTGCGTCAGAGCTTACCGCTACCTCTAGATTTAGAAGGATGAGATTGAAAGCTGATTCGGGAGATGCTAGAGGCAGGGCTCATCAGGCCCAACGTGAGCCCTTTTTTTAGCCTAGTTCTACTGGTTAAGAAGAAGGATGGAAGTTAGATATTTTGTGTGGACTATCGGGCCCTGAACAAGGAGATTGTGCCAGACAAGTTTTTTATTCCAATGGCAGATGAGTTGTTGGATGAGCTTTTTGGAGTGGCGGTGGTATTCACGAAGATGGATATGAATTCTGGGTACCATCAGATCCATATGAGAGAGGAAGATGTGTCAAAGACGGTTTTTAGGACACACGAGAGACACTACGAGTTTTTGGTGATGCCGTTTGGCCTTACAAATGCCTCTGCTACCTTCCAGTCCCCCATGAACGAAGTGTTCCGACCTTACCTCAGGAAGTTCATGTTGGTCTTCTTTGATGACATCCTGATGTACAATAAGTCCAATAAGGAGTATTTGGAGCATTTAAGGGTGGTCTTAGAAGTTTTGCAGGAGCATCAACTGAAGGCCAATCTGAAGAAATGTTTTCCTAAGCTAGTGTGGAGTACCTTGGGCACGTGGTATCCCAAGAAGGAATAACAGTGGATCAGGCCAAGATTGAGGCAATGTTGAGATGTCTCTATCTAGAAACTTGAGGGAACTAAAGGGGTTCCTAGGATTGACGAGATACTACATAAGGTTTTTGAGGGGATACAACACCATTGCTTGGCCTCTGACAGAGTAGCTGAAGGATAATTTCTTGTGGGGAAAGGCAGCTACTCGGGCCGTAGAGAGATTTAAGACTGCCATAACCATGGTTTCGATCCTATCACTACCTGATTTCAGCCAGATGCTCGTGGTGGAGACTGATGCCTCAGGATATGGGCTGGGGGTGGTGCTCATGTAAAATCACAAACCTATAGCCTACTTCAGCCAGCTGTTGACAGCCAGATCTAGATTGAAGTTCGTCTATGAGAGGGAATTGATGGCCATTGTATTAGCTATTCAGAAGTGGCAGCCATACTTGATGGGTCGGCATTTCATCGTTAAGACTGACTAGTGGAGCTTGAAGTACTTACTAGAGCAGATGATGGTGACCGAGGAGCATTAGAGATGGCTGTCAAAATTATTGGGCTATGATTTTGAGATCCAGTATAGGTCATGATAGGAAAATAAGGTAGCTGATGCCTTGTCCAGGTGTGTGGGGGAGTTTTAGGGGTTTGCCCTTTCATTGCCGCTAATGTTGCATTGGGGGGCTATTGAGGAAAGTGCGTAGGACAAGGATCTGGGAAGAATCAAAGAGGATCTGCTGAAGGATGGGAATAACCATCTTGGCTATTCAGTAGATGGTGAGAAACTTCTATACCATGGGAGATTTGTGCTACAACAAACCTCCATTCATATCCCGCACTCGCTAAGGGAGTTCCATGGGAGCGTGGTTGGGGGTCACTCAGGTGTACATAAGACATGCAGGAGATTGGCGGTTGAATTATATTGGAAGGAGATGCACAAGGATGCGAAGGGGATGGTGGCCAGGTGTGAGGTTTGTCAAAGGAAAATATTTATGGCTAGGGATATAGGGGGGCTACTACATTTGTTGTCCCTTCCTGGCAGAGTATGGGAGGATATCTCTATGGATTTCATAGACGGGCTGCCACAATCGGAGGGGTGCACAGTTATTCTGGTGGTGGTGGACAGACTTAAAAAATATGCTCATTTCATTCCTGTACGACATCCTTGCATGAAACTCACAATGACATCAGCTTTTATTAGAGGGTGGTTAGATTATGGGGGTACCAGATTCTATTGTGTTCGATTAAGACAAGGTATTCCTTTGTCATTTTTGGAGGGAGTTGTTCAGGTTGCAGGGGATTGTACTTAAGAGGAGTACCGCTTACCACCCTTAAACTGATGGACAGACAGATGTAGTCAATAGGAGCTTGGAGACATACATGAGATGCTTTGCTTCAGAGACACCTCGACTATGGGCTAAGTGGCTGTCATGGGTAGAATATTGGAATAACACTTCGTACCATTCAACATCCCAGTAGCTTGATACAACACTTTGTACCATTCCACCTTACTTGCACATCTGTCTTTTCAGTGGAACAATACTTAGAAGAGAGAGATAAGATATTAAGAACTGAAAAGACATCTATTAAGATCTTAGCAAATTATGAAAAGAAAGACAGTGAGCACAAAAAGGACGTCCAATTTCAGGTTGGAGATAGGGTGTATTTGAAACTTCACCCCTTCACACAGTGGATTGTGGCTATTAGGAGGAATGAGAGGTTGACCCCGCAATACTTTGGCCCTTTTGAGATAGAAGAGAGGATCAAAGCAGTGACATATTGACTAAAGCTACCATCGACTGCAACCATACATCTAATATTCCATGTGTCACAGTTGAAAAGAGCTATAGGGGATCACAGAGCTAGCCCAAAGTTATCGAAAATATTAACTGAAGATTTGGAAGTGGTACTGGAACCACTAGATCAGTAAGGGGTATGCCAGGGAGAAGAAGGAATCATAGAAGTGTTGATAAAATGGAAGAACCTTCCGATTATGATGCTATATGGGAACCTAACAATAGGATGCAAAATCAATTTCCGGCTTTCCACCTTGAGGATAAGGTGGTTTTTTGGGAACGGGGTATTGGTAGACTGGTCCAAGAAGGATAGGTCTAGCCAGCCCAGAACTGGGGTTGGCCCTTGTTTTACAGTAGGTGTAGTGCGGCTGTTCTGCCTAGCCAGCAAACTAGGCCGGTGGGGCCCACGACGTGAAAGGGAAAGAAGGGAATTAGGAAAGTGGAGGGGTCGGCTGACTGATGGGGCCCACAGCTGAAATTGGGAAGCTTGTTTTAGCATGATGGAGTTCGACGACTAATTAAAGAATATCCCTTACCTAAAGAAGAATTCTGGTTTAGGCAAGATGGAAAGGGCGGCTGGTTAGGGTATCCTTAGGGATGATTTTGTGAAGGATTTAAATAAGAGAGAAAGGGTTAGGGTTAGGATTATGCTATTGTTTTATTGAAGTTCTATTTTCTTAGTGTCTTGGTGCTTGGTCTCTAGCGGCGTCTAGAGACTTAAGAGAGATCAGGCCTACTGTCAAACTGAGGATCAACTGTATCTTGCTTTGTTCTTCGTTATATTGTCTTCTACTACGTTGTTTGTGCTACCTTCTTGTGATTTTCTTTGAAGATTGTGCCGACAAATTGATCAAAGCTTTGGCGATGATATTTTTGTAGTTATTATTTTTATAGTCACATCTAGGGGTGTCAATATTTGACCCGACCCAAACCCGAACCCGATCCAAGTTAGGGCAACCCATTTGTCATGCGGGTCACGTTTGGGTTTAACAAACCAAATCGTTTCAAAAATTAGGTCAGGTTCGGGTTGACCCGAAAACCCGAGAATACCCGCTCGTGACCCAGATCTGCCCTCCCAGTGTGGTGTCTCGCTCTCTCACTTCGCGCTCACGATCCTGATGGCTGCATGGAGGCGGGCCGACCACGTGAGCGCGAAAAGAAGTCAAGATTGTGGCTGTGGAGGTGCTGGTCGAGGTTTGCCGATAGGGAGGAATTCGTAGATGAGGAGGCGGTCGGAGCTAGCGATGCAATAGCCGAGGAGACCCGACCCAAACCTGAACCCGAACCCAACCCGAAAGCTCCAAGTTAGGGCAACCCATTTGTCATGCGGGTCATGTTTGGGTTTAACAAACCAAATCGTTTAAAAAATTATGTCAGGTTCGGGTTGACCCGAAAATCCGAGAATGACCCGCTCGTGACCCATATCTGTCCTCCCAGTGTGGTGTCTCGCTCTCTCACTTCGCGCTCATGATCCTGATGGCTTCATGGAGGCGGGCCGACCACGTGAGCGCGAAAAGAAGTCAAGATTGTGGCTGTAGAGGTGTTGGTCGAGGTTGCCGATAGGGAGGTATTCGTATATGAGGAGGCGGTCGGAGCTAGCGATGCAATAGCTGAGGAGACAAGCAAGGTTGGGGTGTTGGATGTGGGCGAGGGTGTCCATTTCAGCGTGGCAGAAGAGGAGGAAGATGAAGAATAGAAGGAAGACAGTTGAGAAGCTTCCCGCGACAACGATTAGGGCTTGATGGATAGGTTCCATGATTGAGGGGATAGATGGAGAGATTGAAGGGAGGCGAGGAGGAGAATGTTTGACTGGGAGAAGAAGAACATGCCATGACGTAGTTGACCTTATTTTTGTATGAGGTCACTGGGGACCCACCCAGACTCTAGATCGATCCTGACCCTACATCATCCTAGACCCCAGACCCTAGAATTCTCCTAGATCTAGACCTTAGGACTTATTCTAGATCCTAGGATCCTTCTAGAACCTAGACCTTAAGATTTCTTCAAGGTTCTAGAATTCTTCCAAACTCCAGGCCTTAGGATCCATCTAGATCCTAAACTTCTTCTAGACTTTAGATCTTAGGATCTAGTCTAGATCCCGGAACTTCTAGACTCTAGACTCTAGGATTTTCCTAGACCCTAGAATCCCTTTAGGTTCTATCAATTCAAACTTCAAACCAATCTTGGCCTTAAAGCTAACCCAGATCTCAATTCAAATCAAACCTCAATCAAAATCCAGACTCCAGTCCAGTTCAAGATTTTAATCTCCAGTTCAAACTTTAATCTTGTTTCTAATCAAACTTCAACCTTATCCAATAAATTATGATCCTCCAAATGATCATAAATGATATACATAACTCAAACTTAATTAATCAAACTCAAAATCCAGATCAAATCTAAAATTCAAACCCAAATCCTAAGTCCAAAAGCCCTGTCCTAAAGACCTTTTCCAGGGATTTTTCAAACATTTCAAAACCCAATCAAATGACCTCCGATTCAGAGTCTGTCAGTTGCATACTGCTGGGACATGTCTCTGGAGACAACCCTTCAAATTTGAGCCCATTTTGAGGTCCCTAATCCCAGAATCTAAATCAAAATCCAAAGGCTGTAAAACCTTCAAATATTTACGGCCTATGCCACTGGACCAATCACCCATTGGATTTTGACCTTGGAGCTTTCTTCAAACCCTCCAATCACTTCCAGACCTTTAATCCTGATATGTTGATCAGTAAACTGCATTTTGTTGGACTCATTTCAGCCTCCAGTGGACATGAGGTCAAAATGACCAAAATACCCCTTTGGGCTATGAATAGCATTTTGGATCAAATGAGCTCCAAACTGAATGCAACCACCTCCCTAGAGCACTTTACAACCATTAGATCAAAATCAAATGGCTCTTGATCAAGCCATGTGCCCCAAAGTGCAAAATAGAGGTTTTACATCTCATGTCCTTTGGTCGTTTTGATTCTCCTGCTCTCACCAACTTCTAGGCCACATGGCATGTATCTAGGAACTCATGCAGTCAATCCCAACCATCCAAATCCACTAAGATGGCTTGAATAGGGAAATATCTTAAGACATGCATTTAACCCCTAAGTCTCTCTCACTCAATCTCTCTGATCCAGAACGAATCTAGCCCTCAAAAACCTCCTCCAGATCTTCCTCTAGCACTTCCAAGCCTTCCCCCACCGAATTCAAGCCTCCAAAGCCTAATTGGTGAAGAGAGAGGAACCTAGAGAGAGAAACAGGAGTTTCAAAGATAACTTTCGATCCAACGCGATCCAGCCCTTGGTGTTTTCATAAGAGTTGTAGAGGATCACTGCAGCTTTCCAACGAGCCCAAGAACACAAAACTCCGACGGTTGGATTGTAAGTTATTCGCGTTTTTAGTTTAAATTTCAATTGGAAACTGTAGCAAATCTACAATGCATGGAGCCTCCAAACTCCAGGAATTGTTAGATCATATTGCCTTCTAGCTACAGTTCAAATTTCATGCAATTTCGTTGAGTATTTTGAAAGTTATGGCATTCGAAGTTCTCTAGCTCTGGTTCAACCAGAGCCGTCCGATCGCGCCTTCAGCGTGATTGGACGGCCCAGAAATGGCCACATCCCGCGGCTGGATTAGCTGACGTGGTTAAGTGGCGGGCCGCAACCCGCCACGTGGCGCGTTCCTATTGGGCGACGCCATTCTGGTCAGTTTGACCAAAAATTGTCCAAAAAAATTCAAAAAAGGCCAAGATCTTCCAAAATTCATAGAAAATCAAAATTTTCACCAAAATTAGTGTTATAGGGCTTGTTGGAAAGCTCTTGAGCTCTAGTTTTTATTGAAATCAAATTAAACATATTTTGATCACTGGTTTTTGAGAAATTTGGGTTTATTTGAAATCCAATTTTCTTTCAATCCAGTGGCCAAATGGTGTTCAAATTTTGGTGAAACAATTTTGGACATCTTAGGTATTATCTGTAATTTTTCTAGGTCCAGATATCCAGTGGATTGCTGTGGGGAGAATTTACAAAGTATTGGGTCCATTTTGGACCCAAAACTTTGGAAATTCATAACTCTCCAAACTAGTAGATTTAGGCTTCCTAATTTCTGTGGTGTGTTTGTGTATGTCTAAGGGTTAGATGAACAGAGATTTAGACCCAATTGAATACTAGTGCCACCTAGGAACAATAATTAAGGACAAGGTCTAGTTAAATTAGAAAAATTTTAGGAAATTCTACATACACCCAATAGGGGTGAAACTCTATAACACTAAACCTAGTGACATTATAAACCCTAGTTTAAAATTTCATCCAATTTGGAGCTAATTAAGTCAAAAAATTAAACAAGTCAAAATTAACCCCTTAATTAAGTATTAAAACTTCTACAAATTATAATAAATCAAGTTTAAATCCAAAAAATATAAAAAACCCCTCTAACTGACCAGAATTAAACCTTTAATCAATGAAAATTTAAACTAACTCAATTTGACATCAAATCTGGCTTTAATTTAATATTTAATTAATTTAATTAATTAAAAATATTTAAAATTCTAAAAAATTTCAAAAACACTTGGGAATCTCATCTTAGGTCATTCCTGACGTTTGGAGTTGATTTCAAGGAGTTTGGAGTTCATTTGGAGCAAAATCAAGAAAACCCTTCTAATTGTACAATTAAATAAATTCAATAAATAGAAAACTTTGAAAAATCATAACTAACTCTAAAAAACTCCAAATTGACCAAACTCGATGACATTCAACTCAAAATCAAGTCTAGTATTTATCAAAAATTTCAAACCTTAAAAAATAAGTCAAAGTCAAAAAGTTAACTTTTTGGTCAAACCTAAGTCAAAATCAGTTCAAAACTTCAAACCTTCGTAACTAAATCCAGAAAAATCCAATTTTAACGTACTTATAGTCTAACTGATCGTATTAAGGTCTAGTTTTTAAATAAAATGCTAATTTTCTAAAAAACATTCTTAATCAAAAAGTCAACTTTTGACCCCTTATTTAAATGATTAAAATAATTCAGAAATTCTCAAAACTCAAAAATCACTGTAAAACTCCAAAAATCATTAATCAAATTTAAAATAAATATCAAATCATTAATACTTAAACTCAAATTTAAATCTTCCCTTAAGCCTTTCAACCAATCAGAACGTCAAACAACTTTAACAATTTGTCCTACATAGGACATATCCAAACCACATGGCTTACCTCACACACTTTAGATGGTTTGCTAGGACAACCAACTCTAGTTTTAGGCTAGGCCGATGTTTACTTTTTCGCTGTGTCGGGTTTTCGAGCTTTCACTGCATGCTGATTTTTAGCATAGAATTGATTGACTGTCTGTTTATTTATTTACTGCACTCTGTTGAGCATTTAAATTTCAAATATATCAACTGCTTGAGATCAATTATAACTGCTTGTGATTATTTATATAACTGCTGATTATTAGGATAACTCTGCAGGATCGAGTCTAGAATTCTATTTTTCAAAATGTAATTTGATTATATCATGGTTGTAATGTTTAAAGTGCTTTGAGAATGGGATTAGATATCCAATTTGGAATCCAAAGAGGAAGGGACATCCCTTAGGGGAGAGTCTCTCTCCATTTAGAGTTCTAAATTAGGATAACTTTAAAATATCCAAAGAGGAAAGATAACACCCCGTTCAAGGGGGTGTTACTTTTCATTTGGATATCCGGACCCGACTATCCAAGAAGCAGCAGAGGGACGAAGAAGTGGATAACGAGAAGACCCATTCTCAAAGTCACTTAAGTCTTAGGAGTAGAATCCGGGTTGTCGTCAGTGGTGCCCGGCCACTTTACTTTTCTGCAAATCCTGGTTTGTAATAATAAGTGGCACTTGCCACATGGACATTCAATTTAAGCTATTAATTTAATTGATTTATTTATTAATGTTTGATGTTGACTGCGATTAGGATATGCCTGCTTTTTTTTAGTTTTTTGACGATCTTGCATGTCGATCTTTGTTTTAGCCTGGAATCCGGTTGTAGACTCTTAAGGACTTAATAATACTTTTTTTACTTAAATCAAATTAAAATATTTAAGCTCACATAGAAACTCTAACGTTTTAAGAAGTAAGCCCGGGACCGCTGGGAGTTCTCATTGCATAGCCTCCATTCAAATTCAAGCCTTTAATCGAGTCAATTAGCATGCATCACGTTAGCAACAAATTTAAAAGTCTCTAAAACTTTAATTGCATTTATTTAGACATCAAATACTCGACATAAGTTAAGGGGTCAATAAGGATCTGCTATAGATGTCAACCCCATTCCTTTAAACTTTTCTAAATAATGTCCCTACCACTCAATATTAAAAGACTGGATATATATTTTTAAATCGTTTAGGTGGTTTAGCTGGCTCCCCAATCCAGGCCGGGGTAAGACCAGATTTGCACTGCATTAACTAGGTTCGGGTCACTTTTCAGTACCCAATTTAGACTTAGGTTCCAAGGCTGGCTTGGGTCATAAGACCTCACCCTCCGGGAATTGAATCCCAATTTTCTAATAAAATTGATCACTTAAACATTAAATCACTTTCAATCAAATTCGAGCCCAACACGTAGGATAGGTTGAGGTGTTTCTGAAGTAATTCAGAATCCTAAAACACCTCCTACCCTTCTTCCTTTGATTCCAGAAATAAGTCTTCAATTTTAAACCAATCCCAATTAAAAATTCCAACCTTTACCTCATTTGATATCCAGCTTTGAAAATCTTAAATGAAATTTCTACCGCTATTTTAATCGAGAGTATTCGTAGGAAAATTCTATTTCCTACGATGTAATTAACTACGAGGGCTTGCGCTCGTAGGAGATTTAGTAACTCAGACCTGATTTTCAAAATCAATTTTTCAAAACCTCAATTAATTCTATTTGGGGATAATCAAACCCGACGATCATTATCATCATTTTTAAACGATCGATAATGATTGATATCTTTTTCTTTGGAGAGATATACCAATTATTATCGTGATTTTGATTAAGAAATTAATGATCTTTAATCCATATTAGCATAGTCAAACACTCGATTAAATTCCATTTTGATTCTTTGGGGTAAAATGTGATTCTATCTTGAGTTTGACTACGATAGTAAGGATAAAGTTAAAGTTTTGTAATCTGAACTAATTAGTGAGTGATATTCTCTCCTTTTGAGATGGTATATCATTCTTAATGTCGTGTTTGATTCCAAAACTAAAATTCAACTTTTTAACTTTCCCAAAGAAAATTAATACTTTTCAAAACTATATTTTTCAATCAAACAGACGCACTCGGACCAGCACCAACGCTCAACCCCTTCATTCGACGTGCTCACCATCACGCTCTTTGTGCTTGCGAGTTGCGCCTACCTTCCACGCCCAATATTCCGGGGTTTTGGGTCGGTCGGGTCAACCCGATAATCCGACGAATCCAAGGATACCCAATCCAAATAATATGTAAGCCTCCTCTTGAACTATATTGATATTATGGACTCAAGGAAACTATTTATTATGTGAAATAAGTAATATGTATTTTTTGTTGAGAGTTTTTTCTTTTTAATTTTGAGTCCATCGCTCGTGAAATCTAGTCAAGCTTTCTTTATCATCGTCACGTTTGATCGAGTTGAATTGTGGAGGACATGTAGAGGTCAACATGCTCTCATCAGAATTAAGAGAATATTGTGAATCTTGATTAGGGGTGCAAACGAGTTGAATCGAGCTCGAGTCCGGCCTTGTTCGAGATCAACTTGAGAGCCAAATACCGAGCTCGAACTCGAGCTTGACTGGCTAGGTGAATACGAGCTCGTCGAGCTGCTCTCGTTCCCACGTTTGAGCTTTTTTTTCCCGCCCACGATTTCGTTTTCCCGCCTGCCTTCCCGCCTTTCGTCCCGCCCGCCCGCTTCCCCCACTTACGATTGTGCGAATCGTCTTCCGTCCTGCCCACGGTGCGATCCATCTTCCCGTGTGTGATCTCGATGTTCAATTCCACCTTCGTGTCCCACTGCGATTCCGACATTTAGTTCCGTGAGCTGCTCAACAAGTAATCTAGTCGAGCGGAGGGCTATTTGAACTCGAGCTCGATAAGGCCGTCGATTTTGAAATCCTATTCGATCTCAACTTGCGAGCTCCATAAGCTTGACTCGTCAAGTCCGAGCCGGCATGACTTGGTTGCACCCCCTATTCATGATCATCTAAGAAACTAATAGGAGGGAGGGGGGGGGGATGAGGAACTTCATGAGTAGGAGAATCAATTTAGGCACGAATAATTGGGAGAAGGATGTTGCTATTGCTATTGTTGCTGCTAAATGTTTTAATTTGCAATTGACTGTTAATTCTGACATCATCTGTTAACTTCTTTGTAACAAAGGTTTTGTTTGGGACAACTTTCTTATTGTTTTCTAAAGTAGTTTTTTAGCTAAAAAAATTTTAAACAAATAAATTTTCTATTTGAAAGCTGCTTTAAAAAGCAGTAAAAAAATTATTCTAAACGAAGCCTAAATCTTTAAACCAGTAGTTATAACAGAAGGTTTGATCTACTCGCAAATGCATACTGTTCTCTTATGTTAAAATGTTTTGTTTTGATCAGTTGTAGAAAGTTCCTTTCAAAGAAAGCCAACTCTTGCCTGTAGTATTGTGTGTTTCCATCCCATTTTCATATAAAAAAAACACTAATTTTGCTTTTCATTTCGGAAACGTTGTTTTCTTCCACTTCTAATCTCATGAGATGCAAAATGTGGTGAATAAGAGAGGAAAATATTCTTTAGTATTTAGCACATGCTAATTGTGGAGCATCCACATGGCTTGGGCTAAATTGTATCGTTGGAATGGCATCTAAATGTTTGAAATTTTGACCAAACCACATTTGTGCATCTCTAGAAGAAAGCTTCCCATTGCAAATATTGCACCGGCATATCGGCATATATATATATATATATATATATACTGTTTACTGTATAGCTCACGTTATGATTATTGTTTTACAGGCAAAGCCATATGGCATTTTTTGAAAAGTCTGATTTGTTCTTCGTGTGCTTGATGAATCCTCTTTCATTTGACATTCAAAAGCAAGAATCAGAAATTGAAGCAGCTCAGGTAATTTGATTTTCCTATACAATCATGCATCTTTGGTCTCTTTCAAGTTTGGTGGAGGAGGAATGCTTGGTAGCTGGGACATATCTCTTCATTTTGTTTTTTTTCTTTCTATCCTTTTTCGAGTCCTTCAACTTTAAGTTTTCACCATGATCACAACCACCATAAAAGATTTTTACGTTTCTCATTTGTCACTGAATTTCTTCATATCCTAAAACTACCAGCAATAAACTTTGATATCTTGATTTTATTCTGATTATTTGATTGTTAGTTCAACTTGCTTTAGATATAGGTTTGTTGAATTCAAGCAAGTTGTCCGGTTGGAAATGACGAGTCATCACTCATTAAGTTGCTAACAAATTTCCATGAATTTTTAAACCCTTTTGTCCGGCTCCTTCTCTTTTCACCATCATATTTCTTAGTTTGCTAACAAAATAGTGAGTCAAAGTAATGAAATTGTACCTGATTCTAAAGACACGTTATTGTCTTCGTGATTTACATGCATCTATTTGGTTGATTTGTCTATAATTATCAAGAAATATATAGCAATCTTGAAGGAATTCAAAACTAAAATGCACATGGAGGATGCCAGGTAGCTTGAAATCAAATACTGATGAATTAAAAGAAATTAATTTAGGAACAAAAGAAAGCCCTCATCCTATATTCAAGTTCGCTTTATTTCACATGCAAGCTCTTTTTCTTCTCATCAAGTACTGTTATGATCTCTAGCGTTTGCACTTTATCTGTGAAATGTCACGCGTGGGCTTTTTTTTTTTCTCTCCTGGATTTATGCAAAATAGCATAGCAACAATAGACATTTATAGGCCTAAAGGTAGTGGGGAATGACTGATAGACAATTAGACGTTGAGTGGAAATAAAGAAAGCCATAGACAATAAAGGAACTATTGGAAGTATTTTGAACTACTGTCTCGCATTATTCCTTTAGCTTTTTTTTTTCTCTCCTGGATTTATGCAAAATAGCATAGCAACAATAGACATTTATAGGTCTAAAGGTAGTGGGGAATGACTGATAGACATTGAGTGGAAATAAAGAAAGCCATAGACAATAAAGGAACTATTGGAAGTATTTCGAACTACTGTCTCGCATTATTCCTTTATTGATTTATTCAGAGAGTGGATCACTTATCACTTAGTTTGATCTGATGGATTGTCTCCTATAAAGTTCTGATAATCGATTAATGTTTAACAATGTATGCTTTACTATCATTGAAGGCTCCCACTTCCAATTAAACCAGAAATTGTTTAGCTATATGAAAAGGGATGTTCCTCATTGACGTTAACAAATAATCGGTGATTAATGAAGTTTCAATAAGAAAATAAGAGCATTTCCTTTCAACTTGATTGCAAAAGGACTAGTTATCAGAGTAAAAACCATGGAAAAAAAAGTGGTCTCATCATTTTCTTAAAAATTTGTTAATCTCTCATCAAAGCTGCTGAGTAAACTGTTTGTATTAACTGATTAAGTTTGAATAAGAAGACAGGTGAATTTCCTTTCAACCAGAATGCCGTATGACTAGTTATTAGAGTAAAATGTAAAATCTGTGAAAACAAAAATGGTTATTATTTTCTTAAAAATTTTGTTAAACTCTCATCAAAGCTGCCGGGTGCATTATTTGAGTGATGAATTTATCATTGTCACAATTATTTTGTGAGGTGAAACTGAAAATTTTCTTTCTATTGTGCAACGCAGTGGATGCCAATTGAAGAATTTGCTTCCCAACCTATTGTCCACAAACACGAGCTTCTCAAATACATCGTTGAGGTTGGGCTAGCGAGGTTTGAGAAGGGCTTCAGTGGCTTCTCACCACTTTCTATCACGTCAGTCTTCTCTAATAGGCAGAGCTCTCTCTATCTTAATACTGAGTACTTGAACAGCCGCTCTTCCTGATGTGTTCATCTCTTTATCGAGGCTCATTTTACCATTGGTCAATTGTGCAATTATTTGTAAGGTCACCGAGGTATGTCATCTCATGCCTTCATAAGATTTTCAGTTTAAATTTAAAGTACTGATGGTGTACTTTAAACTCACCAAAATGATGATAACGATGAAATTATATGTTAGGCAACAGTATTTACAAAACCAAAACGAGCATCCATCAACTTAGAAATGTCACATACTATTCCATCTAACTTCCTCCATACATTATAGGATACAGTTAGGCTAGTTAGCCAAAAACACCGCCCCGCCACTACTCTGCGCTGCTAATTACCAATCGAAGTGGTTCGATGGTGCCAATAGGAGTGTCAAAGTGGTTCAATGGTGATAACCGGGTTCTGATTGAGTTGGGCCGACTTGTGAGCTAATTTGTGCTATTGGATAAATGGCTCGTGAGCTAAAATTGACAAGCTAACAAATAAAATTTGAGACATCCTCAACATAGCTTGCTAGTGTGTGAGCGAGTTTGTTTATACAATAATAGTATAAATATGCTTAAAATATATTAGAATTCAAAGGCTTAAGAACAAAGTCAAAATTATTTAAAAATTATGTGCCTTCCTTGGCCCAAGTGATTTCCATTGTTTTTATTCAACTTCTTATTTTATCATTTTATCACAACATTTGCTTGAATTAAATCAACTGATCTATGCCATAATGAATAAACCAGCTTGTGGGCCGACCCAAATTAGTAGAGTTGAGCTCAAGCTCGAATTAGAACTCGATTAATTTGTTAAGTTCAAATTCAAACTGAGTGTTGCTTCAGCTCGACGACTCAACTCGAATCATTTTCACCCCTAGCTGCCACTCCCCATTGGCACCAATAACATACTTTCAATTTCCAGAACAAAATTACACCATGGTACCATGCCATGGATTCAATTGCTTGGATGGTACTTTTCATTAAGAAGTCTCTATTTTATTCTCGTTAGAAAACATGAAGGGATAAGAAGGAATCAAAGCTGATGAAAATCTTACATGTAAATGTATTTCATTTAACTATGTACAATTTGTCTTCTTTTATAGAGATGGCTTAGCACTTTTTAATAATCTGAAGTTTTCTGGCGAGGTAGAAGGAGAGTTCTGTTTTGTCAATCCCTCAAATGCATACAGCATGCTTACTTTCCCTTGCCCAACTGGGAGATGAAGGATTCTGATAGGAAACATATGTAGATCTCAAGTATTTTCTAATTCCTATCAATCTTCGAAAAACAGAGAGAATTCTCTACAAAATTTCACACAAAATCATACAAACAGTAGATATTTTATATTATTTGATGTAATAGAAACGGAAAATAGCAAGATACAGTTGATCCTCAATTCGAGAGGAGGATTAATCTCTCCCAAATCTCTAGATGCCGCTAGAACCCAAAAAAAATCTAAACCTAAAGATCTCAAATTCAACCCAAATTCAAGATGTCATAACCCTAGGAAAATCAACTATTTAATGCATACAATTCAAAAGGAAATTTCTAAACATTCAATACATTCAAATTTCCCTCCGAAATCCCTAAAAAATCCTTCGAAAGCAGCTCCTTAATCCTTGTGGCTTGTGTTCGGCGCATACAGGAGGCGGACATTTCCGCCTCTGGGGATTATTAGCTGGACCGGTCTAACATATTCATCTACCTTCCTTTCAGAACTTAAAAGGGTTTGTTTGCTTTGATCATATTATTGCCTGTGGAGTTATCAAGACTCTACTACAGGTTAGAATTGAGCCTAAAATTTTTTTTTTTTTTTTTTTGAAACGAGGTATCTACCAGTTGCCATCCCCATAGGAGGAGCATAGCGGTGTAATTAAACGTTCGGCGAGCCGACCAGAAACTAATCCCATAGGAGTAGAACCTGCAATTATTTTCTCCCCATTTAAGTGGTCGTGTGGCACGAGAGGGGATTCAAACTTGGGTTGGGGGGTTTCTGTAGAAGATGAAGAACAGAGAAAAGAAAAGCAGATGCGAAAACAGAGAACAGAGAAAAGTAATAAAATGTATTTCTTGTCATAGCTAGGAGATAGATACATAGGTTTATATAGCTGTTTTACACCTATACATTTCTTGCTATCTAATGAAGTAATGACACGTAAGCATGAATATAATAAATACAATATTTAACTGTTTTGATATTCTAATAGTTTTCATCCATGTTCGTCCACCAACCCAACTAATCCCGCCCAAAACAAATTTTATTTAATACAAAATTTTTTGTTCAAGATATTTTTGTACTAAAAATTTATTTTAGAAATAAAAAATTTGTCTAAAATGAAGACCAAATTGTTCTTCACATAGTTATCTATAAATTTGCTGGAAAGCAAATAAAATTATGTTAAAATAAAGATCAATATCATCTAGAAGATGGTGAGGGAAAAAAAAAACTTCTCCTTAACAATAGCTTGAAACTAAAACTCTCAAAGAAGAAAAATGGTGGAAAACATGGGAAGATTTTCTTTTAAATTTTTTTACTTGGTCTCCACAGTATTATCACCATTATCATCTTTTAATTTATATGATTTTCCTTTAAAAAATTTCCCCAAAGAATATATCTTATACATTCAAGCTCTTAAAGGGAAATTAAAAAAAAATAAAAAATCTTGATTTCATCATCAAGAATTTAAAGAAATGATAAAGACACATCTACCAAATTAAAAAATATATATATAAAATCTACAAAAAAATCTTAAAAAATTTGATAATAAGTCCAACGGTCGATTTGAGTAAGGTCATGTGATGCATTGTTTTAAAATTTCGCAAAAATTATAGAATTTTTTTAATTAAAAAATCCAATTATGAAGAATTTATTACAAAATTTCTCATAAATATCTATGAAATTCAAATTCTTAAATATTTGCATGCATGGAGAGGAACCAATGAAAACTTACTGTTCAAGTTTGAAAAGCTGTATAATTGGTCTGTCACGTTAGTTATAGTTTATCACACAATGATATGTTTTGACTGTTTTGACCCTACCATGTGAGTGCATGGGACCACCCAGCTACTATTTCGAGCAGGTGGGCCCCAAACAAAAGAATTAGATGGCTGTTAAGCCACTGCCTTGTATTTTTTTTTTTTATAAAAATAGTAGGGATTTTAATGTGCACAACACTCCAAATTATTATATTTACTTATGTAATATTCAAAGTATACTATTTACATATCTACCACTTAAATATACCCCGTTTTATCTCAGTTACCATGGAGTTTTGCTCACCCTGATTTGGCTATTTACGGAGTTTTGATGGAGTGGTAACTTAGATGAAACGAAATATATTTTGGTGATATGAATGTGAATATTATACTTTGAGTGTTAGATAAGTAAATATAATAGTTTGAAGTATTATATATGTAAAAATCTCACAATATTATTTGTATGATAGCATTATTTTATATAAAAATGAAGAATTTTTTTCTTAAAACATTCATTTAATGCATGTATAGTATAAAAAATTGTTTAAATATTGAATTTTCTTTGTATCCTGATAGTGATAAATGTTGCGGGCTAGAATATTCACTGCTTGTAGAATGAGTGTATATTCAAAGAGCAAAAAAATACCATAAAATTTTTATGTGGAAAATCCAAAGAGGGAAAACCCACGGGATCTCACCCAGGTGAAAAGATTTAATTAAATTTGAATGAATTATAAATGTTGACCCATCTCTTGACATAAAGACAGCAGAATTACAATAGTTTGGAGAGTTGGACGGAAGTCTGATGTCGATCGGGCAGAAATCTGGCAGACTAGAGGTGATCCGAAGGCAATTATTAGATAAGTTATGGCATACACACATTTGAGCATTTCATATATTGTCATTATTGCAAGAAAATACATCCAATAGAGCTTTTTAAGTAGCAATGAAATTGATTTTAAGGTTTGACTAATATGAAATTTGGGAGATGTTTGACTCTCGGGTGGAAGTCCAGCAGCGGCTAGTAGTCATGTGATGGTCTGATAATAGTCGTGTTACACTCCATGATTTATATTGGAAGAATTACATCTATCTTTTATTTTAACCATTTAACTAGAGTTTATCAATGAACAACATAAAGAAATATGATTGCATTTTTGTCTTTTCCAGAACATCATATCATAGGATCCTTACTCTTTCATGATAATATGTAAAACTACATAATGAGTATATAACCTAACAAGTAATTAAAATTTTACAATTGAAATTAATGCAAGATAAAAGAGAACAATATGTTATAAATCATATAAAAAAAATATATGCATCAATATTTATACTAATTATCCATATTAATTTATTCTTCTATAATTCGTCACATCTCAATTCATTGCATCATTAATCATAGTATCAGTAACAGTCAGCAGTACTAATTCAATAATAATATTAATATCATGATCAATAACATTAAATAATGCTAATGATAGTAAACAATATTAGTGTCAGTCATAATATTGATGCATTATTAGTATCAATATTCGAATATTCAATGAGTGTATCTTAAGGGTATCTTGCTTCCGCTCTAATGACTCTCAATAAATTGCCCCAACTTTTTATAACTCTCAATCAATTTGTAGTTCCTTATGACTCCCAATTAGTGAATCACGTGGATTAGTAGGGAATCACGTGGAGTTATCTCATCATGTATTTGATATTATTCAGCACTTCATTTAAAATGCAATAAAATTATATCTAATCGTTCAGATTAATCAAATCTATAACATATCTAAATTTGTATAGTGAAAACTTATGAAATAAGGAGATAATGCATTTTGGCAGGTTTAGGAGAGATAAAATTTGTAGAAATCAAAATAATAAAAAACATAAGTAAGAGATTACTCAATTACAATAAATAGAATAAAACATATGACATGAATGACAGATAAATATGATGCAAAGAACCAAGTGAAGGAGTCAGTGAGGTGAGGCATATATATATACACGTCGCAGCGCTCACCATATCAGCGCTAAAGCACGCCACTTCAGATTTTTTATATATTTTAAAAAAATTCATTTCACATATTTTAGTTATTATAGGTTTGGCAAAAGTCCGGCTGATGGGCGGCAATTGTTGGCCAAGTGGAAGTGCGGCGGGTGTCGGCGGCCAGGTGGAGGTCGATGGTCTGGCGGGGGTCCGACGACAATTGGCGATTAGGTGGAAGTTCTACGGCGATAGGCGATTGTCGGCTGAGCGGTGGTTCGGTGACAGTCAATAGAGGTTCACCAGCGATGGTGTTGGAGCTCTTGAAGTCTCAGAGCTTACCTCAATTCTAGCTATAGGTTCCCCTTCATGTAGAAAGTGGGGGTTTATTTATAGATTATCGTGAGTGGCACACCATGTAAATATGGAAAATATCCAGGGCAGTTTCATAGTGCTCCATTGGATGGCTGATATTGATCCCCCCGATCATAGAGCATTTTTCAATTATTGAAGTGTCTTAATTATGTTAGAATTGAGCGATCTTAGACTCGTTGGATTCGTCTCGTCGAGTCACTTGATTCAACTATAAGCATGTCATATTTAGATATCATTTGATCATCTAATTAATGGTTTGAACCTCCAAAATGTGCTTTGGTCCCTTTGTTTGAACCCATTTGATCTCGGATCATACTGATTTCGGTCCTTGAGATGTTTAATTCGACTATACGTTTGTTGAAATTAGAGTTTGGATGGTCTAGAATTTAATTTTGTAAAAAATTTATTTATATATTAATATCCCCGGTTGACGCCGAAGCAGCGACAACCTTGTCCTATTTATAAAATTTTCAAGTACCAATCTTTAGTCATTAATATTTTATTTGGGATAACATTTTAAATAGTTTCTAAAGCAATTTTCTACTACAAAAATTGAAGTTCAAAAAAAAATTATACTAGAAAGTTTTTTAAAAAATAATAATAAAAAAACTATACCAAACTAAACCTGAATCTAAATATTAGGGGCACCGAATCATAATGCCCATCGCCTAACATCTTCTCGTATATATATATATATATTATTCTTTTTGAATTTGGCAGATATATTGATTCCTTCAACACAAAATATCAATAAAATAAGCCATTGATCTATTTCGATTATTTTGGTGTTTGAATTGAAGCCGAAGTAGCTCTAATCAGACGATTTCCAATCCCCAAGATATAGCTGGTCACAATTCTCAAGATATTAATTGTGTTTAAATTTATTTATTATGAATTCATTTAAGATGACTTTTTTTATTATTTATTAAAATCTTTTTTTATCTACGGAGGTTTAGTGTTGTTGGTGGGGCAAAACTAAGTTTGGGCCCGAATGCCCGATGTCACTGGGTGGACTCGTCAGGTTCCGCCAAAAAAAAAAAAACTTTTAAGTATAAAAATTCTCAGGGGGCAAGTGGCAAACTTATATATATATATATATATTTTCATCTAGGTCAAGTCAATTGAATCATTTTTTTATCTTTGTTGGATTTTCATACAAAGCAAAGATGTGAAAATTACACCTATATTGTGATGAATTTCTTAGCACACATTAAATATATTTATATTTTCAAATTTGATAATATTATCAAATAGTTTAATTAAATTTAGTAATAATCTGGGAAGCATAAAATTAAAAACACAAACAATAAAATAATTTTATCCTAATACAAAATATATCACACTATGATAACAAATTTTCTCCCATTCCTCTCTTATTTTCCCAAACCAATTTCACCAGCAAAAAACTGAGAACAGAAACATATAAAATCCTAACCAAAAACTAAAGCAAAAAGCGCAGCCACCGCAGCAGCACCGCCGACAACAGACTTACCGGCAGCAGCAGTAGCTCTGTTATTATCCGCCGCCTTCTGATCCTCCGCCTTCCCGCCCGGGCTCGCCGCTGGTGGTGTCTCATGCGTCCGGTTCTTTTCAGCCGCTTTCGGCGAATCAGCAGCCTCCACTGGCGCCGGCGCCGGAGCCGGCACCTCCGCCGGCTTAAATAGCTCCGTCGGTTCGAGCACCTCATCAATGGAGTATATGGCCACCGGATCCTGGTCAAAAAGCGTGTCGGTAATCTTCGCCGTGGTGACCTTCGTCTGTAAGGTCACGACGTCGCCATCGTTCTGTATAATGAAGTTGTAGTTCTTGGTAGTCCCGTCTGTGGCGAGGGTGTTCACGATGCCATTGTTGGATTTGAGCATCTGGATCGAGTAGTAGATTGGGATGGCGTGGTATAGGAGTAGCGAGATCTTCCCGTCGGCAGTGAGGTTCTTGAATCGAGGGAGAAAAGGCTTTAATACGGGATCGGTGGGGCAAAAGGCGGTAATCCCGCTGCCGACGTTAGAAGCAAATGAATCGCCGGCCTCGCTGGTGGAATGGAGGAGCTCGGCAAAGGTCTTGCAGCCCTTTTTGGACATAAGATCGGTGATGCTGAGGTCGGACGTTGTTGGGGGTTGCGGTTCCGGCGCGGAGAGGGGGACGCTGATCGGGACCAGCGAGAGAAGAAGGAGAACCATGGGCAGGAGAGATGGCCGGAGGAACGGCTGCATGGTCGCCGGCGGGAAGGGAAGAGGAGAGAGAAGAGAAGCGGACGGGATTGGGGGCATTAAAGTACTAATGTCGTGGGGTGGGTAGTCAGAACAGAGCAGTGGCGAGTGCAGTATAAAATGGCCTCGCTCTTCTTATATGAAACTGTGGCATGTGGCCATCGGATTCTTTAATTTATCTTCATTAGGGTTGTTGGTTAAGCCCGCTATGTTTTGTTTATTGTTTTTTTTATTTTAGTTTATTAGAAGTTAGCATGTTTTTTTTAATTTTAGTAGTAGTAGATCTAGTGGGGGATTGTGACATCAAGTCATTAATAAAAGTACACGTTTTAGATATATTGAATGTATTGTTCAGAGTGATGGTGAAATAGATGAGGATATTATCAGCAAAATTCAAATTTTGTTGAAGTGAATGAATGCATCAGACTTGTTGTATGATAAATAGTCTCCCTTAAACTTAGAAAAAATTCTATAAGATGTTGGTGAGACTTGCAATGCTTTATAGTGTAGAATATTGGCTATTAAAAGAGAAGCATGATACTAAGTTAAGTGTTACAGAGATGAGGATGCTCAGGTGGATGAGTGGATTTATCCTTTGAGACAGGATACGAAATGAGCATATACGTGAAAGTGTTGAAGTAGCTCTTGTGGAAGGTAAGATTAGAGAGAGTCGCCTTAGATGATTTGGTCACATAAAACGACGGCCTTCTGATGACCCGATTAGGAAAGTAGAGGTATTATATTTGACTTATTTTAAGAAATGTAGAGATAGATCTAAAAAGATTTGATTATAAAATATTAGAAATAATATTTCTTTATTAAATTTAAATAAGGATTTAACTTTTAACATTACACAATAGAAAAAAAAAAGATTCATGTTGCTAACCCCACGTAGTGAGACAAAGGCTTGATATTGTTGTAGAAGTTAGCATGCTAGTGATTTAAATGTATATTATAATAAACAAAATAACTTTGTTTTAAACTTTAGGAACATTTTAGAGTTCATCAATTATGTTGTCGGACTCTTCATCTACTAACGTCTCTAATCTGATGTCCTACTCGCACCATCAATCGTTCCTCTTTAATTTACTTATGCTATCCAAGTTCTATTAATCGATGACATATTTTTGATGTCAATCTTCATCAACATCCATGAATTGATGTTTTAGTCACACTGCAAATCATTCGCCCTCATCAACATTATGATTTCGTTTGAGACAACTTTCTTAATACTTTATGAAATAATTTTTTAGCACATTTTTTTTTTGTACTAAAAAATTACTTCATAAAACAATAAGAAAATTGTCCCAAATGAAGC
>NW_021320070.1:2755541-2804205 GCF_001605985.2 Dendrobium catenatum | reverse complement strand
GTGGTGGTCCGGCGGGTTTCTGCGATGGTCCGGCGAGGTTCTGTGGTGGTCCTGCGGTGGTCCGACGAGGTTCTGTGGTGGTCCGGCGGTGGTCCGGCGGCTGTCGAGGAGGAGCTCCTTCCTTCTCTTCTCTTCTTCTCTCTCTTGCTTCGATGCCCTCTTGTGAAGAATGAGGGCTCTATTTATAGATTTTCTGTAGTGGCATGGTCCGTAAATAGGTGTGAGATCAAGGGCGAATAGGGAGTGGTCAAATGGACGGCCGATATTGAATCCTACGATCGTGCACCGTTCGTTGGACATTTGGAGGCCTTAATGATGTCGGAATTTAGTGATCTTGGGCTCGTTGGATTCGTCTCGTCGAGCCGTTCGATTCGAGTATAAGCTCGTCAAAATCGGAGACCGTTTGGTAACTCAAATTGCGGTTTGAACCTTCCGACAGCGCTTTGAACTCTTGATTCGGACTTATTTGGGCTTGGATTGGGTCGATCTTGGTGTTGTTGGGTTCGTATTTCCGAGACGCTCAGTTTGACTGTAAGCTCGTTGAAATCGGAGTTCGGATGCTCCCGGATTTAATTTTTGAAGTCTCCAACTAGTTTTTGCCTCGAGATTCGTGCCTGATCAAGCTAATTTTGTGATGACGTATCAAAATTAATAAAAAAATAGTCAAAAGTTGTCTCAAATAAAACCATTGTGTAAATTTCTCCCCATTACAAAAAGGCTTTAAAGTACTAATCTCATATTCACGACCCTTAAAACTTGCATATTGCATTAGAAATATGGAGACTCCGTTAAAATCCTTCCTATAAAAAAAAGAAGAAGAAAGTAATAATATTTATGTCATTCTAAACAAAATTATATTTCAAACAATAACAACAACAATGTTAAGCCTTTATCATACTACGTGGGGTTAACAACATGAATATTTTTTTCTCTATTGTGTCATTTTAAGAGTCAAATTCTCATTTAAATATAGTAAAAAATATATAATTTCTAATATTTTCTAACCAAGTCTTTTAAGATCTATCTCTATCTTTCTTAAAATAGGCCAAAATGTTATACATTACTCTCCTAAATAGGTCATCAGAAGGCTGAAGTTTTATGTGACAAAACCATTTAATGTAACTCTCTTTAATCTTATAGCTATTCCAATTTTTTCACATATATGCTTATTTCACATTTGGTCTCTAAGAGTAAAGCCACTCATCTACCCGAGCATCCTCGTCTTTGCAACACTTAATTTTATGATTCTCTTTTAATAGCCAACACTTTGCACCATAAAGCACTACAGGTCTCACTGCCATCTTATAGAATTTTCCTTTAAATTTGAGGGCTATTTTTCTATCACACAATGAGTCTGATGCATTCATCTACTTTAACCATCAAGCTTAAATTCTACTAATAATATTCACATCTATTTCACAATCACTTTAAACAATAGACCCAAGATATCTAAAATGTGTACTCTTATTAATGATTTATTTGCCTAAAATCACGATCTTACCACTAGATCTATTAGTACAAAATTATATTTCAAAAAAAAAAAAAAAAACCTAATGTTACATGAGGTAGGTAGCATCCAAAATAATGGCAAAGATCTACCATCCAACATCATCAGAACAACGAAGAAACAACAAAAATCTGAACAAATTTGCTGAGAAAATAAATACTAAAGACAAACTAAAAATAATGATGAAACCAGTTGGATTAGGTTGTTGAAGGTACTACTAAAATCATTGTTGCCCTTTAGTTTTCTCTGATAATAATGGCGAGTGTTGATTTCCTGCTAGTATTATTTTGATTTGGTTTAAGATTTGATTTGTATTGGACATTAAAAACATTAGTAAGCAAATTATACAAAGTTTATCAAATAGCTTAGCATGTCTAGAATGCACTAATGCAACCAGTTTAATAAACGGACGTCTAACGATTCCAGAAAACCAGTTGTGCTGATATGTCTCAATTTCTTAAAAAGTTATAATATTTCTTATTTTAGGGCCCATAAAATTGGGAGAAAATTATTATAATTAAAACATAATAATATCTATATTATGATGAAAGTAATTTATGAATTAGATTTGTAATGACTTATAAAATATTATTTATCTATTGAATACGGGCTATTACAAGCAATATAAATTTGTTCTTCCTCTTCCTCAATAGAGACCTTTAGCATGGTGAGTTGGTCCTTAAAAAATATCTCTATCCAAATCTTTGTTAACTCTAATAGAGATCAAAGATTATTTCATATTGGTAATTTTAGCTATCAAGTTCTCAATTTTCTTGTGGAGAAAGAAAATGCCATTTGAAACTCACCATGATAAAATTCTTGTGGAGATTTATAAATTTTCTTGTGGAGAAAGTTCCTATGGACACCTGAATTTGCTCCAGTAGCACGAAAAATTCTGCTTTTTCGTGCTAAATTCCGAATTTACGAAATCCGTTGGTGAGAGAGGAAGAGTCCGCTCATTAAATCCGTTCTATAGCCAAACAATCATACGAGATTTAATATGATTTATCATAAATTTTATCAAACAAATTTCAGAATTTAGGCCCCTCAAAATTTCCAAAATCTATATTTAATGGATTTACGAAATTCTACTTAAATCAAATCACCAAGTAACCCCTAAATGTAAATTTCTCCCTAAGGACAGGCATTATAAAAGCCCACAAAAGCTAACTATAATTGAGCTAACTCTTTATGGAACAAAGAAATGCTTGTCAATATCAAGCACTTTTTAATTTTTTTATTTATTTTCACCAATGCAAAGAAGCACCCATGCAACCTAACTAGCTGCCGTTCTGCATGCGACAGTTGTGGAAGTAATGGCTTCAGCCATCGCTCTCGAGCTGCGCGAAAGCAGCTTTGGCGTTCTAATAGATAGAAATTTGATTGATAAATAACCAATGGCAGTAAGTTTTTTTCGTATTTTCAGGAAATCGAGCTGCATGGGAGATTGGATCTAAACTGCGGACAAAAGAGCGATAGTTGTAAGAAATTTGATCCGATTTAGTTATCTTTTGGTTATTGTTACTTGTTCTTCTCAGTTGTTTTTGCGATTTGAAGGATTTCAGCTTGGATGAATCTATGAATGGGTGATTTTGATTTTTAGATCTGGTATCAAATGACGAAATTTAGAATTTGGGAATAATCATTGCTTTCGTCGATTCGAGAAGAAATGGCCTTCCTTTCGTTTATGTTATGGGGTATTCAGAAAGCTAATTTAGTGGATAAATGTTCATCCGATCAATGAATTCTCGTTAGTGTTTTAGTTTACAAGTACCAGATTAAAGTTTTCGCTTCCAAATGTCTTCGTTCTAATTGACCTATTCTTCGCAATGCGCTAGATCTGGTTCTTTACTTTTCTTAACATTTTTTTTATTTGAGCTTTCATTTGAAGTTTTCCAGGGGACTTGCCAGTCATTCCTTCGTTTTTTAACCCAAAAAGAAATGCCGGGCCACCTCCCCTTCTAAATTACTCAATATTTTATTTGTCTACTTAATGCTTTAGCTGAGGAAGGTATGTACTTCTTGATAATGTATTTGAATAATTCGGGTAGTTAATGTCTTCTTTCTCTCTCTCTTGCTCTCGCCCAGTTTTTGACTTGGCCTCAGCATGTAATCAGCCCACCGTAGAAGTATTTTAATCCCACCGCCTTCTCCATTTCAATGTTAGTTGTTCTTCTCTCTTATCTAGGGTTTTAACGCCCTAGAGTCTACAAGGAGGAGTGAAATGGCTGTTTGCCTTTGAGATTTTCTCTGAGTTTTTAACCTTAAATGAAGATATTCAAAGGCTTCGATGTCCACTGTGGGATTTCTGGTTCGGGTACTATCATGGCTTGTTAACCTTATTATTTTATTAGTGTGGGCCGACCTACTTTGTTTTTGGGATTTTTTCTTTTTTTCCCACTTTTGTTGCACTAGATTTCAGAATGTGGCCAACGAGTTTCGAGCTTCCCGGTTGGTTGTTCAGGGGGATTGAGTTAGCCAGTCTTCTGAGATATGTATCAATTTTTTTTTTTTTTTTTTCTGAGATATGTATCAATTGCGTAATAGGTTTTCCCGCATTGCTTATTTTGCTTCTGTTTCTGTACTCTGTTTCTTTCTTGCAATAAGAAAATGGTTGGCTTTGTTCTTAATTTTTTTTTTTTCATTTAATTTTGGAATTTGGCTTGGGTCGACTAATTGGATTTATAGTCACCGTATCTTTATTCAATCCAAAGCTATCTTCTTGTGAAAATGAGCTGGGAAGCGATGGAGATGACTTTCAGGACTATCTTTTTGTTTTGTTAATTCTTTTTTTGCATGGGAATATGAAACTTGATACCTTTTTAAAAGCCATTAACCTACGCTTTTTCCGCTTCATTAGTTTCTAAGCAATTATCCTTTTATGGGGCTTATTTTTGTTGTTGGACTTCTGAATTACTGAGCTTTTATGAGGTTTTCTTTGCCTTAGATGTATATATTGTACTCCACATTTTACATTTATTCCCTATTCATTAAATGTTTGTTTTAATTGTGCCAGATAAAGTGACAATTGATAGTCTTTCTCAGTTCTCCAAGATGAACGATCTCTATTTCATGGTGCTCCTTTTTGTTTCCATATTCCAAGTTTAAATTGAGACGAAGAAAAGTTTAGCTCATTTGGTCAATTATACAGGTTAGATCTTCTTTACTTGATATGTTCTGTATTTTTATTTTTAGAAGTTTATGTAAGTATTACTATTGAATTTAGTCGTTATTTATTGTTTAGCTCATTAGGTCCACCAATTCTCTTTCCTAATCTTCCAACATTTCATTATTGTGATCAATTTGAAATTAGATTTATAAGAATGAAGTCAAAGGGAGGAAAATATAGGAGCATTTTATTCTGAAAAATTCAAAGGTACTCAAATTATTCCATGTTGGGCTTTACATTTTAAAATTAGATTTTTTTGTTTAAGTTGATCAATTTGATTTAGAAAGTTGGGGCTTATATTCCAACAACATATGTTAAAGAAAATGTTCGAATTTGAGAGCTTATGAGGCGACTGGAGTCGACATCGGCCTTAGATCCTAGATGTTGGGATTCTTGGAGAGGAAGAAGCTTCTTGATTTTTCTTAGGTGAGGGGGAGAGGGAGAGAAGGGAGAGAGGGGGTTTGGAGGAAAACAAAACTCAGCTTTATTCAAAATTTTCCATTTAATACATCACATATAATCTTTATATATAGGTAGTGACAACGGTGTGATGTCTTGCGGAGCAACACGAATCCTAAAACTTGACCAAAATACAACAATCTCCACCTTGATCCAAATTTTTTAATGTATATCAAAGAATCATCTATTCGCAAGAATCCCTACCTGTTGCGATCTGACCGGCTCTTTGTACTAAATCCATGAGCAAACTCTCCTAGTCGAGCCCAATCCTGCTCTCACTCGACCTCCATTATGCGTCCCAATCCACGGCTACAGTTTGCGCTCCCGCGCCTTATAATTCACGCACACCTGCGCCCGTCAGTGGTCTTCCTGTCATCCACACTCCCGTGCCTTGTGCATTGCCAGCTCCTACACGGCATACCCGCTCTCTAGCACTAAGCATCCTCAGGATCGCTTCGTCCCCGGGCACCCGTGTGCACTCCAACCTGTGACTTCGCACGAGCCACCCATCAGATACCAAGCCCAAGCCCGCTTCTTGCACACTTCTGTGCGCAACTGACTCCCACATGATCCGCTCCGAGGTTCTTGATCTTGCGGCCCTGAGGTTCTTGATCCACTGCTTTTTCCTCTGCTGCTCTTGCTCGAAGGCAGACCTATGCCTCCACACAATTGGGCCCTTAGTCGTACCAAGCCTTCTTGTGCTAATCGTGAACGGCACTAGGCCGTTCCTTTGATTTCTCCATGTGAATCATGAACGAACCTCTGGCCCCTCCGCCTCACACAACCGAAGCCGCATTCTCTTCTCTCCTCTCACTTTTATCCCCTTTTGTCATGCCCTTAGACATATCATTTGTCCTGTCATGTTTTATGTTACACTAGCTACTGCCATATCATTTATTGAGAAATTTTTATCTACTTGATAACTAAGATTATATATAATATGAAATTATGGTTGAAAAACTTTTGAACTGATTAGTAACAACGCGGAAAGCATTGGCTTAATCTAATTTTAGATGGATCACATGTTTCCATGCACTATTTTTAAAATTCAGTTTACCATTTTGATATGATAGGATTGAAGTAGGAGGCCTTACTATTACTTTCAATTGATTAAATTCTTATACTTATAAGCTCCATGGTTCTCTTCATGATCAGATGCGCAGAACCACCGTATGAGTACGGTGATCCTGCCTCCTATTTGAGTACTATAGTAACAAGAATTTCCCTTCTGATATGCTGAAATTAGGAGATGGAGCTAGCTTAAAAGAAAAAGCTTTTGAGCCAGCAGCAGTAGAGGTGAAAGGCTTCCAACCTTTAGATTTTCTCAATCTCAGAATGATTTGGATGTTTATTATTTGTCAGACATGCAAGATACTTTTAATTTTTGTAAGGATGAGTGTAACTGCAGAGTTGTTCCATGTCCTAATACCATTGCTGATCTCTGCCTGATTCCCAAGGAAGATTTGTTTTATTGTTCAAAACTATTGCTGAGGTTGAACTGCCACATTGTCCTGTTTCTACCAACTCCTACAGTCGAGGACATATGTACTGATCAAATTGTGCAATGCTTTGAGAAAGTCTTGGTAGAATATGATAAGGTTTCCAAAGGCATTTATTCTAGCTCAAAGTTACCTAAAGTGACTGTTATTAGTGTACTTGTGGTAGAGAAGACAGACAATGGCAGCTCAGAAGATTTTAAACCCTCATCAACAAGTCAAGTGCTAGGATCCTTTGGGAAAATTTTGGAAAAACATGTTGGCGACAGAATGTTCTAGTCCATTTAAATATGCAACTACTTTGAATGAGGCAAACGTACCTGTTATGAATGATTTGAGATTCCTTAATAGTTAATGGTTATCTTGCCAAACACTGTTATTCTGGCAATGCAAATTATGAAAGGGACAAAATAGAAAACAGAAAACACTGCAGGTAAGATATCTTCTGAGAAGATAATTGAACAAAAATCAAACCTTTTGCAGGAATTTAACACTGATTTTCCTCAAGTGGATTCATCTAGTCATAGAGACAGCTTTAATGAGAATCAAGATCTGAGGCAAAACTTTGATCAGGTAAGGGGTAAAAGAAGTGCGCTGTAATTTATTGGAGGAATTGGAATTGAATGCTTGGTTCTCTTTCCAAGTACTACTATAAGAACAGTAGCGCTCTATGATAACACGTTAAATTTTAATTAGAATGTTTTTGTATTGGTTCAGGATATGCATAAACAGTAATCATCTTACCCTATATATATATATATATATATATATCTTTGTACGGCATAATTCATGCATATCTATGCATTTATGTTCCTGACTTCTGTGCATAAGAGGATAATGCCATTGAACAAATTGTATTTGTTGTGTATATCATAGGTGACAGAGAAAGATGAAATATAATCACAATGGCCTCTCCTATGCAAGCTAAAGAGTGCAAGCAGATTGAAGAAACAGTTTGGAGCAACAATGATCTATTTGAGAACGCCTCATCATTTCCTGTTACTTGTGCTGACATGAAGTCAAATAGGATTGATAATATTAAAGGGGCTTCTGAAGATGTCAAGTTGCATGATAGGATGCTCGCTTCTGATTTAGAGGCTAAAGACATATCTATTGTTGGCAGCGAGAGCGAAATTATAAACCATCAAAGTGTGCCAACACGAATCGGCTCAGGAACCGAAGAGCTTATAATTGGCGGCGCAACCGCAACTCAAAATTTATCTGGACATCTTATTCATGAAGACGCAAGTCTTCCTGGAACTGCTGCTTTGTCTGGTCCCATAATCACTTCAGGTCATATACCTTACTCTGGCAACATATCTCTTAGGTCAGATAGTAGCACAACAAGTACACGTTCCTTTGCATTTCCCATGTAAGTATATTTCCATTTTTACCATCATGAACATTAGATTTATTTTGAAACTAAATGGAGCATCAGAAATGTTTATTAATTTATTTTACCACAACTTCCACCAAGTGGTGCGTAATTTTGAAACCATTGATTCAACTGGTTCCTGTGATAGATTTCAGAAGAAATTCGAGTGTTTAACATCGAGAGAAACAAAACAGACATCAAATATACATCTGTCAAGGATATCGAAAATCCATTTTAGTGCTTTATATTGCATGGCACCCTTTCATAACATCTCTAGTTAACTGTCAATGATTGGTCCTCATTTTCCAAATCTGTTTGTTCTGAATGGAAAATGAGTCAAAGATTTGTTAATCATCGTTGAAGCACCAACCAAATGAAATGTGTTTTGCTCCTTGTTTCTCTTTTTCTGCCTTATTCTGCACAGATTTCGATGAATTTAAAACTTATAACATAGATCATCTCGAGCATTGGACCAAAATCTAAATAATATTGTGGTTAGTTTCAATAATCATATTATGCACTGGTAAATAATCTCAGTGATTCTGTCTATTCTTTGTTCCTGTGGCCCATTTTTTCTTCATTTCAACCTGAACATATTTTGTTGGAATGGCAGATTGCAGTCAGACTGGAGCAGCAGCCCTGTAAAAATGGCAAAAGCTGAACGAAAGCACTCGTGGAAGCATCGATGGAGGGCTGCACTTACTTGTTGTAAATTCTGAGTGAAATTTCAGGCGTCAATCTTAGGTTAGTCTAAATTAATATCATTCTTGCTGATGATCTGGAAATAATTTCTTCTCTTTTTTTTCCTTCTTCTCTATATATATTTACAGGAGGATAAGGGTGTGTGTGGATGTCTCATTGTTGTAAAAAGGTGCATGTATAGTATTGTAATTTATCTTGTTTATTCCTCATTGCATTATCACCCTGTGATGGAGAAAAGGTGGTGTTTTTATTAGAACCCATCTCCTAATTTCAGTATATGCAATGTGTTCTAGCAAATTGATTCCATATTCATCTATATGATCTGTTTCTATAATTTAGTTATCTTCTCATTCTTCTTTTCAGCTCCTTTAGAGAGGAGAAATTATTCTATGCGGATGCTGGACGCAACTCTGCGTCCGGAGACAAATCAGGCGTAGCCATGTCAGCGGTAACGAGCTGCGGTATACAGCGAAGTGGTGACGTGGCGTGTTTTGGTTGTCTCCGGATGACGTTCGGTGTCCGCACAAAATAATTAATCTTAAGAGAGAGCCATATATGAACATTTTTTTAGAGGAAATTATACTAAGCAATGCTTGTTTTTACTATATTGACTTGAGAGTAAAAGGAAGTTCTGCTGATGTTTAGGTAGTCATGGTGCCAAGTGTTCTATTACTATAAACTTCCTAAAAAGTGTTAGGTCTATTAATATTTTGAGGGGCATATGGATAAACTCAAATTTATGATGTTAAATTTTATTTTAGATTGCATTACTTGTAAGTTGGCAAAATATTGATAATGAGTCGGGAATGTTTTGGGTGGACACTTTAATGCTTTGTTTGGAAGAGATTCTTTATTATTTTTTAAAGTAGGTTTATAGCATAATTTTTTTTTTAAAAGCAGTGAAAAACCAATTGTCAAAAGTTGTCCCAAGCGAAGCTTAAAACTCCAAGAGTGGCATTCTTGTGTTTTTAATTTCTCTTTCTAAAAAATTATCTTGGTCGGGCACGAATCTCAATGCAAAATCAAGTTGTAAGCTTTCGAAATTAAATCTGAACATCGATTTTAGCAAACTTATAGTCAAACTGAACGTCTCGGAAATACGAACCCAACGACACCAAATTCGACTCAATTCAAGCCCAAATGAGTCCAAATCAAGGACCAGAAGCATAGTTGGAGGGTTTCGAACCACAATTTGGGTTACCAAACGGTTTCCAAACATGACGTGCTTACAGTTGAATCGAGCGGCTTGACGACACGAATCCAACGAGCTCAAGATCGTTGAATTTCGACATCATTAAGACCTTCAAATGACTAATGAATGGTACATGATCAAGGGATTCAATATCCGCCGTTCATTCAACCACTCCCCATTTACCCTTGATTTCTCACCTAGTTACGGTCCATGTCACTCCATAAATCTATAAATATACCCCTCATTTCTCTTGACAGGGAGATCAAAGCAAGAAGAGAAGAAGGAAGAATCTCCTCCTCGACCACCATCGGACTTCCGCCAGTCCACCACTTAGAGGCCCTCACCTCCGCCGGACCATCACCTGACGTCGTTGCTCCATCGGACCACCACCTGACGTCGTTGCTCCACCAGACGACCACTTGAGGACCTCACCTACGCCGGACCACCACCCGACGTCGTTGCTATGCTGGACCACCACTTGAGGCCCTCACCTCCGTCAGACCACCACCTGACGTCGTTGCTCCGTCGGACCACCACTTGAGGCCCTCACCTCCGTCGGACCACCACTTAAGGCCCCGGACTTCTGTCAGACCACCACATGAGGCCTGGACTTCCATCGGACCACCACGTGACGTCGTTTCTCCGCCAGACAACCACTTAAGGCCCTGGATTTCTTCCGTACCACCACCTGAGGCCCGGACTTCCATCGGACCACCGTCTGACGTCGTTGCTCCGCTTTAAGGCCCCAGACTTCTGTTGGACCACAACCTGAGGCCCGGACTTCCACCGGATCACCGTCTGACGCCCGAACTTATGCCGGACCACCACCCCAAGCTCGGACTTCTGCCGGACCACCACATGAGGCCCGAACTTCTATTAGGCCACCACGTGAAGTCCAAAGTTCTACCAGAGTACCGTCGTTATACTACGGTCTTTTAGACCCCGGTCTCCTACAGACTACGGTCCTTCCGACCTCCGCTGCCTACTATGGTCCTTCCGACCTCCATCAACAAATAACGAACTTTCTAATCCTGGTGTCCTGCCAACCACGGTCTTTCGGACCTCTATCTCTTGCCAACTATGATCCTTCCAACCTCCATCACCAGACAACGGTCTTTCAAACCTCTGTCTCCTTCCGACTACGGTCCTTTCGACCTTCATCACCTATAATGGCCCTTCCAAGCAAAAAAACATGCTTATGTTGATTATTGTAACTCCCACCATATAATGTGCTCTATATGACATACATTTGTAACATCAAGCCAAGACTTCTCCCTAAGAAGGGCCTCATTTGTAATCTAATGTAAATACTAATGGATTCATTCAAATTGGGTCAGACCCCGTGGATTCAGGGGTTTCCACGTAAAAAAAACTCTGGTGTCTCTTATGAACGCTTCACTCTCTCTCTCTTATCTAATTGTGTGCTGGATCTTCATACAATGCTAAGACGTTAAACTATATATTTCTCTACTGCCGCGAATACTCCAGGACGCAACAACTACCCTATCATGCCTTATTAAAGTAATTATTAGATTAAAATAATCTCATGAAGTGGCACACTTAACAATCAAAATGTTGCAATTTATATTACTAATGTTCAAATGAAAAATATTAGGGTAAATAAATACCTAATTAAATGATATAATACAAGAAATATCAAGAATGTGATGAAAAAAAAAAAAAGGCTTTCAATATGTAAGTTCAACATGACAGGAGAGATATCAAAATAGTTTTCGAAGCACATATTAGCTCAAGTTAACCATAATGAGGGCAAAAGATAATCATCACATCAGCGATTGCAAAGGGTGATGAGATCAGTTGTTTGAGAATGACAAGGCGAACGGATTATAATGGAGAGAGAAAAGAGGATGCTATTTTTTTATATTATTTAAAGTTAAAATTGTTATATGAGTGCATGATATCTGAAATTTATAAAATAGTTAAATTATATGATATAATTTGTTAAATAATGAAGTAGAACATAACACAATATAGTCACAATAATTATAATATTGATACGTCAGAAAAAATCATTTTGATCGTGTACGAATCTTGAGGCAAAATCAAGTTGGAAGTTTCCAAAATAAAAATTGGTATCATTCGAACTATGATTGCAGCAAACTTATAGTCGAATTGATCGTCACAAAAATACGAACCCAACGACAACAAATTCGACTCAATCCAAGCTCAAATAGATTCAAATCAAAGTCTTGAAGCATTTTTGGAAGGTTCAAACTACAATTTGGATTACCAAATGGTTTGCAAACATGACATGCTTATAGTCGAATCGAGTGGCTCGATGAGATGAATCCAACGAGCTCAAGATCATCAAATTTTGATATCATTAAGACATTCAAATGTTCGGTAAACACTCTACGATCAGGGGAATCAATACGGGTCATCCGATGGAGCACTACAAACCTACCCAAGATCTTCTCTATATTTACGGGGTATGCCACTCATCAAAATCTATAAATAGACTCCCACACTCTACATGAGGGGACCTTTGGCTAGAGATTGGAGAGAGCTCTCAAGCTTCAAGAGCTCCATCACCACCTCCCGGTCGCCAACCGCCGCCGTACTTCAGCCCGACCGTCATCGAACTTTAGCCCGGTCTTCATTGGACTTCAGCCCGACCATTGTTGGACTATAGCTCGGCCGTCGACCGCCTCCAGATTTCCACCTGGCTATCGAGCATCGTCAGACTTCTGCTCGACCTTTGTCAGATCATTCCCCATCAGTTGAATTTCTGCTCGGACGCCGTCAAACTTCCGCCTGATCATCTCCAAACCTTTGACTAACTCTTCAAACTACTGTAATTGGACCACCTCTAAGTCAAGGGACGGATCAACATTTATAATTCACTCAAATTTAGTGGAATCTTTATACCTGGATAAGACCCCGTGATTTTTCCATCTTCGGGGTTTCCACGTAAAAAAGATCGAGTGTTTTACTTCTCTCTTTCTGTTTGTGTGCTGGGTATTCGTGCATTGCTAAGATGAAAATTTATACTTCTCTAACGCCACGAATATTCCAGGATGCAACAAATATAATATGTTATAAGTACGAATAATAAATAAAAAATTATATTAAATGAAAATAGCTATAATATATTGTAATAATATAGTAAATATAATCATAATGATTATATCATAACAAATAAAAATTTAGATGTAATTTTGAATTCTCCACATGTAAATTTCTCTTAAATTAAATTTACGTGCATACCACATAGTTCAAAAGAGTAAAACCTGACCCGATTCATAGTCGACCACTGGCTCCCGCCCTGGCCTGCCTCGCTGGAATGGACGGTATAGATGGGCACAAGCTGAATGTACACGGGATTGTACGGCGGCGAGACTCACATGTACGCCACCGACGCTCAAAGGGAACAAAAGCTCACCCCCCTCGTCTTCGGTGATGATAAATCGAAGCGGGCAGAGGTGCTCTGCCCGCTTTCTTATCCGGGCGAGTTCTGAAGTTGACGCAGGTTTCCAGGAGCCGTTGATCTCGTTCCATTGACCTAAAAGGAGCAGTTTTTTCTTACTAAAGCTCCGTTTTTTATAAGTTTTCTGGTGAGCGGATTCGTGTTGTTTGGGTGGGGGAAGGCGGGGAGTGTTATAAATAGTTTTTTTCGCAAGTATTTTGTTGTGAGCATCCGGTGTGGCTCAATTCTTTAGTTATTTATTTATTTTTTGGTGATTTTGTGTACGATTTGGCGGTTGGAAGGGGAATCGTTTGCCCTGTGAAGCTGCATTGTTAGTTCTCGAATAAATATAGTGTAGGACGTGAAGAGATGGAATTGATTTGGTTTGGGGAAGGAGATTGAGTGGGAAAGAGAGGACTTTGTTTGTTTGGTTGATGTTGATCGGGAGCTGAAGTTGCTATGAATTCGTGCGGAAACATTCTGGTTTCCGGGGATGTGCAAACCGGAGATGCCGCCGCGTAGATCTGAGCTCTGGGAGAGGAATATGGGGAAGACGGCTGCGGTTGAGAAGTTTAAGGGCGCTATCATGCCGAGGTCGAGGATGAAGATGTGGATGATCCGAGCAACCACCACCGTTCTTCTGTGGACGTGTTTGGTGCAACTTACGGCGCTGAGGGAGTTGTGGGGGCCGAGGGTTTTCAAGGCCTGGCCTTCTTGCTTCACTCCTTCGGATCCTGTGGGTATCTTCGAGTCCTCCTCCATTGTTGCTCGGAAGATTGTTCTTCCTCCCAAGAGTGAGCGGCTTTCTTCCTCATCAATTGTTTTATTGTTTTTGGGTTTTGTTGGAAACTGATTCTTGTCTGCACTCCTGTAGGAATGGTGATTGTTAGATTGGAAAATGACCTACTTTTCCCCTTTAATATATCCTGCCAAAACTGGATACGCAAAATCTAGGAAATCTTTCAATTTCATTGAGACCTCTTGATCGAATTCTTTATGTCCTGCATTTATACGCAAATGGTCCTTACCTTTCAATGTTTCTCTTGTTACTGATTGGTATTGGTGTTATAATCAACTTCTCAGCTCATGTCATACCTGGTTATGTAATTGTTATAAGAACAATCATCCTTATTTTCTATAATCTCCAATCAAAATTAATAATAATCTCTGATGGCTATATTCCAATGTTCATTTTTTTTGCTTCAGGAATCTATAAGAACAATGGGTACTTGATTGTTTCTTGCAATGGTGGACTAAATCAAATGCGAGCTGCAGTATGTATTAAAAAGCTTAAATGTTTTTATTGTTATTTCTAGCTTGCGGGCTCCTGAATCCTTTATGCATCATAACTGATCATTGCAGATATGTGATATGGCAGCTATTGCAAGATACTTGAATGTGACCCTCATTGTACCAGAGTTGGATAAAACATCGTTCTGGAATGATCCGAGGTATGTTCGGTTGTTGGATTGCATCTCATGACTTAAAGATTAGTTAAACTTATGTTTTGTTTGGGATGACTTTCTTATTACTTCTTAAGGCGGCTTTCTAGTAAAAAATTAAAATTTTTGTACTGGAAAGCCGTTTTAAGAAGCTGGAAGAAAGTCGTCCCAAACGAAGCCTTATTTTATAGTTGCTTCATTGATTCTGAATTTATTTTAAAGGCTAGGGTAACTTTCATTGTTTCTAGAAATTGAAGAAAACCTAATATGTGGCAGTGAGTTTGAAGACATATTTGATGTAGACCATTTTATTACTTCATTGAGGGATGAAGTGAGGATATTGAAAGAGCTCCCACCAAGATTGAAACTAAGAGTGGAGTTGGGGTTGTATTATTCCATGCCACCTATTAGCTGGTCTGATCTTTCTTATTACAAAAATCAGGTCAGATTGTGTTTATTTTGGAAATTGCTGCTGACCTTTTATAGTTTGTGTTACATATTGAAGAGTTGGGGAATGATAAATTTTTTTAGCAGATTCTGCCGTTGATACAGAAGCACAAGATCTTGCATTTGAATAGAACTGATGCCAGGCTTGCTAATAACGGATTGCCTGCGAAGATACAGAAACTTCGCTGCAGGGTGAATTATTCTGCTCTTAGATTTACTCCTCAGATTGAGGAATTGGGCAGGAGAGTGATCAGCTTGCTTCAAAGAAATGGCCCTTTTCTAGTCCTCCACCTCCGATACGAAATGGACATGTTGGCATTTTCAGGCTGTACTCATGGCTGCACCGATGGCGAAGTCAACGAGCTGACACGAATGAGGTGCATATAATATGCGTTGTATTCTTATTCATTCATTTCTGATGAGTTTAAGTAATTTGTTATGAACTTTTAGGTTGCTTGATGATAGTTGCGAAGCATAATACTAAGTTAAGTGTTGAAGAGATGAGGATGCTTAGGTGGATGAGTGGCATTATCCTTAGAGATAGGATACGAAATGAGCATATACGTGAAAAGGTTGGAGTAGCTCCAGTGGAAGATAAGAATAGAGAGAGTCGCCTTAGATGGTTTGGTCACATTAAATGGAGGCCTTCCGATGACTCATTTAGGACAATTGAGGTATTAGATTTGACTTGTGTTAAGAAAGGTAGAGGTAGACCTAAAAAGACATGGTTAGAAAAAGACATGGTTAGAAAATATTATAAATTATCCTTCTTTATTAGATTTAATTGAGAATTTGACTTTTAACATAACACAATGGCAAAAAGGATTCATATAGCCGATCCCACGTAGTGGGACAAAGGCTTGATGTTGTTGTTGTTGTTGATGATGATGATGATAGTTGCGAATTTATTTATACAGATATGCATACCCTTGGTGGAAGGAAAAAATAATAAACTCTAGCCTGAAAAGGAAGGATGGTCTCTGCCCTTTGACACCAGAAGAGACTGCTCTTGTGTTGAAAGCATTGGATATTGATGGCAGTACCACTATATACATTGCTGCTGGAGAAATATATGGTGGATCCAGAAGAATGGCTGCTTTAAATGCGGCTTATCCGAATGTGGTCAGTTATGCCAAATCATGAATAATTAACATGCTACTTTTACTTTTAGGTTATTTTATCTTAGTTTTTGCTGTAATTATGTGGGATTATAGGTGAGAAAGGAGACACTGTTGGAACCCTCTGATCTTAGGTTCTTCCAGAATCACTCTTCACAGATGGCTGCATTAGATTATCTGGTATCATTGGAGAGCGACATATTTGTTCCTACATATGATGGCAACATGGCTAAGGTTGTTGAAGGTCATCGCAGGTACTTCTCTGAACATTTCTATAAGTTTGTATGAGTAGTTGCATATACATTGCTAGTTTTTTTTGCTGAATCAAATACACATGAACATTTTTCTTAAATTTTCACTTCTACATTATTCAAAAACGGCTATCTATTAGTTTTGCAACTTAGCTAATAAAGGATTATGGTCTTGTTAAACGTGTTGCAATCTTTTAGATACTTGGGCTACAGGAAGACCTTCCTGTTGGACCGTAAACTTCTTGTCGAGCTGATCGATCGGTACAACAATGGATCAATGGATTGGAATGAATTCTCTACGTCGGTGAAGGCTACTCATGCGAATCGCACGGGAAAACCTGGAAGAAGATCACTAGTTCCTGATCATCCCAAGGAAGAGGACTACTTCTATGCCAACCCAGAAGAATGCCTTCCATCACTTCAGTAGAATGACCTTCAAACTGCCCAATGATTCCAGCTTGTACCTTTGAATTCCTGCCGCATTTTCCATGGGTTCCCTGTGAGATATACAGCATCAACAAGTTCGAGGCCCCTCGGCACATCGGTGGTCAGTTTTGCGAGGAAGCTGGTACATATGATACATATCTGTGAGGAAGATGTTGATGTAGGCTAGCTCTATCTATACTTCGCAAATAATAGATTGAATTCTTGTATAGAATGTTGTTGAGAGTCGAGGAGAATAAGGGGGTAGTTCATCTAACCATTGTAGCAGTTGAAGGCTATGCAGAATGTAGTTTGTGTGAGATTAGCACAGAAGGTTAGTTCCCACATCAAATTCAAAGCCATCATACTATAATACATTCCTTCTTTGTATGTTTCAACATATTTCAGTCAAATTCGATACTCTTTACCATAGTTTGCTTCTGCATGAAAATTGTTGTAGTTAGTTCTTTTATCTGTGTGAACTGTACGAATCCACTGGGAATTGTTTTAGGCATCTATCTCCATGATTGTATTTGGAGCTATCATTGCTTGATGAGTGTGACTGGTAATAACAAAACACTAAAAGAGCTTTTGGATACTCTCAGTGATCTAATTTTGGAGTTTCAGTGTGAATTATAGAATTAGAGAGGCTTCATAATCCTAAAAAAAAAAAAAACAGATTAAGTAGCAGTTTGATTTTAAGTATAATAGATGCAAAGAATTCTAAGTTTTTAAAATATTCGTGTTTGATTTGAAGTAAAAGTAATATAGAATAAAATTTTGAAGTATTTCGAATTTACTCTCTGGTTTAATTTTGTGTACTTAAAAAACCATCAGGTTTGACTGATTTTTAAATACACTTAATTTTTTTTAGTGTAGGCTGTTGCATGCTACGCACCACTAGTCGCCACAGCTATCGGTCTATGCCACCTATTGCTACCCTCGCTAGTCATGGCGACTATCCGCCACTATTTCCTCTTGATACAGCTACTAGCCATTGTTCATCATCATCAGCACACTATATTTATTTTATTTCAAATAAAAAAAAACATTAAATGTTTTTACTCTGTCTTTCTCAATAAATCAGATGGCCCCATAGATTTATTTCATTTTGAACACCTTTTTAGTTGGTGCAAATGCAGTTCCTGTGAATTAATCAAATTAAATAGGAATAAAAATGTGCAGTGGACAAAGTTGACATTACATTTGCTTGTGGTTGTGGTAGGTGAAGTTCAAATCTTTTTATGATAGAGAATAAATAGCTGGCATAGACAATATGCTAAGTTGAGCGCGTGAGGCTCTAACTTTATTTTTCTTTTAAAAAAAAAAATACACCTATTTTAACTTTTGTTCCCTTCAATTTGCCTTTATTTTTCTTAATTATTTTACACTTAGAGATAGAATACCAAACGAGCATATACGTGAAAAGGTTGGAGTAGCTCCAACGGCAAATAACATTAGAGAGAGTTGCTTTAGATGACTTTGTCACATAAAATATTGACCTTCCCAATGAGGGGTGTAAACGAGTCGAGCAGTGGCCTTATCGAGCTCGGCTTGTCGATCAGAAAGTTAGCTCGAACTTGAGCTAGAGCTTAAAAGTCGAGCTCGAACTCGAACTCGTCCCACTATAAATGAGCTCCTGTCGGTTCGTGAGACTCAGTGGGATTTTTAAATATTATTAATTATTTTAAATATTTAATTTTTTATTATTGTAATTGTTGTAATTGTATATTTTTGGGGAGATATTATTAGAGAAGATGATGAGGACAATGAGTTAGATGGAATATAAATTTAATATCTAAATAATTGATGAGATTTTATGGGATGGTTATGCCCTCCAACCATTTGATTTATTAATTAAGTGATTGTGCATTAAGAAAAAAAAATATTTATGTGCTATTAATCTTCTTAAATTTGCCCGTTACCATGTGGGGCCCAACAATAAATGGCTTGTGTTTTTGTTGGGCGGGTTTATTTTTCGGGCCCACCTTCGGTGTCGTTATCATGAGAAGCTAGCTTCGGTCAGGCAGAGTGCCAGCCCGATGAATGTTGGAACGATATTGCAGGTTTCAGATGAGCTCGTTCAAATAAAAACCGACGCGTGTCAGTTATGATTTATGTAAATTATTATTATTTATTTTAAATTGATGAAGCAATAAATAAATACACAAAAGTTTAATATTTTTAGAATTACAATTTAAAAAAAAAATCTTTTTTTCTTTTTTTCTATCACAACTTTACAACCACCGTAAAAAAGTTTATAGTCACCTCGAAAAAAATCCTTGATTCATAAATTTTTTCCTTTTTAATTAATCTTGAATAGCAAATTGATTAAAAGGCATTTATTATATTTCTTAAATAACTTTAATTATCTATTAATTACATAAAAAATAAATGCCCAATATAAAATGACGAATTAAACGCAGTAGGAATCAAGAGAGAGAGAGCCCGACCACACGCTGGCTGAAGCTATCGCACGTCTTAAGTGTTTTTATTTTTATTTTTTTAAAAGTTTGAGTGGGTGGGCAGTTTAATTGGATTCATACGGCCCATTGAATGTTGTCATCTAAATGGGCCCACTTCCACCAAATCGTGGGCTTGAAATAATTCAACGATATAATGATTAAATAGCTAAAACATGATTTCATATCAATCACTGTGATCTAAATATTCGTGCGAAAGAAGTTTAGTGGATTGTAGTGGCGATCGACTATTCGGAGTGCACGCCCATTATCTTTTAGTCATAGCTTTTCTTTTTTTATTTATTAAAAATATATAGACATTTATGATTTCATGATGACATAGCATAATACAATGATATAGCAATCGTGCATCTAAAGAAATTTATGCATTGTTGGAGACAATTTTTTTAATATTTTTAAAAGTAAAATTTTTATTACAAAATATAATTTTAAAAAATTTTGTACTGAAAAATTATTTTAGAAAGCAATAAAAAAAACTGTCTCAAACAAAACTTTAGATAAATATGATTTATTTGTAAGTTGCTGGAATGTTATAATTGATATGTCATAAAAAAATTACCTTGATTGAGCACGAATCACGAGGCAAAAGCAAGATTGAAAACTTTCAAAATTAAATTTGGGATCATATGAACTCCAATTTGTGCAAACTTGTAGTCGAACTTGACGTCTTTAAATACAAACCCAACGACACCAAATTTGGCTCAATTCGAGCCCAAATGGGCCCAAATCGAAGACCCGAAGTGCATTCGGAAGGTTCAAATCATAATTTGGATTACCAAACATTTTCCGAACATGATATGTTTATAGGTAAATTGAGTGGATCGACGAGACGAATTCAACGAGCCCAAGATCGCTGAATTCTGATAACATTACGGAATTCAAATTCCTAATAAACGCTCCATGATCAACATATTCAACATTGCCCGTCCATTCAAACCACTCACAATTTACCCTTGATCTTTCTCCTATTTAGTAGTCATGACACTCTCAGAAAACTGTAAATATACCCATCATTTCTCATGAGGTGGGGGCCAACACAATGAGAGAAAGAAGAGATGAGAGGATATTTCTCTTGCCACCAAGCTCCTTGATCACCTCCTGTTCACTGACCGACGTTGAATTTCTGCTTGTCGCTAGATTTCTACTTGACGTCGGACTTCCACTCGTTGCCAGACTTCTGCCCATCGTCGGACTTTCATCGGACTTCTACCGAACTTCTGCTTGTAGCTGGATTTCTACCATATGATGGACTTCCACCCATCACCGGACTTTCGTCAAACTTCTAACCGACGTCAAACTTCCGCCCATCACCGGACTTTTGTTAGACTTCTACCCGATGCTGGACTTCCACCCATCACTGAATTTCTACCCGACAACGAACTTCTATCCATTTTTACCCGATGCCGAACATTCGCTAGTCGTCGGACTTCTACCCAACGTCGAACTTCCTCTCGTCACCAGATTTCTACCCAAGGTCGGACTTCCACCCGTTGTCGAACTTCTAACCTTCGATAGACTTCTACCTGATGTCGAAGTTCTGACCGCCACCGAACTGCTACCCGACGCTTGACTTCCACCCGTCCCTGGACTTCTTCCAGCCATTGGACTTTCGTTGGACTTCTACCTGAAGCCGGACTTTCGCTGTCGCCGGACTTCTCCCAATCTTCGGACTTTCGTCGGACATCTGCCTGACTCCAGACTTTTGACCTCCGTCGCCAACCAACTACGGTCCATCTGACGTCCTTCACCAAACAACTGTCTTTCTGACCACTATCGCCTGCCAACTACGGTCCTTCTAACCTCCGTCGTTATTAACGGTCTTTCTGGCCACTTTCGCCTGCTTACTACTGTCCTTCTAACATTCATCGTCAAACAACGATTTTTTTGACCATTGTCATCCACCGATTACGGTCATTCCGACCTCCATAGCTAGATTGTGGTCATTTCGACCTTTGTCTCTTGAAACCTGTTTTTTCTGACCACTGTCACCCTCCAACTACGGTCCCTCCAACCACCGTCAACAAACTACGGTCTTTCCAACCTCCGTTGCCTATCGACTATGGTTCTACCGACCAAACAAACAAATCATTAGTAATTTTTTCAAGTCCCATCATGTAATGCATTTTATATGATGTATATTTATTACATCAAGCCAAGATTTTCCCCCAAGGAAGGGCGTCATTTGTAATCAACTGCATATAATAGTGGATTCATTCAAACTGGATTAGACCCGTGGTTGTTCCCCTTTCCAGGATTTTTCATGTAAGAATCTTGATTTTTTTTATGATTACTACACTCTTTCTTATCGGATTGTGTGCTGGATCTTCATACAAAACTAAGATGTTAAATTTTATATTTCTCTAGCGACGTGAATATTCCAGGATGTAACAATATAACATGCATTGCCTATTTAGAAAAGAATATGCTCAGGATATCAATGTAGAGCCTTAGATATATTTGTTGTGGAACGATGGAAGCATACAACATGTCAGTTGCCTTATAAAATACTCATTTATTCACGAGTAATGATTACTTCATTTGGCATAATCATGAAGCTTTCTCATTATCTAATTATGAGAAAGCCCTTAGTTCACATTTGCTTGATAGTGTTTGGGCTAATTAGATATGACAAAAGTTGTTCTGCCAGATTTTTTGTATTCAATTAACATGCTGGTCTGGAAGGATTGAGAACAACTAATTTCCTCATTAAAGATGGCATTATATGCAGTTGAAAATCAGAGTAGAGCCTATTTAATTGGCTAAAAATTGATTACAATGTAAAATAAATATTTTGAAATTAGTTTGATGAATGTTAAATAAATACAGGTTAATGATTTTTTTTTGTTAGAAGTAATAAATGTAAAGTATAGTTCTTAATGGTGATGAGTGGCATCAGCGTGTAGCAGTGGTGCTGCCCGGCAGAAGGCGATGGATAGCGGTGGCTGATGGTGACTAATGGTGGTGAAACAAGCTTGCAGTGTAGATGATTTTCACTAAAAGTCAGAGGAATTTAGTTTACACTCAAAATAAACCACTTCACTTTACATTATATTTACTATGCTTTATACTTTGCATCATTTTGTATTCCAACTAAACATCAAAATTTATAAAATTCCTGCATTTAGAATACTTTACTCACTAAAATAATCCAACCAAAAAATCTCTTAGCTATTTTTATTCTCATGAGTTCAGTAATCATGCTTCCATTTGTTCATTACTTCCTTTGTTATATATAATATTTGGAGGAAAAGAAATAATCAGCTACATGAGGAGAGCTGCTGTGAGAGCTATATCTATGATTATATGGGTACCATTTCAGGTCTCCAGTAATATTTTTCAACTGCCATTTCTCCATGTTTTGTTGTTTTTTATTTTCTTTAGTTGCTATTAATTATTGTTTTTCCTTTTAATGATGTAAGGCATTTCTCTCTCTCTCCAAAAAAAACTGAGAATCAACTTGAAGTTCAATAAAATAGGAATTATGGGAAGCCAATTTGATACATAACTTAAGAACCGAGCTCGATGAGCCAACAAGTCAAATTGAGCCAACCTCGACTTGACTTGTTAACTCATAGAATAACTTGTTTTAAAAAATTTAAAATAAAATGCCCTTCGAAATATATTAGAATTCAAAATTTTAAATATATATATATCTATAAAAAAATTTAAAATTTATATTTCAATTTCTTATATCAAATATTTTTTATTATTTATCTTCTAATTTCTCTTTTTTATAATAATTCTATTATAATAATTATTTAAATCATCATCATTCTCTCTTCCATCATTATAATAATAGAGAAATTTTAGTGTCAAAATATGAATCACACAGATGTACATGCCAATCCCCAAATTCATTAATGAGATTTAAACCCTCAACCAATAGGCCTAAAGATGGAGAAATTATTCTGCACGGAGACCGGATGCAGAACGCCTCCCGGAGACCAACTAGAATGTACCATGTCATTAGTACCGAGCCGCAGTACCGAGCAAGGGATGATGTGACGCATTGTGGTTGTCCTTCAGATGGCGTTAGGCATCGGCACAGAATAATTAATCCTGAAGATGAGTGACTATCTGATCTGTCTGATTTGTATCTCTTTGTGGCTGCTTGACTCATGGATCCTGTTCCCTACCCCGGCTTGACCAATAATAAGGTTGCAGGATCATGGTTCATCCCCTGATCCTGGAATACAAGTTCATTAATGCTCGGTTAAGCATTTGATCAGATAAAATAATGCTTACTTGAATCCAAATGAACAAATACAAACAAAAGCTGTATCAGCAGAAGACATTTCTCCTCTCCAAAATAATATGTACCTTCGAAGTAGCAATGCTTGTGGAAGTATTATGGCTGCTACCACTTCTCCTCCCCAAATTAATATGTACAGAAATGTTAGCTTGGGAAAGGTCTGTGCCTGAATTCTGCAACATTTGGCTTAGGGTATTCAAAAGCATGCACCACATTGAATAAACCATGGCAATGTTAGCATGGGAACAGCTTTGGATGATTGTAGTTGTCCATAAATATTGTAGAATCATTGTTGGAAAGACAAATCTTTTAAAAAATCTTTTAAAAGATGGTGTGGGTATTATAATATTTTTTCTCTTTTCAAAAACTTGGATCACACTCTAATAGATATGATTATAACACGTCATTTCGCATCTTCGAAATTTCTAAAATATAGCAAGAAAGAAGAAGTCCAACATGATCATGGTAACTATGAACTATTTGAAAAACAAAAACTGTGATAGATCCTGAATTGTTGTTATTTAGACATGCTAGGCGATCAGTAAATGAATTAACTAATATAAACGGGGGTGGGTGAATCTATATGAAAAAGCTTTTGCTCAAGGAAATATTGGAGAATATAAATAAACAAAATGTGCGTGTCTTCTGCTGAAATTCTCGGAAATAAGAACAGTAGGGATAATTTGATTATTGCATACCTTTGAGAATATGCATTTGACGCACAAATGGTTCCTTCATCAATTGTTAGCTCCTCCTGTTCATTGAATACATAATTGCTAACAGTACAATCAACAGGAAATGAAGATCTCAGCCACTCAGACTCAGACTGGGAAACCATACTATCTGCTTCTGGAAGAAACCTTTGCAAAGGTTGGCCAAGAAATATCCCCCTTCCTACAGAGGAATGAAAGTTTGGCTGTGAAGAAGCTGGGGGAGCGCTCTTACGCTTTATTTGGGACTGCTTTTTTATTGCTTCTTGAAGCAGTTTTTTAGTAAAAAATTTTAATTTTTGTACTAGAGAGCTGCTTCGAGAAGCAAGCAAAAAAACTGTACCAAACGAAGCCTTAGTTGAAAAACAGAAGCATTCTCCAATGCTTTCTGAGATAAACCAGCAATCAGGTCAGATTCTGTTGGATTTTTTAGAAGAAAGAACATATTGCACGCCTGGAATGCCATTATCTGACACCAGTAACCCAGACGAAGCACCATTCTTAAAGACTTGAGGATCATTCATGGGATCACCAGAGCCATTTCGGTTGTTCTGTTTCACATAAATAAAATTTGATCCATTTGGTGGATCAGTAAAGAAGCAATTCATCACAAAAACCAAAGATCAAATGTGAACTCCAATCTCCGGCAACTTCAATTTTCCGCAATAAAATTCAAATAACAGATACGGTGCATTTTTCCAGAACGGACTTAAAATAGACCATTTAATTCAAAAGAAAAAAAATCAATAAAACCTTCGCTTGCAAAAATGCCAAAAATATCTATACTGATCAACACAAATGGACAAATGTTTTAAGGATAAATCTCTTATATATTGCAAGAACATGAGTTGCCTTCAAATCCAAATGAGACATCACTTCTAATTAGCTACAAATGGCTCAGAAAGGATTACGGAAAATTTATGATGAAAAATTGGCATTTCTAGTGCATGAGGCTCACCAGCAGCGGATATTGATTGGACTACGTATGGAGCAGTACTTAACCTTTAACAAATGTATTAATTGTGTGATTTAAGCTCAAAATATCCAACACAAATAACCGGGTTCCATACCTTGCAGGAGAAAGAAGCCTAAAGAGTTGGACACATGCCCTTTATTTAAGTAAAAAATGCATGTTATTACATCAATGTTACTATATTCATACTTAAAAATTGATGAGGGCATCAGATTTCGACGTGTACCATCGTTGGAGATGCAGATCGACGGCTACGATGCAGAGCCTTTATTTCTGTTTTGTTTTGTATTTTATTTATTCTCGCATTTTTGTTTTCCTAGTTTTCCCCTGTGGGTATTTAGTCGCTTGTGTAGCTCTGAGGGCATTTGTGTCTTTCTAGCTTTGTCTTATTTTTTTTACCTATTTAAAGGATGCCTCATGCATTGTAAAGGATGATGAATGATTAATACAATTTTTGTTGTGTTTACTTCTTCTTGTGTTAGCGCTAGAGAGAAGGGAGAGAGCTCAAGGTGAGCAAATGCAAGGCACGCCAATCATTGGAAGAGTCCGCAACTCGTGGTTTTAAATTTATCTTCTTTGTCGCCTCTTCTTTTTCTCATCCCCACCCGCCGGCCTCCATAACCTCCACCACCAAGCTCACCACATAACCCCACCTCACCAAGCCCAACGTCAACCTACCTCCACCAACCGGCCCCTTTTTTCCCACTGGCTCCACCACCCATCCCCACCCAAGCCCAATCCACCATAGACCACCTTGTTTCTTTCATGAATGAGAATTTAATGCCTCATTAGTACTTGCCTAAAGAGCTTGAACAATTTGGGAAATTATCTAATCATTTGAAATTCAAAATTCGAATTTCAAATTAGTTTCCTAAATTAGAGAGCTATTTTAGGAAAGTTTTGATTCACATTCAAATTTAATTTCAAAATTAATTTGGATGGAATTTTTCTTCTCCTAAATTGAAAGGGTCAATTAGGAAGTTGTTAAATTCCCCCACCACAAAACCTCTCTCCCTCTCTCTCCATGCAGCAGGCCCCATGCATGACTCCCCCCCCCAACCCCCAATTAATGCATTAATCACCCACTAATATGAAATCGAATTTCAAATTAATTCCCTCCAAAAGTATTCAAAATCTGAAATCAATTTCAGTTTTTGAAACTAAGCCCACATCTTCTAGCTGACCCCCAACCCTCTCTCCCCTTAGTCAAACCGCCGACCCCTCTCTCCCCAACCCTAGCTGTCCCCTCTCTTGTGCCCATACTCTCTTGTGAAACCCTAGTTCTCTCATGACACTTGAACCCAAGAGAAGAAGACAACCTCTCCTCCCTATCTCTCCATTTATCTCGCCATTGGTATATGGCCGATTCAAAAGTTGACCACGGCTTCGTTGATGGAGACATCAGATCATCATGGAAAGTTTATCAGAGACGTGACCACCTATCTACGGCCACGATTGGGTCTTTATATTTTTGAGTCATCGATGTATTTTTATTTTCATGTATTTTGTTATTTGCTTGTGTGTGTTTTATTATTTCCCGTTGTACCCCTCTTATGGGAGTTGTCGTATGTAAGCCCAAAAGGCATTTGTGTCATTTGTTTTGAGTCATTTGTATGAGGCTATTTAAAGCCCCCCTTTGTTCTATTTGAAGTGAATGAATGATTGCTTATTAAAATTTCTTCTTGCATGAGATTGTGTGCTTGAGAGTTCTAATGGAGAGAGCTTCCTAGGAGAGAAAGAAGTTTGGCGCAACACCCACCAACCTAGATAAGTCGGGTTCGTAGTTTCTTTCGTTTATCTCGTTCTATTCTCTTCCCGTTGTTTCTCTCATACCTCCTCCCTCATCACCTAGCCGCCGGATTCCCTAGCACCCGATTTCTCACCTCCACAAATTCCCTTCAAGCCCACGACCAAACCCATGCCCGACCCCATGCCGCCGACCCCCATCTCCCTAACCGCCGATCCACTCTCCTCATTCCCCATCCAAGCTTGTTTCCTATTTTAGATTGAATTGAATGTGGGTAGATTTGAAATTTAAAATTAATCATTGGGAATTTCAAAATCTTTCCTTATTTAATTAACTCTATTTTAGGAAAGTTTCCATTTTTATCTAATTGAATTTGAAATTCAAATTGGATTTAAAATAATACTTTCCTAAATCCCTTTCCTAAATTAAGGAGTCTTAATTATTCCAATTAAACTCCCCATGGTCCATGCTTGCCGCTGGCCCCCCTCTCTCCTAGCCCATTAATGCTCTTTTAATTATTTTCTTAGGAAATAATTCCAAATATTCTTGCTTTCTCCCTTGGCCGAAATCTGCATGATTATAGGTTTAATTTGTTCCTAAAAGGAATATTCCCATCAGAGATTTAAATCAAGGCTTTTCCCTGCCCTTACCGCCGCCCCTCCTCTTGCATCCTCTCTCCGTTAATTATTCTCCATCAAGAGAATAATTAGGAATAAAGGAATTCAAATTCCCGTCATCCACTGGCTCCAAAAGCTGAAATTGAGTTTCCCCTATTGAATCATCTTTAATAGGTTTTAAAAAAAAAATTGAAATACAATTTCATATTTGAAAAGGTAGTTGCTCTTATCTTTCATCTATTCTACAAAGACGAGAAACTTCTTTCTCGTCACATTATTGAAGAAAGCAACTCCCCGTGAAGACTTTGTCACCTAGCACCTATGAATGGCGGATTCGGAAACTGACTACGACATAACTTGGGACGAAGACGGCTAAGTAGATATCCTACAATCTACGCTCTTCGACGTGAACCCGAGAGTTGATTTCACCGTAGAGGATTACTTGGAGCGCACACTGATATACTTGGTAGAGGTTATCGACGAACATTTTGAAGGCATTGAGTGGAGGATCTCCACTAAACCTTGACGAAGGTTTCTTCTCTCCCGAGTGCCTTATTTCTTTTAGTCTAAATTCTCATTGGTTTGATTGCAGTCACGACGGGCTCCTCCACAAGTCTTGCTTAAGCTTAGTAATCATAGGAATTGAGTGCACTTTCAATGCATCCTAAATCTCGTTGTTAGATTAGGGATTAACTTGAAGACTACTATTTTGTGTTGTTTTATTTTTCTTATTTATCTTGAAAATTTCAAAACTCAGAGCATGTAATTTGGCCAAAGCAAAAGATCTCCTTATTTGTTTTGATTCTTCATTTTTAGAATTGCTAGCAATTTTATTCTAATATTATTCTATTCAATAGTTGTGCAATGTCTAAATGATTACATAATCATTTCATCTAAGTAGTCCTGCATCATTCGCTTACAACGAACAAGGGGAGATCGACATATTCATCTCTCCCTTTTATGAACAGGATTGGAAGTACGACGTCACAGTGGAACGTTACATCAATCGCATCGTCTATTGTCTCGCCGGGACTATCGAGCTTCAACGGCCAAAAACTCCGTGGACTCTTATCGGACGACCTCCCCCTTCCCCGACTCCGGCTTCTTCCCCGACAACTAGTCCTCTTGACATCACTTGTTTGGTAGTGGCATCCTTAAGTGTGCTTGCAATCCTCCTCCGCTAGCCTCCACTTTCAAGAGTTTGAGCGTAGGATCTCAAGGTGAAGGATCTAGATTTTAAACTTGAAGCTTTTGTTATATTTGTTATTTGCATTACCTACGAATCATTGGTTGTTATTTTGCAAGTCCTACTAATCTCAAATTGTAACCTATCGCTTTTACTTAGTCTTTCATGCCTTATTCTTAAACCTTCACTTGAGCAAACAAAAGGGTTTATCGTTAGTCAAGCAATGTTTACTACTTTATTAATCTCTTAATTGCAATTCTTGTCTATCGCATTTACGTTTCACATCAAAAATAGTACTATTCAAGTTTTAGGCTTCGTTTCAGACGTCTTTCTTCCTGCTTCTTAAAACATTTTTCTAGTATAAAAACTTTAATTTTTGTACTAGAAAGCTATTTTATGAAGCAATAAAAATTCATCTCAAACGAAGCCTTAATCGGAAGCAAGGATGGGTTTTTATTCATTCATTTTCTTTCTTTTTGGCAAAGCTATTGAAAAATAATTGAAAACATAGAAAACATAAGTCTAAGCTATCAAGTATGTAAAAAAACGCCCAACTATGAGTGCAACCAATCGACTTTAAAAGTATTAGATCGTGATAATGAATAGAGTATTTGAAGCATTAAGCATTACCAAAAAAGTTATTTTAGGCGATGGCAAGACTGGCCTCTCATCAATTTCCTATAATGAACTTTTGCTTGGTTATAAAACAGAGCCATGATAGAGCAAACAGTAAGGAGCTGTTTCGAATCACTTTTTTTTTTTTCTTATTTTCTGCTTTTATTTTATTTTGTTTAAATTTTGATTTGAAATAAAAGATATTGAAGAAATTAATTTATTAGGTGATGGGGGTGGTTGCAGCTGGTGGCTAACAAGACAATGACAGTAGCAATGGTGGCTTGCAACAGTCAGGCAGTGGCAGTGGCAGTGGCGGAGGTGGCACCAAGGTGAAAAGGAAACATAAAATTAATTATAACCTGAAATACCTAAATGTTGTATTGACTGCTTTTAAAAACAAGTTGATTGTTTTTAAAATAAAATTAAAATATGCAAAAAAAATACATAAATAATTATGTTAAAAAAAAACAAAAAGATCCCAAATAGGCCTTGAGATTCCCTTTTCAGTTGCATAATATTTAGAAGCTAAGTGAAAATGTCTAACAAAGAAGCACATAGATATATTTTCGATGCAATGAAAGTTTAACTATACCAATAACATCAATCTGGTGTTTTCATCACTCACAGGCGAAATTTACTCGTACATCTGTACCTTCTCTTGTAAGAATTGGATATATTCGATGACCTGCAAATTAGTGTTTATTCAATAAACTCAAAAGTAAATTTATTATACAACAATGTTTAAAAAGAAAGGAAACAACAGTTAACGACATTAGCAAAAAGATATACACCTCCAGCAAAAATGATGCTTTATCTCTTTTCTGATCGCTATTTGGCAAGAGTCCTATAAGCATTTGAAATCTGTCAAAAACAGGTTGAGTGTTCATTTAACTACACATTCCAGAAGCAATCTGCTTAAATGAAAGCATAATTATGCAACTTATCTGGTTGAGATAAAATTGTAGTCTCACGAAAAAGCAGTGCTAATTAGTTCCTTTGACGTCCATTTACCCTTGAAAAATGCATATTGCATGAGCATGTCATCAGGTTATCAGCAAACTGTGATCTAGGAGGCTCTTCCATTAGAGGCTAATCCTAGGTTTAGCTACATCAAGCCCAAATCAGACCCAAGTCAACCCCAAATTTAGAGCTGAGGAAGCCAGCCATTATTGAAGGATGATGGATTAGAGTTGAGAAGTCATGAATTATCAAGAATTTGGTTTGAAATTATCTATTGTATTTGAGGGGCAACATGTTATCAAATAACTGTAATAAGCTATTGTTAAACCGGTCCAGCAGGGACCGGCTCAGCCGGCCTGACATAGGAGTAGATTTTTACTTGGGGCGACAGGTTAAATGTAGATTTTTACTTGAGATTTCTTCTTCCACTACGATAGGAGTTAGTTGCATTCCCATTCCTTTCCCTCTAAGTGGAAGGACAGAGTGTAAATAAACTAAGACAAGCCAAGTCATTTATTTTCTTATTGAATTCGAGATGAGCTTAAATATTGTTCAAACATATTTATTAAAATTTTCATGAAGTTTGAGTTGCGAATGAGCTTTAATCAAGACTAACTAATCAAATGTTTGTTGTTGATGATTTAAACATATAGCCTCCTTAGAAGATATAATTGAATTTAAACAATTTAATTAAAATTGGCATAATTCATTGAGCAATATTTAAGTTGTTTTTTGATGTTCAAATAGACAAATACTAATAAGAAAATGTTTTAATCTCTATACTTCTGGCTATGTATTTAGTATTTTCATTAAACTTATACCTCTAATAATATAGAGTTTTTTAAGTTGCTAAGATATACTAAAATTGATATAAGAACATCGAAAAAGCAATCAAATAAGCAATTAATCTATCATTAAATAAGCATTTTATCAAAAATTTTTAAACAACAAATAAATGCGTTTACAAACAAAGAAATATTTGCTACAAGCTGTTTAATGTTCAAGTTTTTTCATTTATATGATTTTTTTTTTTTTAAATTAAGCTTATTTAAATGTAAATAAACAAACATAAAGGAGCATCGAGTTGTTTCTTGATTGAAGTAATTCGCTCATGGCCCCAGAATGGGATGGATTGAAGGAGAAATAAGGGAACTCTACGGACTTACCTATCATTTATTTTACTTCTACGTCTTTGTTCTATGGCAGAATGCTTCAATCGTGGGGTGCTTGCCTTCTGCTCGTTGCTTTTCCCATCAAGTTTCAAGGTCAGCTCTGCAACAAAAAATTTTTTTTGCTAAGCACAACTTCATAGAAAAAAAAAGAAAAAAGAAGCAAACCTAAGGGGGTGTTTGGCATCTTATTTTAAGCAGAATTCAAGCAATATTTAGCTTAATTACTGCCAAATGGTTTGGATATTTTAAATCTTTTTTGTTTTGATAAATGTAATTTTCGCCATGCTATGGTTAGAAAATATTAGGAATGACCTTTCTTTATTAGATTTAAACGAGAATTTGACTTTTAATAGGACACAATGGAGAAAAAGTAGTGGGATAAAGGCTTGATGTTGTTGTTGTTGTATTGTTAAATCCAAAATTTATTAAATCCCACCATTCACGGGATTTAATGGATTTAAGGATTTCTCCCTCCCGCAGACTTAAAATCCTGAAACAAATAGTCAAATAGTATATCAATATTTAACAAGATAATTTTCATGCAGCTAAACAGCCCCTGAAATTGAGAGCCAATTTAGAAATGCAAAAATGGAGAGTAGCGACCTTTTTTAGAAGAGCCTTCTCCCTTTCCGAACTCCTCTTCATCTTCGTCGTCCTCTTCAAACCCCATGTTGAATCTCGAGAAAGACTCCATGAATCGATTCTTCTTCTAGAATCAGCTGTTCCTAAGTTTCTTATGCTCTCAAGACTGCTAGAGAGGTAGAATCGTGGAGAGGAAAAAATTGCTAGTAGAAACCCTAGAAAGCGAATGCAGGAGGTACTGGGGAGTAGGTTCGATGGGAGTGACTCGAAGCTTTGGAGCTTCCAGCGGAAAGTGTAATAGCCGCGGCCTTGAGAACGCAATAACTAAGAACCCTTTCACACCAAAATTAAGTAGAAAAATGAAAATTTTGGCATGAAATTTCTAAATTTTGTATTTATTTAATTTATTTGTAATACTTAAAATTAAATTAAGATTTTTAATTTTTGTTACGATATCCCTACCTAATTTTTTTTCCAAGAGAATTTATAAGACTATTTAATTCTTTAAGTTTAGGATGACTTTTTTTACTTCTTCTTAAAATAATTTTTTAAGTATAAAAAATTAAATTTTTTAATTTTTTACTAAAATTTTATTTTAAAAAATAATATGAAAACCATCTCAAATAAACCCTAAGTCATCACAATCACATCAATAGGTTTTGTTTTCTCCCGTCCTTCTAAATTGCTCGTTATTGATCCAGGAATGCAACTTTGCCTAAGGACTACTTCAACTTAGCCTTAATTGCAACAAGGCATCCCTTGAAGAGATTATTCTGTGCGGACGCCGAACGCAATTTATCGTACGAAGACCAACCAGAATGCGCCACGTCAGTGGTACCGAGCTCAGGACCGAGCAGAAAGTAGCGTGACGCATTTTAATTGGTCTCCGGTTGATGTTCGGCGTTCGCACAGAATAATTTCACCAAATACATCAAAGCTTCTTGCTGAAAAATGAAAATTCTGGCATGAAATTTCTAAATTTTGTATTTATTTAATTTATTTGTAATACTTAAAATTAAGTTTAAGATTTTTAATTTTTGTTACGATATCCCTACCTAATTTTTTTTCCAAGAGAATTTATAAGACTATTTAATTCTTTAAGTTTAGGATGACTTTTTTACTTTTTCTTAAAATAAATTTTTAAGTATAAAAAATTAAAATTTTTTAATTTTTTACTAAAATTTTATTTTAAAAAACAATATGAAAACCGTCTCAAATGAACCCTAAGTCATCACAATCACATCAATAGGTTTTGTTTTCTCCAGTCCTACATTGCTCGCTATTGATCCAGGCAGGGATGCAACTTTGCCTAAGGATTACTTCAACTTAGCCTTAATTGCAACAAGGCATCCCTTGACAAGATTATTCTGTGCGGACGCCGAACGCAATTTATCGTACGAAGACCAACCAGAATGCGCCACGTCAGTGGTACTGAGCCGCGGTACCTAGCATGAGGTGACGTTGTGCATTCTGGTTGGTCTCTGGACGACGTTCGGCATCGACACAGAATAATTTCACCATTCCTCCCTTGACCACTCAAGTCCTCCTTCGCGCTTATGTTTGCAAGACTATAGGATCTTTACAAACAACTTGTCTTATACTCTAATCAATCACACTAAGGATTACTTATTGCTTCGACTTTAATTGCACTTTAGGTGCGCTTTACCTGCACTTTACTTGCACTTTTGACTGCGCTTTTTTGAGTCAAAGCGCAGTCCACATGGCAAATTTTTAGTGGATGACCGGACCTAGAGATAGGTTCGATGACCTGACCTAATAATTTGTCGTTTGATTGACCACTCTCCAAAGGATTCTGCAATAGAAAGCCCGCACAACTCATTTTGCTCAGTGCAAGCATAGAGTTCATATTTTCACTGCATGTAACCTTGTACTAAGAAAGATTGAAGCAGCAACTGGAACCAAGTTGTCCCAAGAATGTTCTAGGCCAACTTGGAAAGCCCCAATTAAGGTTTCTCTTGGAACGGCCTTTTTATTGCTTTTTAAAACAGTTTTTTAATACAAAATTAAAATATTTGTTCAAAAAATTAATCTAAAGCAATTTTCTAGTACAATAATTTCTAGTTCAAGAAATTTATGCATTAAAAAACTGTTTTAAAAAACAGTGAAAAAAATCATCTCAAATGAACTCTAAATTGCAAGCTACATATTGTTATGGTCTCTTATCAAACACATATTATATAATTTCTTTAGCTGCAAAGGCCTTTATAAAAATAGTAATTTATTATAAGAATAACAAGTAAATATTTCATAGAAGACAATCTATTTTATTTGTATTGAGCATTATATTTATTATTTATATTATTTTCCTTAAAGTATGAAAATAATTTACATCTTTATTTAAAATGTAGAGAAGTAGCCTCATGCTTTTTTTAGATATATTTATTTTCTCTAAAATTTATTCAACATCATGAAATAATATTTTTATAAAAACTTATAACAAAAGAATATCCAAGAGTATCAATGTAATAATTTTACGACAACATCTAAATTAGCCACTAATAAATATTTTTTTATAAGAGAATAGATGCATTAAAGTACATATTATAAATAAATAAATTCAAAATCAAGCTAGACCACTTACATTAACATTAATATCCATTAAAAAAAAAAACAGTTTTAATAAAATCATAAAATCACAACATTAATATCCGTTTAAAAAATGAAAGTTTAGATGTCAAAATAGTAAGAAAATTAAGGAATAATTAGTTGCATGCGCGGATCCACCTTAAGGCCAAGGTAGGGGCAACTGTGATGCGGAGCAGGTTAAGGAAGAGACTTGCGGCACTTTATATCCTTACTAACAAACTCTGCCTACCACTATCTTTTTTTACTATTTTTCTGTTTCTACAGTACAAGTACACTTTTTCTATTTAGTAGCTAGTTATAGTATTTCACCGGAGGAGATGAAAGTATATAGGAAACATAGCAAAAGGGTATAGCAGCTTTTGAAAAACTTTTACAGAAGATAGCAATACAGAAATACAGAGTTATTTCGGTGAGTATTATCCTTGTCTTCTCCGGTCTCCAGTTTTCTTTGGCTTGGCGTCATTTTGTGCAGGTGTTCGGCGATCCGTTTGCAACAGCTGGTATCAGAGCCACTACCTGAAGAAGATGACGGAGCGAGGAAAGGAGCCTGCAACGGAGGAAGGACGGAACCTTGAATCATTATGGGCGGACCAGGATCACGTCAATCGGCGGATTGACGCGCTGGAAGCGGATATACAACGGTTGGGGGTGGAAATGCGCAGGGAGTTCAATCTCCTGAGGGCAGGACCTCCTCAACCAAGACGGAACAGAGACGAGATACCTGCTGCAAGACCTGTGCACAGGAGAGGAATAGCCGCAGGTCGAGGTGGCCGACCTCCGCCATTACCGATACCACAATTATCGGATTCGGAGGAGGACGATTTTATACACAGGGAAGCTGACTTTGCCGAATCGGAAGAAGAAGAAGCTGGAAATCTACACCGCAGGGATTGGCAGCGGCAGCGACGGCAACTTCCTCAACCGAATCAAGGTGAATTTAAAGTAAAATTAGACATCCCATTTTTCGACGGTCGAATACACATTGAAGATTATCTTGATTGGGAAAAATCAGTTGAAAATTTCTTTGACTACATGGAAATTGCTCCAAACAAACAAGTAAAGTATGTCGCATGTAGATTGAAAGGCGGCGCTAGTGCTTGGTGGGCACAAATAGTTCAAATGAGACAAAGAGAAGGAAAGGGCCCTGTACGCAATTGGACACGGATGAAGCAGCTGCTAAGGTCTCAGTTCTTGCCCTCAGATTTCGAACAAATTCTGTACTTACGGTATCAACATTGTGTCCAAGGTACCAGATCAGTAAGTGACTACACGGAAGAATTTAATCGACTAAGTGCCCGAAATAATTTGAACGAGTCAAACAATCAAATGGTCGCCCGATACATAGGAGGTCTCAAAGACAGTATCCAGGATCGTTTGGAACTGAACTCCGTGTGGTCTATGGCTCAAGCCGTCAATTTTGCTATGAGGGTCGAAATGCAGCAAAATAGACAAGCAAAGGGTACTTATAACCGCAGACATTGGCAAGAACCGTTGACGGGATCAAATCGGGCAACTCCACCAGGTCCGAAAACTCCTCAATCACCTCAGATGATCAATGCACCTGTGAATGGAGCTTCTTCCAGCGTGGATCCAAAATACCCACCCAAACGCTAGGGGGCGCTGCTCCCTTGGACACCCGACATATATGTGAAACGTACAACGATGAACAAATAGGGGTCGAGAGGTAGCGCCCTCGGAACAAATTTTGGTTGTAAGGATATTTTTTGGAAAAAAAAAAAAAGACCTATCTGAAACTAGACAATAAATCTTAGATTAAATTCTTGTATGTAGAATATTTAAGCATGAAATTCATAGTGAATATTAATAAAAATTAATAGTGGTAAATGAATCTTAAAATACTTGCTCTAATTTCATACAAAAATTTATTTACATCTAATATAAATTTTACATTTTTTTGCTCCTTAACTTACTAAAATTTATCTTAAAGATGTATGCAATATTAATTAAATGAAAACTTTATTTAGTTTATAAGAAAATAATGAAATTTGTGCATTAATATTTATAAAAAATTATTATAATATTTAATTTCTATTCATGCTTATAATGTATTATTCTTTATTTTATATAAAATAGAAATATGATGACAAATAAATTTTAATCGAGTATTATCAGCAACTATTAGGCCTACGGACAAACCTCTGCTAAATGAAAGCAATACTTTGCAAAAACTTTAAGGCTTCATTTGGGAAGGCTTTCTTTTTAATTTTTAAAGCATTTTTTTAATAAAAAAGCTGCTTTTAGAAGCAGTAAGAAAGCCGTCACGAAGGAAGCATTTATGAAAACTAGCCAGTTAAAGAGAATGAAGAGAAAATTATACAAAAGCACTTAATACACCACTGGCAACCGTTCAGAAACTAGTGAAATATAGTCCAGTTCACCCCTCCACATCCTCAAGCTCCTACCTCTTGAAAAATGGGAGAGGGGAGTGAGTGTTGCTATACCAAGTATTGATCACGAGAATGCCCATCTTCTAGTGCTCGTTCACTGAACTTGAAAAGAGACATTCAGATCTATTATAACTAGCTAGTTCAAATTTTGCAAAGGCTTTACTTTGTAATTATTGCATTTGCATTGTTCCAGAAAATATTTCATACCATATTGCCATGAATTTGGTCTGTAAGTGAGATGCACAATGGAAATTTCCATCCAAGCTTCAAGATCATGGGAAGTTTAGAATCTGGAGTATATGTCACTGAGATTACCCCTTGATTTATGCTGCAGGATCTTATGCTATAAAAGTAATTCTTTCCTGGGAAACAACTTCATTGCTGTCGGGTATAGCCATGAAAGAAATTATAGATAATTTATTACAAATTCTAGGAAACAAAGAAAGCAACATCATTTATTATGATCTCCTATTGTCATATATAAGCTGGTTGTGTGTAGTATGAATTTCATGTTCTTGCTTACGAGTGAATTGTAGTATTCTTTATAAGTTCCTTGCTATTATTTATAAATAGGCTGGTTTGTTTGGTACGAGCTCCTTGTCAACGTCTGTAGACTAAGTATTGTGGGCACGATGAATTCCCTGCTCATACTCATAGGTGAATTATTGTGTGTGCTTGTAACTAGTCTTCTGCTATTGCTCGTAGGTGGGTAATAGTGTGTCTTACACATGTCTATGCATGTAGGCAACTTATCACATTCACCACGAGTTCCATGTCCTTGCTCGTAGAATAATTGTTTTGTCCGTTATGAGTTCCTTGTTTCTGCTCATAGGTGAGGTTTCACATTCATTGTAAAGGCCTTGTACAAGCTTGCAAGCAGTATATGCGCCTTTGCAAGTAATTGATGTTGCCTGTAGGCATGTTGTACTCATTAAAACTCTCCTGTCTTTGTTTGTAGGCAGGCTATGTTCATTACAAATTTCTTATCTTTGCCTAGAACCAAGCTTTTGTATTCATTATAATTTCCCAATATATGCCCCTAGGAGAACTATCACATTCGTTGCATGTTCACTATTATTATCCATATGTGGATTGTTGCGCACTACAAGTACACTATTCTTTTGTAAGCAAGCTACAACATTCATTATAAGCCATTGTCTCCCCCCTAAGGCAAAATATTATATGCTGCAAACTCCCTGCTCAACCTTCTAATTTTATGAATTTTATTTAATTATAAGTTAACTTAAATGGTCATTTAGGTCTGGTTAAAAAATAAGTTCATTTAAGTATTATTTTTTCGTTACATTTTTAACTGTGTATGTTAATTTTTAAAGTTTTTAAGTCCAGTCATTATTCAGATGAAATTTCGGCAGCCTCCTGGTGTCTCCCCCATTTATGAGAAATTTTGGGGAGTCTAAGACTAACCACCACACCAAGAAAGACATGCACAGTCAGTGTCACATGGCACGGCAGCCGTGGTATTCAATCACACCATGTAAAAAAAGTGTGTATGGGTCTTTAGGGCACCTGCATGGATGATTGTAAATTTGCCCGCCAGCATGAAAGTATACACGAGTACATAATTTTATCCATTGTGCTAAGAGAAACGGGTACAAGGCTTATCTGATTTGTCATAGGCATCATACTGAGCTTCCTCCCACCGTGCTAAGAAAAACACGCATAGGAGGTTTATTCATTGTGCCGCGAGCGCAATAATGGGATTCGATGTTTAAAGTTGAATGAACATTATAACTTGCATGAATGAGGCTACGATGACAGTGTCGAGGGCACGAGAGCGATGCCGACAATACACAAATCTCTCTTTTTTTTTTACTTTGTGATTTTGTTCTTTTTTAGCTAATAATAATAATAATAAAGGAAGAGGCGGATTTTGGTTATGTTAGAAAGTTAATTGGAGGTAGATTAGAGGTGGTTTTTGGTGCTATAATGGGTGAAGGTTGAGGTGGAATGGGCTGTAGTTGTTGCAGATAATTGGGCTTTGAATGAGGCTGTATGTGTGGTTTATACAGTGGAGCAATATGGGCTGCTGTAGGGAGGAAGATAGGCGACTGGTTTAAGTTGGGAGGTGGAGAAAGCAGTGTAGTGTAGTGTAGTTCGTTTAAGGGGGGTGAAGCACAATTATTATGTCCTCCGACCGGATGCAGAGAAACATCTGGTCGCAGGTAAAATTCCGCTATACCGAGTTTTTTTCGAAAAATTCAGTACACCTCGGTATAGCGGGATTTTGCCTGCGACCAAATATTTCTCTCGTTCGATGGATCGGACCAAATAAAACTTCGTGAAACACACATCAATAGAATAGATTAGGATTTTTTTTTTTTTTTACTTTATTATTTATGGTCTTTCACAGGATTGGGCGGCTGACAGTGGCAGGATAGGGTATAGAGTAGGAATGAGCAGATTTGATCAGAATTTAAATAGAATATAAAAATTTTCTTATTATTTCATAATAATATTAATATATATTTATTTAAATCTGATAATAATTAACATATAAAAAGGAACAATAATAGCATTAGAGTTATGAATTGGTTTAGTTACATCGCCTTGAAACTCATACAATTTTTTACATTTTTGCTCTCACAAAGACCTAGGCAATATGAAGTCATTTCTATGTATTCCCGACGTTCCGAACATACATGTGAAATTCGTTTTGCGAATAAGCGGCATTCGGGTAACGTCACGTAACATTTTGTCCAGACTCAAGAAAGTACAGACGCGGTGCTGACGTGGATGTATTCTTAACACGGGTCACGTCACGTAACATTTTGTCCATTGTCTATCGATTTTGACCGCCTTCGCTCAAATAGAATGTGAGAGGTCATTCATTAGGTAATTTTGATATTCTAAGCACAATGATGAAGTTTGCTTCATGATCGGAATATCATTTAGGCAGTTTCGTGTTATGTCTCCTCAAAATTTATGCCAATTTTTCATACATCATTTTCTATATGATTTTGATATTCCGGACACAACAACGAAGTCCGTTTTACAGACTGACAATGTTTGGGCAACGTTGCACAAGGTTTCATATGTAGTCTGTCGATTTCGACCTTGTTCACTCAATTCAACTACGAGGCGTCCCCCTTACATAAATTTGATGCTTTGGTTGCATCGACACAGTTCATTTGACAATCAAAGTTCATTTGTGTAATTTTTGCTGATATCGCATTCACCAACAAATCACTCTCATCATCATTTCCAATTGAGCTGCACATTATTGTCCTTAAGGAATCAATCTAATCCATTTCACAATCGAATAATATTTTGAGCCATTTTGATAGCGATTGAGCTGTCTCGATGCTTCTGATAAAGAATATATCAAATAGTTGCTTTCCTCGAAGCACTCAAATTGATCGTGAAATATTTTTAGAGGTCAATATAGAGAAAGAAAATGTTATGAAATTTGGACACACTCAAAGGTTCATTGCTATTTGCTTGTTTAAAATGAAATATGCCTTGAATACAAAATTGAAATATTGAAAGCATTCTAATGATCTTGTGGAGATTCATTCTCAATACTTTCCTGACTAGCAGAGACCTGGCGACTATTTGGTTTATTTTGCCTTTCATTATTGAGTGCTTAAGCTCTTACATGGTTCCTTTGAAGTCTGTAAATCATCCAAATAGAACATTTCATCATATAAAATTTCTAACGTTGTATCAATCTCATATTTTACTAACTTCACTACACATTCCGTTCCGTTCATTAAGACGTCAATTGGGACGACTTTTTTACTGCTTCTTAAAATAATTCTTTAATACAAAATTAAAACTTTTGTTTTAAAAAATATTCTAAGAAACAGCAAATAAAGGCTAAAATTATAAGATAACTTACAATATAACACTTTATTGCTTTCTAAAGACTTTTACACAAGAATCATAATGTAACAGTTGTCATATATAAAAATGTACCATTTGTCAAAAATAAATAAATATGAAATTGTTAAGGGTCGTATTTATAAATATTTTATTATGTTAGTCCAGGGATACGATCTTATCATTTCAGATAATGACGACACGATTTTGCAAAATTCGTCAGACGGCCCCACAATGAATTGAAGATATGATTGCTAACCGCAGTTTAGGCCTCTAACCACTGTTCTTAGTCTTGGAAGGGTTAAAATATGAATCAGAGTTGAGAGCGGAGAAGAAAGGAGTGAGAGAGAGAAAGCGCGCTATATATATATATAGTGAGAGAGTGAGAGCGCAGAGGATTGGGCGGGGTTGAATTTAGCGTTGAGATTAGGAGAGAGGGGCCGGAGGAGGTGATCGGCGGAGTGGCCGTTGAACTAGTGACGCTACCTGACAAGATCTCGGCCTCCGGTGAGTGGATGTTTCTGATGCAGTGGAGTTTGGGGAGGTTCTTTTAGTTATGTGTGAGAGCTGAAAAGGCTCGGGATCTTATGACGTTTTCGCAGTCTTACTTCCATTCGTAGCGGATGGAGAGCGTTTTGATGATGGAAGTTGGCGGTTCTGTGTTATTTTTAAAACTTCTCTTGAATTTTTGTGTTATTGTTCGGCGGTTTAATGATCTAGAGTTTTTTTTTTTTTTTTAATTTGCGTTGATTTGGGGATTCTTTCTGCTATGAATAGTGAAAAGGATGAAGAGGCGCTGATCCGGAAGGGATTTTTGACTATTCGACCAGAATGATTGTGTTAACCGTGACAGTGGTTGTTGGTGCTGGGTTTAAGGCGCTGCGAATGATTCTATTTTACTGGAAGTTTTTATTATTTTTGGGAGGTCTGATTCGTCGATCTACTTGAGAATGGATTCCATTAGGCTATGAACTGGAGATATGCTGCGGAAGCCAATTAGAAGCTTTTGTATTCTTACTTTTATTAAATTCTCTTACTACTTACGATCTTTCATTTTGATTATTGGATATGCTATTATGTTTGTCCTGTTGTTTATCTTCAAATATTCATTTTCATCATGCCTTCGGCGTGTTGACCAAAATTTATGTCTGTATGCCTGTAGCAACTCATAGAGTTACAAATTAAGAACAAGAATAATGGCATTTTATGATTTTGTTTTAGTTAAAAACTTGCTCAAAACAAGTTAAGGGCTCATTTTCGCTTAGCAAGAATAAATGGAGAAGGAGAAAGAAGGATTCATTTATCTGATCCTAGTCTCTGGTATAAGGTTAATGATGATGATGCCTGTGACAAATAATCGTTTGATGTGAATGCATAAGATCATCAATAATGTTATCAAAACAATTCCAAAGAAATTGGGCGCTCATCACTTATTTAGATTCTTATTTTGTAGATTTTTTATTGATCATTTTCGATGGCTAATTGTTTGATTATATTATTTTTAATCTTTATAACTCTCACGACCTTATACATTTGCACTCTTATTTGAGGTTTGGGATTTACAAGATACAACCAACGACAATCATTTGAATAATCTTTTTGTGATGCGTGTAGCTCTCTTTGTTTATGTACTTTTTCTTCATGTGTTTATCCATGGGAGCATTCACTGGTTGATAGGTCCAAGGCTTAAAGCAATATTTTTCTTGTCCTTTTCTATTTTGGTTTATACCTGTATGTTTATACGTTCTGTTCCTTATTCCACATATTATTTCAATAGATTTGGAAGTGATTGATTAGACCGTCATCAATGTTATCTTACTCTTACAATTACTGGTTGGTTTTATGAATTCATTTTATCCATTCATTACTAGTGAGTCTTGCATCAGTTGTTAATCTAGTTTACATTATTTCTTTGGCACAACCCCTACCCATTGGCCGTTTAATTAAGCTCTCCATTCCTTTCATTCTATCTATCCATCTCATAGGAACATCCTTAGCCCTTTATTGTATATTGACAAACAACTATTGTTTATTTTACGTTAGCTTATCTTCAGTGGATTTGATCACCTAATTTAATCATTTTTATTCTATATATAGTAATTTCACCACAATTTTATTTTAAACATTCTCATTTGTCATATTTGATTGTTATGACTTTTTTCCTAATGCTCAAATCCTTGAAGCAAGGTATAATTGCATTTTTACATAATTCACCATTTCTCTCCATGATATTTTCATAATGTATTGGACACTTAGATTCTTCTCTATTTGTACTATAATTTTAGCTCGACTAATTATGTTCTTATCTATATCAACTTTTTGTTATATAATATTATGTTAAGGTACATTTATGTCTATTATATATTACTTTATACTCCAATTACATAATTAGCTTCCCAAATCATTCACTGATAAGAGCTAACCTACAAAGATATATGATTAAGGAAAAGATGAAGCACTTCTTACCGATGTAATGACAAGTCTGCAATCAAGTCCACAGTTCATGAGAGAGTTCAGGAGGATATGGTTACAATTCAGTGCTTGGAACCTATGATGCACAGACACGGACACAGCGACACGGACACGTCAATTATTTAAAATTTAGAACACAGACATGGGTTGGACATTGCATTATATTTTTTATATTTTAAAAAAAGTGTATAAAATTAAAGAAGTATAATTTTAAAAATAATTTAGAAATAATAAGTCATTTAATTAGAATTTGTGCTTGAAATGATTAGTATTAGGATGTCGTTTATCAGTCACCGAGAGAGGAAATGAAAAAACCTTCATTGCTAGAGAGAAATGAAAATGAGCACATTCGATGAATGGGTATTAAGTGCGGACGTTGATTTGGTGTTGTCATGTTGTGGATAGGAAATAAGAAATTTAGTTTAAATCCCGTCAAATACAAGAAATTATATTTTAAAAAAAATCATAAAATATTTAATACACACGTGTCAAATTTGTATTTAATATTTTTTTAATCGGACACGTTTTCGGCATGACCGACACTTGTCGGAGGAGTGTCGGACGAGTGTCGTGTCGGATACGTGTCGGACACTGAACGCCTCTTTGAGGAGAAGTGTCGGTGCATCATAGATTGGAACTATATATCAGTTTCAGCTTCATTTAGGATTGATCAATCTTTGTTTAATAAAAATATGTCAACTTCATCAAAATCTTCATCAAAAAGTCGGGCATCAAGCAGATGGGTCATGTCGAAACAAGTTTGTAGACTGGTTCTGTCAAAATAAAGCAAAACCATCAGCACAATCTCTCTGTTCTCCTCGGGTGGGCTAACAACCCTTAATTCCTAAATGCAAGACCTAAATCCTTAGTCTGGATATGTCCTGCCGGTTCCATAATTCTTTGCACTCTTAGATCATCACTCTACATCTACTGATGCTTGTTTATCTTGTTAAATTTTGTATGTTAAATGTAAAAATGCTGTATCACTTGTCTTTGTTTTCTTACTTGATCTTTGTTGTTTTTGTCATCATTCATGTTTTCGTGCCGAATTAGTTCTAACTTCATTACAGTTTCATATGTTTCAGTTTTACCTATCTTGTATTGTCTTTTTGCAGGTTTTTTTTGCCTCCTACGTGAGGGGATCATGGCTTCCCCATTTTAGGGGGAGTTGGAATCTTCCCTACCTCCCTTTTTCCTTGCTCCGCTGTGCCTTGCTCGAGTATCCAAGGTCATATCCACGCCACTCCCTGTGTTACCCCTATATGATTGTTCGCGTACAAAATCTTCTTCTCTCAACAACCGCATCAGCCACTGAGTTTGGCGTGCGCTATAGAGTGAAGAAGAGGAAAAAGGAGGGACTTCTTACTGCTGCTGTGTCCAGCCACAGTAGCCTCAAACTCCCACTTTAACTCTCATGGCTCCTAACTTGGACAGCCCTGTTCAGACTCAGATGGCTATTGCAGTCCTGAACAGACCCGTCACTAATGAGTATCATGACATTAAGAAGAGTGAGGGAAGGCCCTCTGGACGCAGGCGTGTTTTTGTCCAGACAGATTCTGGCTGCGTCCTTGGCATTGAATTGGATCGTGGGGACAATGCCCATACGGTGAAAAGGAAACTGCAGTTAGCTCTGCACGTGCCTACCGATGAAAGTTCGCTGACCTTTGGAGATCTTGTGCTGAAGAATGATCTTAGTGCTGTTCGAAAAGATTCCCCTTTACTTCTGACAAGGAATTTTATGCACAGAAGTTCTTCCACACCCTGTCTTTCGCCAACAGGAAAGGATCTCCAACATAGAGATAGGAGTGGTCCGATTGAAATAATAGGATGCCCGAGGCATCACTCAATAACAAAACAGCTTGTGAAGAGCGTTGTGAAGGCTATACAAAATGTTGTGGATCCTATACCTATTCATAATGGTCTTGGTGGTGCCTACTACTTCAGAAACTGCAAGGGCGAGAGAATTGCAATTGTTAAACCAACTGATGAGGAGCCATTCGCTCCAAATAACCCAAAGGGGTTTATTGGGAAAGCTCTTGGTCAGCCAGGATTGAAGAAGTCTGTGCGAGTTGGGGAGACTGGGTTCAGAGAGGTTGCGGCGTACCTTCTTGACTATGATCACTTTGCAAATGTCCCCCCTACTGCTCTTGTGAAGATCACCCACTCAGTGTTCAATGTGAATGAAGGCGTCACTTGTAATATTAGCAAACCTCAGAACAGGAAGCCGAAGCCTATTAGCAAGATTGCTTCATTCCAGCAGTTTATACCTCATGACTTCGATGCTGGTGACCATGGCACCTCGGTTTTTCCAGTTGCTGCTGTGCACAGGATTGGGATACTTGATGTTCGAATTTTCAACACAGATAGGCATGCCGGGAATCTACTAGTTAGGAAGCTTAAAGACGGGGCTGCCAAGTTTGGTGGTCAAGTGGAGCTCATCCCCATCGATCATGGTCTCTGTCTTCCAGAAACCTTGGATGATCCATATTTTGAGTGGATCCACTGGCCTCAGGCATCAATCCCTTTCTCTGACGAGGAGCTCGAGTACATTGCTAAGCTTGATCCCGTCAGAGATTCTGACATGCTACGGCTGGAACTACCAATGATCCGTGAAGCATGCATTCGAGTGCTTGTCCTCTGCACCACATTCCTCAAGGAAGCAGCTGCATTCGGGCTTTGCCTCTCAGATATTGGTGAAATGATGAGTAGGCATTTCACAGTGAGAGAGGAAGAACCAAGTGAGTTAGAGGTTTTGTGTATTGAGACCAGAAAGTTACTTTGTGATGTAGAGGTGTTTCACCAAGAAACTCACTTGGTGGAAGAATTTCAGTTTGATATTGATTGTGAAGAGACTGACGACCTTAGCATGCCCAAGACTCCACCAGGCTATCTTTTTGGCATCCGAGGGGGTATCTCCAGAAACCCTCTGTCAAAATTAGATGAGAGCTTGGAAGAGATAGATGAAGAACAAGAGGAGGATAACCAAGATGGCGAGGCAGAAGAGGCCAATGCCTTACAAGCTCTTTGTGCTTCCAAGCTATCCATATCACCAAAGGGCAAAACTAGCCTTCAAGGTTGGAGTAGGAGCTTAAAGGAGCGGTTGCCGACAAGTGCAAGCTTTGTGAGCTTGGCTGACATGGGGGAGGAAGAGTGGGGAGCATTCCTTGAGAAGTTCCAGGAGCTACTTCATGGCGCATTCTGCGGTCGCAGGTGTAAGAGAGCTGGACGGAGGCATAGTCTTGGTTCTTCTTGCCAGTTTTGAGTAGGAGATGGAGGAGGAAGAAGCTAGGTTAACCAAGATGCTGCTTTGTTGTGTCTGTTAGCGGTTTATTGTTTGCTCTGCTGCGCTTTCTTTGGCTGGTTAGTTGGTGTAAGGAATAGAAATTGGGGGGTTTTCAAAATAAGACCATCTGGCTAGATGGTGTACTGAATATGGAATTGTGATTGATAAAAGCAGACGGTGTTGCTTCTGTATATAGGCTTTAGGCTTAAGTTAAATATCAGATACATAAATGAGGGAATGTGATGGCTGATTGCTAGCCATATTTGCATTTATTGTTCCTAGCAGGGATCTGTCAAGTAATTGCAAAACTGGTTAAGTGATTTGTGCGTATTGGTGTGATGGTAATTTTCTGAACTTATTGTACCATTGTTTTCTTCAAGCAGGCTGTTAGTAGTCTCTGTCTGCCACATCAGGTCAAGTTTAGATGAAGAAGAGTATTTAGATGTGTTTGTTTAGTGCACTCTTTTTGATAGTAACGACTGTCGAATGATCAGCTAATTAGTCGTTAATTTGGCAAGCACTGTTTATTGTATTTTTTAGGATTGGGTTTACTTAATTATATAATTAGCTTATGAATTGGAAGTGCTGTGTTTTTGTTTTTGTTGCGGGCTAGTATATTCACGGTGGTAGAGAGTGAATTTTTCATCTTAGTGATGTATGGATGCTTGGCACACAAAGAGATACTTGGAGAGAGAACAACAACAACAACAACAACATCAAGCCTTTATCCCACTAGATACTTGGAGAGAGAGCGGAAAAAAAAATAGAAAAATGTTTAAGTAGAAAATCCAAAAAAGGAAAATCATTGGGCCAAGCTCAAATGAAAAGATTCTAATAAATTTGAGTGAATTATGAAGATTGATAAGTCAATTAATTTAGAGGCGGTGAAATTATAATAGTTTGGAGAGTTGGGTAGAAGTTTGATGGTGGTTGTATCGATGTTAAGTGTCGGTCGAGTGTAAGTCAGGCGGTCAGATGGTAGTATGGCGAAAGGCCGACAAAGATTGATAGATTGGTGGAATTCGAATATGGTCGATGGCCGAAAGTGGTCTGGGTGGGGTTAGCGGTCAGGCGGTGGTCTGACAATGGTCAAGTAGTAGTTCGATGGAGATCGATGGCTAGACGGTGGTTTGGCGGAGGTTGGCGGCCGAGCGGTGTTTCGGCAGTGGTTGGCGATCGGGTTGTGGTCCGACGATGGTTAGCGATCAAGCGGTGGTCAGGGAGAAGTTTGACGGAGGTCTGACGGAGTTCGGCAGAAGTCTGGAATAGATTAATGGAGGTCTGGTCGAGCTCTATATAAATTTAATCAAACAATAATTTTAATTAAAATAAAACTATTATGTATGAATTTCTAGTTTAATTTTATTTACTATTATGTATTAAAATTTTAACTTATTTACTACTTCAATCTAACAACTCATGAGACAATCCAACTAACTTTTTAGTCAAAACTCAAAAGGCTATCATCGGCATACCTTTTGCAAGATAAACGTTATCTCAAGCCAAATTTTGAGATCATTTGATCATTCAATTAATATCATAAAATTTTTAATTTTGTGTTTGTCTTGTTGACACATTTAGTTAAGCTATAAATATATCAATTAATAAAAACAGTTATTTTATTTAAAAATAAAAAATATATATTTAATTTCTTTTACAATATTAGATTTCTTAAATATTTAATAAAAAAATTAAATTTAATTTCAAAATATGCTAATAAGTTATAATTAAAAAAATAAGCAAAGCAGT
>NW_021320070.1:2526274-2755047 GCF_001605985.2 Dendrobium catenatum | reverse complement strand
ACAGCTGCTCAAGGCCCGACGTCTTCATCTGAGACCCTCACCTTCGCCAGAGGCCCTAACCTTCGCCAGAGGCCCTCACTTTTACCAACGGCCTTCACCCTCGCCAAAGGCCCTCACTTTTATCAACGGCCTTCACCTTCGCCAAAGGCCCTCACTTTTACCAACGGCCTTCACCTTCACCAGAGGCCCTCACCTTTGCCAGAGGCCATTGTATTCGCCAGATCATCATCAAAGGACATGTGCTCCACCAGAACATCACATGAGGCCCAAACTTCCGCCGGACCACTACTTGAGGCCTTGAGCTCCACCAGGCCACCACCTGATGCCCATAGTTCTCCTAGAATACTGCCAACTACGGTCTTTCCGACCTCCGTCGCCTACTATGGTCCATCCGACCTCCATCAACAGACAACGGTCTTTCTGATCTCGGTCTCCTGCCGACTACGGTCCTTCTGACCTCCGTCCCCTACTATGGCCCGTCCGACATCCATCAATAGACAACGGTCTTTCTAACCCCGGTCTCCTGCCGACTACAGTCCTTCTGACCTCCGTCCCCTACTATGGTCCGTCCGACCTACATCAATAGACAACGGTCTTTCTGACCCCGGTCTCCTGCCGACTACAGTCCTTCCGACCTCCGTCGCCTACTATGGTCCTTCCGACCTCCATTAACAAACAACGGTCTTTCTAACCCCGGTCTCTTGCCGACTACGGTCCTTCCGACCAAACAAACATGTATATGTAACTCCTACCATGTAATGCAATATATATGATGTATATTTGCTACATCAATACAAGGCCTTCTCCAAAAGAAGGGCCTCATTTGTAATCGACTACAAATACTAGTGAATTCATTCAAACTGGGCCAGGCCTCGTGGTTTTTCCCCCTTTTCAGGGGTTTTCCACGTAAAAACTCTGTTGTCTCTTATGAATGTTTCACCCCCTCTCTTATCTGATTGTGTGCTGGATCTTCGTACAATACTAAGACATTAAACCATATATTTCTCCACCGCCGCGAATATTCCAGGACGCAACAATTTTTACTTTAATAAACACATCAATTTTATAGAAAGTTAACATTATAATTAACGAGATTTTATCTTGTTCACAACCCCAAGTAGTCATGCCTTAGTTGTTTCAAAGTTATAATTTTGTGTCATGAACTTTTTCGAAGGTTTTGGATATATTTTCGTATGACAAAAGATTCAATATCTGAAATAAGGGGCAAAATAGTATCTCCCAAAAATGCAATTGATCAACACAAATCTTAAGATAATATCTGACTTGAATATTTTTTAATTTAAATTCAAAATCATCCAAACTTTAATTTCGACAAGCTTATAATTAAACTTAAAGTCAACGAGTCCAACTCATCGACATCATAAATGATATGATTTGAGTCTAAATAAACCCAAGTCAATCACTTAATTCATGTTTAAATATTTTGAATAAAAAAAATATTTGAATATTTTTTAATATTAAATTGTATTTATACTTATAATAAAGCTAATTATGTACATATTATAAGATTATTAACTGTAATTTTGATTAGGTTGATATTTAATTATTTATCACTGTTAATTAGTAACTCTTATCTTGATATCTAAGCATGATTTATATATATATTCTTATGATGGCCTTACATTTTCGTTTTGTTCTTGTATAGGATTTCATAATTGGAAATTCTTATATATATATAAGGTTTTATGAATATTAATTGTATTTCATAAAGCTCTAAAACCATTGACAATAATCACACAAGTAAATATAGAGAGGTTTATACAAAGTTTTCAACTCTAGAAATAAGAAAAGTCCCCTTATATTTCATAAAAATACAAAAATCACAAGAAGGTTTTAATCTATACTACAAGAACAAAGCACAGCACCATTTTTATCTACTCTAATGTCTGAAAAATTTAAGAACCAATGACCTGCACACTTACTCTTGCCAGCAAAGCCACTATACCACCTTATTCAAGGTACTCCCATAAAATGTGCGGTCCCTTCAACTAATTCTGTCAATATTCACAGTAATGTGAAGACGGAATGGCCATGAAGGCAGAATGGAAATGATTTTCTTTCTTGCAGGGAAAGAAAGTTTATTCATATCAAGGGAAGTAAATGGAGTCAGGATCAAGAAGATGAACAAAGATTCACTTGCCATGAAAAGAATTAATTGACTCTCCTATTAAGAGAGATGTGGAACTGAGATCATCGAGTGACCATTAGATGAGCAAATCTTACAGAGCAATCGCCGAGCAATAAATGGCTATAAGAAACATCCTTGACAAGTCCTTTCTTTAGACAACTTGCTACAGCAAGGAGATAACACTGAAACATGGATAATGGAGTGCAGAATCTTGACTTGAATATAAGTGGCTGCTCATCTGGAACTCGAGGTTGATTTTTCTAACAAAATACTCTTCACAACATACTTCACAAATGAATGGAAACATTCTTTACATGAACCAGGCATGAGAGTCGATTCATGGAGCTGTTTTATTTGGCTGGTATGTCTACAAACTTGATTGGAAAATGGGCGGGCACATGATTTTGAATGTTCCAAGCCACATGCAGCCAAGATTGAATGGGTGGAAGCCCTGGCAATTTCCTTGAATCTCTCAGTGCCTACAACAACTGGAGTTAGTTTCTCGTATGATTACCAGATGAAGAGTAAGTAGCATAAGTGATAAGATGGTTTAGTTCTTTCAAATCCTGCTTCGGTCAGGATCTGATTGCTAAGAACAAAGCATACACACCATGGATTATAACAGGAAAATCAAACATAAATAACCCGACCATCTAAAAATATATTCGAAGAAAACTCAAAATGCATCAGAAACAAAATCTACACATCCATCAGTAGAACTCGCCAGGCCTAATGTTTAAAGAGCTAACCAAGGTAAGGATAGCAAAAGATTATAAACTAAGATAGGCTAGCAAAGTTCTCATAAAAAGAAAGCAAGCAATGCAGAAAGTCAAAAGCATTCAGACCTGGTGTACTCAAGGAACTAAGGAAAGAGAAGAGATGCTGAACCAAAGAACTTATGCACTTAGTACCATAGGCCTGAAAATTAGATCAGTATAATTATAAGATGATGAATTTACCTAAACGTTCACCTTTACTTAGCCGCTGTAGGTTGAGCTTGACCATTGACTGAATCTCAGATTTCACATTGTTGTTGGATATTTCATACCCTTTTGACGACGTTCTGCCAGTATATCCGCTTGCAGTCTCATTCCCATCTAGAGTCAACTTTTTGGTGCAACAAACCCCTGAAGATTTCCTGGCTGCTTCACAGGTAGCACTAGAAAGTGATGAACATTTAACTTCATGAAACTTAGATAGCCGTACTGGTGAAACTTCCTGTACATTGCCAGCACACTCTGTTGTCAAAGCCGTATTTGTCTTACAAGAACCTAACTGCATGACGCTCATAGTTTTTATAGCTAATCTTTTACCATGTTGTGACAGAATTGAAGAGTTTTTATCAGGAAAATTCTGATAAAAACCTGTGGATTTATGTCTCTCATGCACGACTTTAGTCAAAAGCTGTTTGCAGGTTCCTGAAGTACTACAACCTACCACTTTATCTGTAGCCATCTTATTTTTGGGGATCAAGAAATTTAAGGAATGACTTACCGGTCCCTTTGATGCTGAAATAGCACCAGCAGAGTTTAAGGAATTATTGTATCTCGGTGAATTCAAAGAAGAGTTAGCCAACCTGTGCTTCTTTGCCCTTTGCATCATCTTCCATGCTTTCTCAACATCTTGCGAGTCACTAATTGCAGAAATTTTACTAGAGGTACTAGAATCTGTCAGCCGCTCATTATCGACCAAAGTTGAGGACTTTGACTGTTGTGATAGATCTGAATTTGTTCTGCTGGTTCTTTGCTTTACACCAGACATGGTGGCTCCATTACTATCTAAGGTGGATGAGAAAGCCAAAGAACCAGATTGCAGAGCAGTCCAATTCTTGCGAAGATCCTGTACACGGCTTTGCATATTGCATGAATGTTGAAAGGTCCTTGCTGTTTGCCCAACACCACTTCGTTGAAGGTACATGTCAGTTCCCTGAGATGCAGAGCAAGAGGAATCCGATTCTTCTGCATGCAACATGATATCTTCAAAGCTCATTTGAATATTTGTACTACTTTTAGAAACTGGTCTATCATGAAAATGTTGCTGTTCAATAGTAGAAGACCTCTCATCAGCCAAAATATCGAAGACGGAAGCAGGTTGCTGCTGATCCAGCACAACTGTGCCTTGATCTTGGTCCGTATCATTGGTATCCCCATCAATTTTTGCATGTTCTTCCCTCATAATGGTACAGTCATGGCAGTACCAATCATCTTCAGGGACAGTATAACCCAACCGAACACAGTAAGTATGAAAAGCTGAATCACATAGGTCGCACAGTAGAAGTAATTCATCATCATTAGAACCATGACACACTCTGCAACTAGCTTGAGCATAGAGATCATAAAGTGCACTGCTTTCATTGCCTAAAGGATGATAAACCTAGAAAATCAAGTAGCAGTATCAAGTAAGCACACGCCATGACAAGGTTGATGTCATTACTATCTTCATTTACAATCAAGGTAATACTAATGGTATATATATATATATATATATATATATATATTCTTTTACAGCATAATAGGTATACAAAGGCTATATCTCCTTGGCATGATGTACAAGCAACAATGTCCAATTACAAGTAAATATCTGTCTCAACTCAATTCTTTTCTTTCTCAAAGACATTTTTCTAAGTAAACATCCACAAACACCAAGCTTGGTGAGAAGACAAATAAAAACAGTTTTTTAGAATATGCGCAAGGACTTCAGAGCAATGCACCACAAATTGCGATGCTTTTGCAAACCACAAAAATTGATAGCATAACAATTAATGTAAATTAGTAGAATTTCATGTTACTCTCAACAAACAGAACTGGACAAAATAAGGTCATAATTTTTAAGGTGGAAGAACACACATGGATGTCACAGTCCAAACTTTTAATACTATGGTTCTAATTTATAAAGCAGAAAATGAATAAAAACCTGTATTTACTAGTTCTGATAGCTAAGCAACTCATTGTTAGTTATTAAAACAGCTCATATATATTTTGATATTCTGATCTTTTTATGTAAGAACTTTTTTTTTTCTCCAACAGGTTAATTCAGGAATCTCACTAATTGTTCTGACATTTTTAGGTGCTTCGGAATCAAAATTAACATATAGGTTGCAGAAGAGATTTAGACATGGAACTTTATTTTGTTTATGCTAGTATAGATCTACTGTGAGCTACTCTTACCTTTAGGTTCATTATGATTAGATCCACAGAACCCAGCCGTACAAAAAATTCTCAGGAATCTTTCAGTTGTATATGCAATGGAGCTGGCCGTTTGCTCGTGGTGATTCACATTAAAAAATTGTCCTAAACGTAATGCTCACAAAGAATTCAAAATGCTTTTAGTTTTACTGAAAGTCTGAAACATACCGAACCATACTTTCATCCTCAATAAAAAAAGAATTTATATACGAGTTTTGTATATTTTTCCCATAATTCTTGAAGATGGATTACATAAAAACTGATGTTGCAATACGCTACAAGGGGTAAAATTGACATTTATATCACCTAATCTGCATAATTTTCACACTATTGAATGAATTTGTTAGCTAATTAGTCGCTACTCAGTTTTTTGTCAAATTTTTGAAGAATTAGTCGGCAATTTTAGAAATTTATTGGATTACCATTGAATATTCATACGATCATTTTTCCTATGCATACACTTGGGGCCAATTGATAAGCGAGGCCTTTTGGCTTCGATAGATTCAATTTCATGATAAAAAAGGCAAAGAGGTTAATCAAACTTTTTCCTGAGATAAGTCTAATGTTCCATTCAAATTAAGGCTCATTATTATCTATTCAAGGTTTTTCATATTTAAAAACTTTTAAGATTGACTCAAATAATTTTGTGTATGTTTCATTTTAATAAATCTAAACTTTGCATATATTAGCTTGAAAAACGTGTCTTGAACATTCTCTCAAAGAACTCGATAAATTCTAGATAGGCTCAAACTTTGTTATTCTAGAGGAGATTCGAATTGGAAAAGGGAATTTTGATCATCTGAACTTCTAATGAACTTTTGGGTTCAGTTTTTCCTAAATTGTTTAAAAACTTGTTAATTTCAAAATAAATAAATAAAATAAAATAATGAGCAACTCCGTTGGAAACAATCAGCTCTCAAAAAACTGAAACTTGGTCAGAAGGACCAGTTCATTTCGTATAAAAGGGCAACCACATTTCTATTGTTCCAGTTTTATCAGCCTAACTTCTTGTTGCTGTTTTCTAAAACATTCACCTAACTTTTATAGAATTTTATAGTGCCACACATACAAATATTCATAAGTGATTTTGATGCTCTTTGGCATGGCACTGTTAAAAAGCACCATTGAAACTTTATATCAATTCCTTCTGCTTGCACTCAAGTCTATCTAGTTGCTCCTCTAATGCAAACTTCTCTCAACTTTGACTGATCCTTTGTGGGATTTCGTCCCATACCACTCCACCCATTGTATTCTAGTCATGAGAGGGTTGATGGTTGGACTTGTGCCCGATAAAAATCCCATTGCTTGGGTTGTCACCTTGAGCCAACCAAAAAGAGAGAGTGTGATTAATTTGGCTTTTACCATTTGAAAGAAGTTCACTAAGTCAGGAAATTCCAAATAGGGGTCAGATCAAGCAAACCTTTTTAAATTCAATTTCATTGCTCACACTTTATTTTCCTTCTTTAAATATCATTCATCATTAGTTTTTAAATTAAAGGGAGTAAATACTTCAGTTGCACAAAATTCTACTTATTTAGTTGTCTATACTGAATCTTAATTTCTTGTATAAATAAACTTTAGTTCAATTGTGCCCCCACCCCTCTTTTTTCAAAATTGTGCATTGGGCTAATGACTTCATCGTTCTCAATAACTCCTACTGCCATGGAGCGGCCCCTACAAACCTTACTATTTACACTTTATAACACTTGCTCGTGATGGGACAACTCCACTCATTACTTAGCACTCCTGACTTTCCATAAGTTGAAGCATCAAAATATATTTCATATTTTTTGGGTCAACAATGCTGGGAAGCAATTATAAGTTTCCTTGGGAAGTATTAACAAAATAACAGATGGCACAACCTCCTGTTCTCTAGAAGAATTACCTCGCTAACCAAATTGTTGTTTTTCAGTTGAATCCCTTTTATATGATACACTCACTAACTAGTGTGTTGCTTTAACTCATTCACCATGTATTATGTATCCCTTAGCATTACTGTTTTACAAAAGTCTATGGTATAAGTCGGAGGATAGATTGTCTTGATAAAAGGAGAATTCGGGATGCCTTGTGACACCCTATATGTGGCTACCCCTACCTAAATTGTGAATCTCTACATCTTAAGAGGCGAAGTGAGGAATTTGCTTATGACAACGTTGAAAGTTTATCCACAACATTTGGCCACTTTTCCCATCTCTTTGGTCCTTTTCTCACTCTCTTTGTGCAACTCTACCATATATTTTTTAAGCTTTAATCATTATCAACTAATAATGTATCTGGTGTTACAAACAGTGATGGTGCAAAATCAAACCATAACTATACAAATTTCATCCTACTTCACTGTAATTCAAAATCATATATTGGAAGTAAAACCCATTCTATTAATATGTGGAGATAAATTTCTCTGTCAAATTCCTAAAAGTTTCTTCCTATCACTCTCTAGCTAATCTTTACAACTACTTACCTACCACTATTTACCTAACATTTGTAAACTCTAAGCATTATATAAAGAAATTATTGCATGGTGTTGAAGTGCATCACTCGTTGCACTCCTTAATTTGTAGAGGTGAATGTTAGAGAAGCGACTAATATGGTGATTTTAGGCTAGTGGTTATCATGGCTAGTATCATACAAAGGGATTTCTCTGTTGGGTCATTAACGAAAGCACTATAGGGTCAATGATGGGAAGCTAGCCAACCAACTTAATGGCAAGAACTTTGGATGCTAAGAGATTCATATTAATATAAAAAAGAAAAATTGAAGATTACTTGCACAAGAAAAAGCTTTATTTATCTCTCTTTTGAGTCAAAGCCAACAATTTTGACCAAAAAGACTGAGATCTCCTGAATAGGTGGCATTCGAAGTTGTACGCTTGTCTTGATAAAGAATGCTTCCTTCAACATATTGCATGAGAGGATTGTAGATGGTTTGATAAAAAATCTGTCAAACTTCTATGAGAAATCAATAGTGAGCAAGGTAAATTTAATGAGAGAATTTTTTAATCTTAAGTTGGTTGAAGGTGCTTCCATAATAATGTACATCGATGAGTAAAATCTGATCACAAGTCAATTGAGCTTGATTAATATCAACTTCAATGATAAAGTTCACGAATTGAGCTTGTTATCATCACTACCAAAAAGTCAACCTCGAACCAAGGTATTTGTTAACCATTAATGCAGGTCTATGAAGCTGAAGCTAAATGATGCCTGTGACATAATCTTAAATGGGGGCACTATGAGCTAAGAATTAGGTGAAGGTTTTATATTGCTCTGAATCTTGAGAGTAGATGGAGTACGCGAAGAGAAAACAATGGAGGTAGATCTAAATTGTAGTAGAGGAGCCAACTCAAAGTTCACAGGTATGCATATTGACAATGTGACAAGATTGTCCACATAAAAAGAGATGTTCATGGTGGAACGGTGGATAGAGTTCAAACCGAAGAATCTATGAACACTACAAGTGAAGAGATCTATGAGATGCATTGATCCTTAGTGAATAATCCTATGAAGTCATAGATCTTGGACTTAGATGTGTTTTATATTTATTTGTTTTATAGAAGATTGCATGAAGGTTCATCTTAATGATGGTGAACTCCTGAATCAAGATTGCTAATGAGACAATATAAAAGCTTAACAATATGAGGCACCTTCCATGTTTAAAGAAGGAATTGATCTCGATTAGTTAACTTGGTGAAGAAGGTTGCGTCTCAACCTTCTATACTAATAATTGAAATGTGTCTATTGGTGTTACGGCGATTGTACATGGAAGAAACGATGGCTCCATTTACAAACATAAAACTCCAAATAGTAAAAGCAAATATTAAATCTCTTTCTAATGATTCAGAAGGTGCAGTGCAGAATAAAGCTTTTGTCAAGTTGAAGTTTTCAAAGGGCAAGGCAAAAAGGAAAATCATGTTCAAAGAGCGACATGATAGTAAGGAAAAGTGTGATAAAGGTTAACAATCTTACCAGTGATGGACTTAGGCACTACAAAGCCTTAGTCAACATCCATGGATGATTGGGAGGAGTTGCTACATAAAGATGACTCTCAAAATAGTATGCTGAAAATTCTATCCGTAAGTGAGAGATTTTTTAGATATGGTGATAAAGTTCTCTATACAACTCCCATAAATTTCTTATTTACTAGTCTCCTCCTAAACCCTACAAATTTATTACCAAGCACCATCTACCTAATATAATTATGTTACCTACCACAATTCACCCAATCTTTATAGCCTGCTAGCAATCACTTATAAGCATTATCTAAAGAGATAGATACATGATACTGAAGAGCGTCACTTATTCTTTTCCTTAATTCAATCTAGTGTAGAAGTAAAGGTTGGAGAAGTTGTAATAGACCGTATTTTGACTTTACCAATTTTTTTTTTAATCATTATAACTCCAAATCGCAAATCATTTTTGTCATAGTATTTTGATCGAAGTATTTTACTTACATGATTTTTTTCCGTAATTTTTTGGCAACGGTGAAAATCCTTAAAGAATTTGTGCATGACAGTACAAGTGAAGATTTCGAGACCTTTAGTTGTACATTTTGCAAACCGATTTAATCGATATTTTCTAAATAACATGCTTTATTTTATGAATATTTTTCTATAATTTTTTTAGTCTTAAAATGATTTATTAGAATTTTATACTAAATAAATTAATTAAATAAATTATATAATATAAAAATTATTATTTTAATAAAAAATATCTTAAAACATTATGAGATATTAAATCCTTTTCCCCATTTCATATTCGGCCAACAGATAGCGTTTGCGAGAAAATAAGAGAGAATTTAGAGGAGAAAAAAAAAGAAATCAAGATTTGGAGGCCGCGGTATGATTTTTGTTCGTCAAGCATGTTGGGATAATTGCTCCTCTCACTGTAAGGAATCCATACCCTATTTTTGATTTTAAAGATTTTATATTTTTGATATTTTTCTGATTAAATTTGTACTTTCGTCACAAAAAATGTGAATAACTTTATATTGGTAAAACTTTCACCAAGTAACATTTTGTATGTTATAGATATCATAATTATGAGCATTTTAAATATTTATTTGAGATTTTTCACCGGATAATTTTGAAACAACAATGATTTTTGTCTACCGAGAAATTTATTTTGACCTCCAAAAATAGAAGTGTAGTACAATAAAAGTCTTAAAACATCGTTTATACAATTTTTGATATTTTGGTAATTTTCTGAAAATGTACATTTTTATCTAATAAAATTCTTTATTGTATACCATTATGACACCTTGACATCTTCTTAATTTAGCTCAATTATGCATTATTTGCTACAATGCATTGAAAATGGATATGAATATGTATTTGAATTATAGCTAGTCGCTATTATTGTTATAATATTGTTATAATAATATGCGTGTGTAAAATAAACAAGTAAAGACTGGTTGACTCGTTGGTTGGAGACTAATTGACCTGTACATGATGGTGGACCGATAAAATTTTCTTTAAATAAAGCGGTTTGATATTATCATTGACTAATTCACATGATACACTAATTGGGAGTTATAAGGAGATTATTAATATGCTAATGGGCAAATAGTGACGACTCTATTTATTGAGCCAATGATTTACTAACACTGATACTAACATTAAAAAACACTGTGATAACCAGGACTTCTTACTTGTTTAGTGTGACTACTGAAATGCATGTTCCTGAGGCATTGTTTTTATTATTGTACGGATTTATTGTTACTACACAGATTTATTGTTATTGCATTATTCTACTGCTCATGCCACTTTACTGTTACTACTATAGATATTGATACTATTTGATACTGCCGATTAACTATAATGATATTATGTATGTGATATATTGATTATGTGATATAGGATGTAGATAACATGTGTATATTTTTATATAATTTTACTGTATTGATTTGATTTTGATAGTCTTTATTTTGATTTTATTTATAGATTTAAAATTCGTACTAGTTTACTAGTTTTTATACTGTATTATTTTACTGTTTATAAATTTTACTATTATTATATTTAGATTTTACTATTCTCTTGTACTTATTCATTAATCATATAACTAGTATTTCTATGATTTGATCCTTAGCATGCATATTGCTCTTTTTCCATGCTTTGAATTCAGTTATAAACTTTGGTGACCTGTTGGACTTTTTAAACTCATTATATGTGATTTTAAATAATTTCAGATAAAGAACCTACCGCATAAAGATTTATATTAATGCTAGTATAGATTTTATGTTAGCTTTTGGTTCATGAATTTTTGTAGCCAGTGTGGCTATTGTATATATTCTTTTAGACGCTAGTTGTGGATTATAATTATTAATTGTAATAATGTGAATTATATTTTTCATATTTTATTTATTTTCTTTAATGCAATTAATCAACTTTAAATGTGTATATTGATCTGGTTGAAAAAAAAAAGAGTAAAATATATTCTTTCACTTCGATTATGGGACATTACAATGAAAAATAGAGAATAAAAAATATATTTCTTCATTTAGAGCATGAGACATTACATTTCAGGCAATGATTAGTGAAAGAATTTGCTTATAGCTAGAGCCATAGTAATGATTGAATTAATTATTGAAATACGTTTAGAGGTTTGTTTTATTTTGAAAAATTGATTTTATATTTTTTTTATTTTTGTTTTAAATGATTAAATTTATATTTAATTTCTTTATTGATCAGGTAAGTGGACCAAAAATGAAATAAATTTGAATCTACTACTGAAGTGTTTTTGGTAACATATGAGAATATGGAAAAATTTGCTAACATGATCGCTCAAATGGTGAGTGATAAATTAGCAAAACATTATGGATAAAGTTTTAAGAAAATTAGTGAAAGTAGCAGGAAAAGGACTGTTAATGTTGTTAGAACACCTACTACTCTACAATGCATATGACGTGAGAGAAGACATGTGGGATACTGCTATAGGATAAGATGACAATGCTTTCGATGTGATGATTATGAACACCGAATGGCAGAATGTCCATTTCCTAGACTTGGCAAGGATCTGTTCAGACTGAAAAAAAATAATTGGAATTGTGAAAGATGTTCCTCAAGTGCCTGAAAATATGACTGATATGATTTTATTTAATTTATTGCTTACAACGAGATTTTTCAATGATTTTGAATTGATTTTTTATGGTTTATATTTGAGATAAATTCTTAAATTTTGAATCAATTTGATTTCATATATTGTAGATTTGAGTTTGTTTATATTATTATTATTATTATTTTATTTTGTATTACTAGTGATAATGTTGAGGGCGAATTTTTTTAATTACACACCTTAAGAAAATGTCACCCTCGACATTTATCATGAGTAATACAAAATAAAATACTACGAAATAAAAACAAACTCAAATATATAATATATGAAATCAAATTAGTTCAAAACTCAAAAATCTATCTCAGATATAATTATATAAATCATAAAAAATCAATTCAAAATCATTTAAAAATCTCGTTGTAAGCAATATTAAATAAAATCATACCAGTCATATTTTCAAGTACTTGAGGAACATTTTCACAAATTTCAATTGCATATTTTCAGTCTGAATAAAAGCTTGCCTAAGTCCAGGAAATAGGCATTCTGTCATTCGATGTTCATAATCACCACATCAAAAGTATTGTCCTATTATCCTATAATAGTGTCCCACATGTCTTCTCCCACACCATATGCATTGTAGAGTAGTAGGTGCTTTGACAATATTAACAGTCATTTTCTTGCTACTTTCACCAATTTTTTTTAAAACTTTCTCCAGAACATTCTGCTAATTTATTGCTCAACATTTGAGCGATCATGTCAACAAAATTTTTCATATTCTCAAATGTTATCGAAAACACTTCAGTAGCAGATTCAATTTTCTTTTCTTTTTAGTCAATTTGTCTGATCAATAAAGAAATTAAATATAAATTTAATCATTTAAAATAAAATAAATAAATACAAATATAAAATAAATTCTTTAAAATAAAACAAACAACTAAACGTATATCAATAATTAATGCCATCATTATTGTGGCCTTGAGTATAAGCAAATTCTTTCTGTAACCATTGCTCTGATAATGTATGAGCATTTAATCAAAGCAGAATAGCTGTTGTGACAAGGAGCAGGTGGAGTAATCACAAGGGGCTAAAAATAATAATAATAAAATCGGCTTATAAGATAACTCATGCTTCGTGACTAAAAAATCGGAAAAAAGCTAATGTTAGATTCTAAAAATTATTCAAGATAACTATAAATTCATGTCAAGTCCTGCTTCAATCTTTAGTAGCCTGCTAAATTTTTCTTACAAGTCTTATATTTAATATTGTAAATTGTAAGTTGTTTACTATTTTATATTTTTGAATAATAATAAAAAAAATTTAAAATTATTTAAGCCGATCCTAAATCTGGATCAAAAAAATTGAGGAAACCCAAAATTTTAATGAAATAATTTAGGCCCCCTCAATAAATTTTCTGGATTCGCCACTGGCTAACAACATTCAAGTGCAGAATCAAGCCATAACTCTGCAAATGTTGTCATAATTAAAACCATAAGGTGGATATAAATACCGAACCACTTCAAAAAACAAGTCTTTTTTTTTTTAATTTTCTCGCCTAGCGTTCAATTTAACGAGCTTTATATATATTAATTAAATCAGTTTCAGGCAAGTTCATATACAAACGAAAAGCACCATTATGTTGCCTCGAAAGAGCAAAGATTTCAATAAGTAGCAATCCATAAACGAGCAATAGCATAACCCTAAACAGAAGTGAAATTATTCATAGATAATCATCCAAACCTTTCTAACCCACTTAGTATTTTAAAAGACAGGGATAATTCTCCAAACCTGATCGCGGACGGGGATTTCCAAAGCACTCTCGGCTATGCCGCCGGATACCTCCGGGCGGCGTATGAAACGGAAGCGCTGCTTGCACATGGGACAGCGGGATTCGACCTTGGCCCATTCCATGATGCAGACGAAACAGAAGTAGTGGTCGCAGCTATCGATCCAGCCGCGGGCCGCCAGGCCGCCGTCCGAGAAGCAGATCCCGCACACTGCTCCGTCTCCGATTGCTGCTTCTCCCATCTTCTCCTTCCCTTTTGGACTTGGAGTTCTCTGGCGTTTGATTGGGAGGCCAGAGGCATCCATCGTTCTCGGAACAACATTGCTCGAACCGACCAGAAGCTTCCATTTATATAGAGGTTATGCTTTTAGCCCGACCCCCGTACACTGCCAACGCGGCTATCATTTCTTTTTAGTTTTTCAAAAAAAAAAAAAAAAACCCTTTCTCGGCCTTTTGGCTAAGATCAATTGTTAAAAAAAAAAAAAATCTAAAAATAATAATAATAATTTTATATTTACATTGAAAATGGATATATAACAAAAAAAAAAATTAAAATATATTATTTATATGTAAAAAAACGCTCAATTTTTTCCAAAGACTTCTATGACTCCATATAATTATTTTCCATATAAATTTTTAAAAACTCCACCTTTTAAAGCTAAATCTTACACATATTATCCATGCATTTAAAACTTATGCAAAAATAAATAAAATTGCCTTGAAATTTATTTTTACTTTATATTTATCTTGACTATTTTTACTTAATAAGTATTTGGCTTAATGTGCGTTTGAAATATATTATAAATATAATTTATTAGGAATACTCAAGATTATTTGTTGTTTGTAAATAAAAAATAAAAAATATATTTGATTGATTGTAAAGTGAATTAATTTTTTTATTAATTTATATTTTAAATATTATTTTTATATTGAACTTTTGTTATGACACATAATATAGAATAATGTGATCGAAAGATATGACGTCAATAAGAGATAGGATCGACAGGGATAAGTTATTGTAAAATAAAATTGGGAAATTAATTTGGTGTTTATTTACCGTCAAAATTAATCAAAGTTTTTGTGTTAATATTTATTTTTTTATTAATTTTTTGTCCGACTTAAGCTTCATTTGGTTATTCTGTACTTTTTCTAAAATGTAGTTTTAAAACTATTATTTGAAAGAATGGAGTTTTCTAACAGAGAAGTTAAAATCAAAAAGCTTTTGAAAACAATACAAAAATACAATTTTCTAAAAAATACTTCCATAAAAGTGGCACATACAAATAACATCCAAAAAAATTTCTGCCATTTAGAAACAAAAAAGGTGAAATTAAACCTCTCAAATGAGGGCTTTATAGTGCAGATGTAATGGGATCAATAATGAAGATGTCAATAAGAGTAACTATGGTTGTTAATAAGGATAGCGGGCGAGGCTGGGTCCGTGGGGAAGGAAAAATTATTAGGTCCGGACATCGAACATAGCTCTACATCCGGACGCTAATAACATGTCGCCACGTGCTCTTACTCTTTACCGCGCGGCCCAAAAACTCGACCCATACCTGAACCCGGTATTGCTATGTTCTGGTATTGCTCGGTATTGCTAGGTATTGTTCGGTATTACTAGGTATTGCTTGACAATAACGAGAAATACCGCTCTGTCAAGACCAATACCTAGCAATACCAAGCAATACCTAGCAAAACTGGAGTATTGCTCGGTATTGCTAGGTATTAGTCTTGGCAGATTGATATTTCTCATTATTGCCGAGTAATACCGAGCAATACCGAACAATATCTAGCAATACCCCGGTCAGCACAAATCAGCCAATACATAGCAATACCTCGATCAGCACAAATCAGCCAATACATAGCAATACCGGGTCCGAGTCGTCGGGCCGCACAATAAATAGTAAGAGCATGTGACGACATGTTACTAACGTCCGAATGTAGAGCTACATCAGGTGTCCGGACCCGGTATTGGTCTTGACAGATTGATATTTCTCATTATTGCCGAGTAATACCGAGCAATACCGAACAATATCTAGCAATACCCCGGTCAGCACAAATCAGCCAATACATAGCAATACCGAGTTCGAGTCGTCGGGCCGCGCGATAAATAGTAAGAGCATGTGGCGACATGTTACTAACGTCCGAATGTAAAGCTACATCAGATATCTGGACCTAATAATTTTTCCAGAGAGGGAACATGAAGCAAATTTCCCATTCTAAATACTCTCATACCTATTTCTTCCTTTTTTTTCCCTTCCCAGTTTTGTCTAAGCAAATTTCCCAGTAATATGGGTTTTGCCTGTAGGATTTTGAAGAGATTCATTTTACTGGTTTATGATAATATTAAAGCCTACTTCAGACTCAAGGGTAGCTTCATTTACTTGACCGCTAAAGACATCAGATACTTGATAGGAAGTTCAGGAATTCATTCATAGCAGCAAAGGAAGCGTCACTGATGTCATTGATTTATTAAGGAAATGTTTGGTTTGATAAAAAATTGGGCGTAAAATATTTCGAATTGATTTCAAATTGACTGATAATTCAATCGGTTTTCAAGCAAGAAGTGGCTCCCATAATATAGAATTTTCGTTTATATGACACTTAATTCTTATCTTCTATATCATGAGCATATTTAGCTTTATAATTTATAATGAAGTTTTAACTCAGAACCATTAGGCCAGAAGGAGCCAAGATTTTACAGAGTTTTACAAGCCTTGAATATAGTTTTAAGGATTATTCACATAAAAACGGTTATTTACAGCATTATTGTTCAAGGCTTACTCTAACAGGTGTTGCAAGGTTAAGGAAACGCAGTTACAACTAGCTAAATAAAAATCTCAAATATTTCTCCACCTCTCAAAATATTGATTTCTACAAAGATTAAGGTACTAACACTGTTTCTTAAAGCAGCTTTCTAGAACAAAAAAATTAATTTTTTACTAAAAAGTTGCTTTAAGAAGCAATAAAAAAACCTGTGATCCTATATAGATGAATAAAATCGGAAAATAGATCTCAACAATTATGTTGCGCTAGTAGTTGATAAATGCACTGAACTTCAAGGAAACCCAATGCAGGCGTCCTCTTTGTACACACTAACCATAAGAATTGCTTTCTTCAGCCAAAAGGAAGACAACGGAGATCAACAATGTGCTTAGGCTGTGGTGCTGTTGAAGAGGGAGGAGGCATCACTGTATATGGCTACTCCATTAGACAGTACTGCAAGCATAATCATTAAAACAGATAGAAGTTTGTCTCTCAATGTTCCAATGCCATGAGGATCCCTGGAGAAAAAGAGAAATTATAAGAAAGTATAAAGCTCAGAAGACATTGGCCCTTCAAATCCCCTTACCTTAACATAATGTTATATAATAAAAGTTTGATTTATCAATGGGAAGAAGTGGGATATACCGAAGGATGTCCCTAAACCCTAAAAGTGTAGAGTTTTTTTTTTTTTTTTTTTCATAAATATCCTTACAACCAACATTTGTTCCGAGGACGATGCCTCTCAACCCTATTTGCTCATCGTTGTACGCTTCGCAGATATGTCGCGGGGTCAAGAGGCAACGCCCCTGCGGGGATTTCCAGGGGTAGTGCCCCCCGTAATAAATTTTGGTTTTAAGGATATTTTTGAATTCTCTTTACTATTTCTCTTTGTATTTGGATTATCTTTCCCTAACAATAATATCTCTACACAATGTATTTAATTATGTTGGGGCAATTGACTAAAGACCAAAATATTTTCAAACTTTTAGGGGGGGGGGGTTGGGGGGGGGGGGGGGGGGGGGGGGCAATTGCTCCCTTGTAGTAAAACTAAAAAATACATGTTGGGGGACAAATTACCGAAAGAATCATATAATAAAGATTTTTTTTTTGGGGGGGGGGCATTCGCCCATGGTTCCACTACATGAAAAACAGCACATTGTTTTGCAATACATATATCTATGGACCAAGTAAACGAGATTGGACAAGTAAGTAAAAAAAAACTCACCTTAGTGTGATGGCAGCGGGAAAGATGTACCCGATGCTAACAGCAGCAGTTGCACCTGTGAATTGAAAGGCATCCCATATGCTAGGAATAAAGTTCGCAGCTAAAAATATGAGAGAAAGAAGCGCCACTGAAGTCACTGTGAACCTTAAGTTGTCAGTATATAAAGGCCTTGCAGTGGAAAAGAGGAGACCATCTAAGTTCAGCCTCAGAGCATGGAATATTATAGGGAATACAAGCATAAGGTGTGCAGCATAGCTGACTCGAACAACATCACTAAGAACAGCACTGTATGGTATGCCAAGGTTGGCGTCAAAATTGGCGAGCACATCATGAAGAGTTGATTCTCCAAAGAGAAGATAACCAAAGAAGCTTGTAGCTACATAAACAGTAGAGCAGAGTGTTAACGATGTCCGCACAATAGGCTTTATCTGGGAGGAGTCCTCAAGTTCATTGTCTATGCTATGAACTGCATGATTTCAATGAAAAAGTATCATTATTTTCTGGAAACGTCATCCTAACATTCTTCTGAATGATTTATGGAATATAAGGGGTGGAGAAATGTAAACCAAAAAGAGAGAGACCACGATTGTGCAAAGGAAATCAATCATTGCTTAAACTGCACTTTATGTCCTTACAGATAGAATATCACCCATTTAATTTATTTGAACAGAAATTTTTTAAATTGAAATATAACACCTCAATTAAATGAGAATTTCTTCACCGTAAGAAAATATTACTATAAACATAAAAATTGAAAGCTTAAGTAGCATTTAATTGCTCAACTTACCTCCTAGGTCCATTCATCTTTCTCCACGCATTGGATTAAGGATAGAATGAGTGAAAAGAGCTTAGCTAGAGAACAGGATGAAGTGAAGATGCAAGGAACAGAGCAGAGGAGTGGATCAAAGATTCAAAGAAGAAGGCCCCAACAGAGGTAAGGTGGAAGTAATCATTGAGCAAGAAGAGAAGTAAATTTGAAGTGGAAGAAAAGAAATACATATATACCAAAGATCTCTACATATGCTCTGTTGTTCATAAAGTTAGCGATCACATATTCTAGTTTCACCAGTCAACTTCTTTAAACTAAATATTCACTAGCTTCACGCATATACTTTAATAATTTATAACTAGCTTATGTCCTACTTTCAATTATATATATATATATATAGAAAGAAAGAAAATTTCTTAGTTGTTTAGTGATTCCAACATCACATTACTAACCATTACACATACTTCATTTTGCTTTTCTCAAAATCTCCTAGGATGTTACAATAAAGTTTCAAGAATAAAGAGACCTATGCTGAAGCTCAAGTAACACACAAGGGTGTTAATTAAACATACCAAAATAAAAATACTTTCCTAAAAATAATGTAACGCAAAAACAGATCTGTATATCTTTATGATGCTAATTATCGTCAATAAATATTAAACCATACCATTGTAATGGCAAATAAAAGCCGTTACAAGAACTGGGACTGCAGTGAAGAGGTTCCAGATAGATGCAAGATTGGGTATATCAGGAAACAATTTTGGCATCAGTATGCTTCCAACTAGCAATTTGAGAACAGCAATCCCAGCTGTGATCACAACAAAAACTACTGCAAGTGCAACAGACAATGCAGACGTATACCTCAATGAATCTGCAAAAGGAAAAATAAGTTAATTCTGGAAAAATAAGTTAAAAAGATGCTACCATTACCATTAACTTAAATAAAAAATAATAACAAAAAATTATGCCATGAAGTAAACAACCTGACAAGACTTACCTACACGCTTGAAGCTAGCTAAGGGAGCAAATATTAGAATAGTAGTAACAAGAAGAACAAAGAAACGTCCATTCCACCAATGATCCCCAAACCATCCTTCCAAGACACCTGAGTGATGAACACCACTAGAAGATGTTCCAGAAAGCACATCACCTTGCCAAAAGAGAGTAAACTCTAATTGTTAATACACTGAGCACTTACATGTGTACAACAAGCAAATCAGTTGAAAAAAATAACAGATACCCCATTGAGTATCACAACGAAGAAAGGAATGAAAATGCAGAAATTTCAAAAAACATGGGGAAATTTAAGAGAACTTATCAGAGAAGCTGGACATAAAAGGAAGGATAGATTTAGTCAACATGCACCATTATAAGAAGCTTGCTAACTCATATAAGGAAACATATGAGAGAAAAAGTAATAAAAGATTATTTTTTTCATATGATCATTGTAAGATAAAGGAGGTGAGGAATAAATAAAACAAACAGGAGAAGAATGTAAAAAGGGAATAAGGGACCATCCTTGTTCTTCATGTTAGAAAATATGTTTTTAAAATGGTGAATTACTAGATTAAATTACTTACTTTAATGCAGTTGGAAATTAATATTGTTTTTGAACTCCACAAAAACCTAAAGATGACCATTTCCTTTTCACACATCAACAACTAAAACAGTCTTGAGATGTAAACAAGAAAAATTCAATCCCCTAATTCCATAAATTTGTTTTTTGTTGTTTGTTTGAAGGACGGCTTGGAGATGATGCTTTGAAATCAAATGCAAAAAGCCAATCCTCATCCAAAAATAGTGAAAGAACTTGGAAATATAACTTATGACACAAATGATGCTTTTCTAATACCTTCCTCCTAACAAACCTCTTCTTTCTATGAGGAAAACTAAGGCCATTTTATTCTTGAGATGAAAATGCTTCAAATTTCTAAAGCAAGTGAAGCTTTGGGCTGACGCTACATCAAATATTTGAAAAATATGCCGATGTAGAAATTCCAAGCATCTTTCCATTACCTTGAGGCCTAAAAAAAAAGGTTTGTACATGTGCATTTGGCCAAGATTCACCCCCATTTGGGTCCATACTCCCCTAGAAGTGATTTCAGAGCTGATCATTCAATTTGGAACAAGGGGCTCACACATGTACAACAGATCCATGCTACTTTGAGTCTTTTGTGGAATCTACAATGGCTGAGAAAAGTTATGTAATGGGTAACTTACATGACAGATCCATGCAATTGAGTGAACTATTAGTGTATGAAACTTGAGGACGTTGATAGTGATAACGGATGTGGAGAGTTCTCGCATCAGATAGAGATTGTTAAGTCACATAAAGCTTTGGGTTTAGTCCTACTTGCGATAGTTGAAAATATAGTGGTCTAAAAATATCAAGTGGTTGGCCCTCACCCATAAGTTTAATCTATTGAGTTAGAAAATAGGTTTGACCACTAATATATCCAATCCAACTTCAGTTTGCCTTTGGTTTCACACATACACACTAACACCAATATAGTAGAACAAATTGCTATGTGTGGAATCTGATTGTGTTGATCAATCGGGTTGTTCGGTTGTCTCGGACTTCAAGTTTGTCTTGCTTGCTGGGGGTTGCGGGGTTGGGTTCGAGTGCAGAGCACCTGACGCTGTGTACCCAAGAGCCCTGACGTTGTGTTCCCAAACTCCCCAATGCTGATCGACAGAGAGCAGAGTGCCATAGCGCTCTGGATTAGGCGCAGTAGCGTTGCTAGTTTAAGGGTCGCAGCACTGTGAGGTTGAGCGGTGCAGCATCATTAGATAGAGGCTTGAGCACTGCAGCGCCCCAAACTAGCACCGTAGCACTACAAGATGGACTGTACAATTTTTTTTCTCGTCTTTCTCAAGGGTTGCATCCCTTGATGGTTTTAACTAGCTTTCTCTAGTATTTCCTGGTGAGTTAGACATTGAGAAAGGTGTATGTGAGAAGAAAAGCAATGAGAGAGAGAGAGAGAAATTTGTACTTATTTCTCCCAATTTTCATGGTGGATTTCTTGGTCTGGTGTGACTCTGTGGTTTTTTTTCCTATTTTGGATATTTCTGCGTTAAATCTTGGTGTCCTTTATTTTTTCGTTGCTTTTATTTATTTTCTTGTTTTTTCATTGTAGTGTTTACTTCCTCCTCCCCAACACAAATAACCAACTTGAAGAGTTTCTTGCATGTAATGGTATGTTAAAACAGTGGAGTTGCAATGGAAGCATTCACAGAACTTAGATTGCATGCAAAAAATCTTGATGAATGAGTAATTTCCTCAAGAAAAATAGTATAAAAAGTTAAATAAACAAAAATTTTAGCAGATGTAAAACTTCTTCAAAAGTACACAAAATAATCCACTAAGAATTCTTCATGTAAGGGTTTGTTCAAATGAAAAACCATCTCCCAGTACCTTGATGAATCTAGGTTTAGCTTGCAATTCTTGAAAAATATATAAGCAACTCTTAGAAGATAACAAATGCATAATCACGAGAAAACCAGTCAAACGTGAACACCAAAAGCTTGGGTGAATGATTGAGATAAGTTAGTCAATATTAGATGCCATACCGATTATAATCATATAAACAACCATAACACCAACATTATTAATAACCACACAGATCTGAAGCAGCATCCTCCCAGCTTTCCCAAACGAATCACCCATGACATCACCATAAGCAATCGACTTCCCAATTCGACTAAACCTGATCAACAGCTCTATTGAAGCTTCGGTAAGGAAAGCAAACAAGACGATCATAGCAATCCCTGGCACTAAACCCAAAACTTTCATGGTGGCCGGCAAAGACATGATTCCAGCTCCCACAATTGTAGTAGAGAGATTGAACACAGCCCCAGAAAAAGAAGCTCCATTGAACTCGTTCAAAGTTTCACTTCCCACCTGCGAGCTAGGTAGCAAAGGAGCGTTCTCTTCAAGAACACGCTTGCTCTTTCCCCTGCTCCTCTCCTTCGGATAAACATTTCCAATTGTCATTCTTAACCAGTAAAAGCTGCGATCTTAGGCTAAAATTTATAAGAAAAATTATATAACAGGAAAGGTAAGTGGCCGAGACAAAACAAGGACCTGCAAACAGAAATAATCCAAAACAATATCTAAGAAGTTAAAAGAACAGTTTTTAGGATCCCAAAATAGAAAATTGAAGTATAATAAACAAGTCACAGATTCAGTATCAGAAGATGGAGGTAAATATTTACATTTCGAAAAAACTAAAAACCCTCAAAATGGGCGTTAGAATCAAGACATATATCGAAATGTAAGAGTAATCCTCCGCGTTTGCTTAATTCGTCTTTCTCTCAGTATCTTATATTCGAAGACTTGATCGGAAGTTTCCGCATCGTCAAGTTTTTGTAGCTTTTTGGCCTCTGAATGGATCAAGAGAAGCCAACTCATGCTTTTGGTCAGGTCCGTGCTGAAGGCCGATGGGAAGGGGAGGGCATTGAGATTTATTTCTTCTCCTGATCTTCCTCGTCCAAGAATCGGATGGAATGAAGAAATATGCTCTTGCGCATCATTGCCGGTGAATCCAAGAAAATGAGTGGAGTTCATGTTCCAAGTGAGTGAGCATTTTAGGATTAAATTTATGAAACCAAAAAACGTGAAAAAGGGGGGATTTTTACGCATAGGGCTTAAGTTTATAAAACGCACATATTTATCATATTAATTTTATTATTTGTATAATACAACGTCACATTAAATTTTTTTCATGGCGACAAAATGCATAAAAAATATACGACATGACTATCTGAATGACTAGCCAAGTCTATAGAGCTGGAATGAAGCAATAATGTGGCTCAGCTGAATGCAAGATTTAGACTTGATTTGAATCGATTTTTTATTGCTTTCTAAGATAGAGTTTTAGTATAAAAATTTTATTTTAAAAAGTAATAAAAAGTTATTTGAACCGAAGCCTTAGATTGAGAAAAAATATTCTGTGTGGACACCGGGTACCGTCCTGAGTCGAATTAGAGTGTGTCACGTAACTCGTTTGTTGTATACCAGATGACGTGGCACGCTCTGATTCACCTCCGGACGGTCCGATGTCCGCACAGAATAATCTCTCTTATAAAGGTGGCGAATAAGGGTGGTAAGGGTGTAAGTCAAGTCGGACTCCATACAATAAATGACTCGTGAATTGTGCTCGATTCACTTAAAATATATTAAGATTTAGAATTTTATGCATAAAATTTTAAAATATTGATTGAAATTATTCTTTTTATTTTTTATTTTTTGCTTGTACCCTTTTATTAGGTACCTATGATTTTCTTCCAAAAGCTGAGGTGTGACATCAAAATTTTAATTTTTATATGAGCTGATGCTTAATTTGAAGAAAGTGGATTTTTTTTTTTTTTTTGCTTTTGGTTGCCTATTTCCTATGTGTAGATGTTTCTCTAAGTTTGGTTTTGAAATAACTTGAGCAAATGTTTAATATTGGTTAGTATTAATACAAAATAAAGCACTAATTCTTATTAATATTGATTTATATAAGTTATAAAATTAAGCGTCAGCTTAGGATAATTAACTCTTATATAAATACTATTTGAGTTTATTGCAAAAATTGATAATATGCCTTATTAGTGTTTAATAAAAAATATAAATAATTCAAATGATTTTTTTTTTTTTTGCTTTTCAACTTACAGGTTCTTAGGACCATGGAAAGATTTTTTTTTTTAAAATCATTAAAGTCAAATTTATCAATAAATTCAAATGAAACAAAAGAAAGGAACGGGGAACAAAATAAAAAAAATGAAGTTGAATGGAGATAGAGTCATTAAAAAATAAAAAATAGTTCTATAAAATCTTCCATTAGATCTTGGATTATGAGTACCAATTCTGAATTTAGTTGTAATATTTGAGATCAAGCCTGAAGATTGTACTTGCAAAGAGGGTCATGCATGTCAGTCTCACAATCATGACTTTCCTACAGATATATATGGAGCCAAAGACAAACATTTCAATCTGAGCTGGTTTGATAGATAGTCTGCTTAATTAGAGTAAAACATAAATAAAAATAAAACATATTATTAATGTTGTTAGCTTTTTAGAAAACATAAGGAGATGAAAAGAGGATGACAAGGCATGTAACAAGAATGAATTTTTAAATTGAAAAATCCTAATATATTTGATCTTTATGTTAAAGGCCCTAATAGTGCTTATAATATTGCACGAAAAAGTGATGAGGAATTAATGAAACAAAGTTAATTTATTAGCTTTGCTTTCATATGCAATGTAATCGAGCTACAATTTCATATCATACTCGTCTAAATACTTCTATATTAATCGTATGAAGTTTCTTTTGAGATAAAAATAGACTTTTTTAAGGATATAACAAGTCTTTTAAATCCAAATTCAAGAATTTTTTTTCACAATGGTGAAAAATGATTCATGTAGCCGACCTCATGTAGTGAGATAAATGCTTGATGTTGTTGTTGTTGTATTGTAGTTTTTTGCTAAGCATAATAAATATATAAATAATGTATTATTAAAAAATGTTCCCAAGAATGTGAAATTAACATCACCTAATATTTAGCAGACGCTGATATAGTTGTCTCAATTATAATAACAAATTTTTATAAATAAGAAGTTTGGCGATAATTTCTTTTCCATACTGATTGATGAATCTCGTGGCATATAGAGAAAAGAGAAAATGGCTTTCATGATGTGATATGTGAATGAACAAGGTCAAATAATTGAACACTTTTTGGGCATTGTACATGTTCTAAAGACATTAGCCAGACACCTTCAAACATCAATTGAACATGTCCTCTCAACTTATGGTTTGTGTAAATCAAAAATTCATAGCGAAGAATATGATGGAGCTAGCAATATGATATGAGAGTTTAATGGGCTTAAATTATTTTTTAAATGAAAAAAAAAATTAGCACTTTATATTTACTACTACTCACACCTACTCTAATTATCTTTAGTAGCAATTACAAAAATTTATATTCAAAATGTCTTTTATTACTATAATTTTAAATGCGATGAGTATCGTTGGTATTTCATGTAAGCATTGTGATCAACTCAACGGAGAAAAGATAATAAGTGCATTGTAAAATGGTGAATCAATTATAGAATAATATTTAAATCAAGAAATATCTTTGAGGCATGTTGGCAAAACACGATAGATTTCTAATGATCAATCACTAGCTAGGTTGATCATAATGTTCTCCTCAATAATCGATATACTATAAATTATTTTGAAGGATGATATAATCTCTGAATAGAGAGGTGATGCATTTGTATTATTAGAAACATTACAATATTTTGAATTTTTTTTTGTCCTCCACCTAATGAACGATATATATACTAGGAATTGTTGTTGAGTTGTCATACGCTTTGTAGAGAAAAGAGCGAGACATTGCAAATGTTACGTCTTTAATTCAGATATCTAACATGAGACTATAAGATAGGAAAGATAATAAGTTAGAAGATTTCATTAATAAAATAACTTCATTTTGTTATAAACAAAAAATAGTTTCTCCAAATATGAATGATAAATTAATGGGTAGCTCGTGGATGGCCTCAACATAGAGTTCAAGAAATGATAAATTTACATCATTTGAGATGATTTTTTATCATTAATATGCAACTTAAAGAGTTAATTAAATAATAATTTTACAGAGGCAAATATTGAATTACTTTTATGTGTTTCTTGTTTGAATCGATGTAATTCATTTTATGCATTCAACAAAGACAAGTTAATTATAACGGAACACTTATAACCATGTGGTTTTACTCTTTTAGATTTGATGATTCTTGATAATCAATTAGAAACTTATACTATGGATATGCGGTTTGATGCAATTTTTTTATTTTTTATTTTTGTTAAATGATATTGAAAGCCTTAGAAAATTATTAAGGGTGGGAAATATACTTTATATCAACTTATTTTCAGGCTATTAAAACTAGCATTATTGTTACCCATTATAACAACAAAAGTTAAAAAGAGCATTTTATAAAATGGTTATTATAAAAAATCAACTGCGAAATATAATTAAAGATCTGTAGATGAAAGATATTTTACTCGCTTATATTAAGAAGAAAACATTAGATTGTATCAACTCTTCTATAATATGAAGAGTATGACGATATAAATTGTAAATATTTTTCATCTTATATTTAATATTATATCTTTTTTAAATACTAAATTCAACCATTTTTTTAAATGTCGATGCAAGTCCCATGTCCAGATGAAAAAGTTGAGAATTTATTTTTAAAACTAATTTGTGCCCCCTAGTATAAAAATTTTCTAACTTCGTCATTGATTCTATGTTACACATACCATCATAAATCTTTTAACTCTAAGATGATAATTTGATAGCAAGACTTATTCTCATACACTTTATTTGAGCTCAGTAAGTATTCTTTTAATGAATCATGTTTTATTATAAAACAAGTATTAATCATATTGATTATAGAATATATGTTAAAAAAACTTGTTTATTCTTTATATAAAATGTGTATGTCTAGTTATAGCGGAAGTAGGTAAGTACTACCTTTTTAGACATTAGCTAATTTGGTCGATAGGTCCACGAAGGGGCTATTTTTGTTTTTAAATCGTTGTATAACCATAGGTTGGTGCTTATCTTTTCAATTTCAGGATGTAATTTTATTCATATTTAACTATGTGATGCACATTTCTTTATGCCATGCAATATTATACTAACATAATAATTTGATGGGTTCATCATACTACTATTGCATAATAAATCATGACTCTTCATTTATTCATATTACTTTTTCCATGCATTTTCTTTTATGCTTTAATAAATATTGATACGTCCTCAAAAATTGTTTTGATCGAGCATGAATCTCGAGGCATAATCGAGTTGGAAACTTTCAAAATTAAATTTGGGATCATATAAATTCTAATTTCAGCAAACTTATAGTCAAACAGAATATCTCAAAGAGACGAACCAAACAAGACCAAAATTGGTCCAACCCAAGCCCACTAATCAGGGGCCCGATCCACATTTGGAAAGTATTATTTGGACAATAAAATGACATCCAAATATAGCATGCTTATAGTCAAATCGAGCGGCTAGGCGAGCCGAATCCAACGAGCCCAAGATCTTTGAATTCCGAAATCATTAAGGCCCTTAAACAGTTGAAAAACTATTTACAATCGAGGGAATCAATACGAGCCATCCGATGGAGCACTCTAAACCAGCCTCGGATCTTCTCTAAATTTATGAGGTGTGCCACTCATGAAAATCTATAAATAAACCCCAACTCTCTACATGAAGGGGACTTTTGGCGAGAGATTGGAGAGAGTTATGAAGCTTCAAAAGCTCTAGCACCTCCTCCACCCGGCCGCCGACCGCCGTCAGACTTCAGCCTGACCATCGTTAGACCATCGCCAGGCCGCCGACTGCCGCCGGACTTCAGCCCGACCTTCGTCGGACCACCGCCCGGCCGCCGACAGCCGCCGGACCTCTGCCTGGCCGACGACCACCCTCGGACTTCAGCCCAACCATCGTCGGACCACTGCTCGGCCGCCGACCGCTGTCAGACCTTCGTTCGGCCAACGACCGTCGTCGGACTTCAGCCCGGCCATTGTCGGGCCACCGCCCGGCCGACGACCGTAGCCAGACCTCTACCGGACCTCCGTGAGGCCGCCGACCGCCGCTAGACTTCAGCCCGACCCTTGTCGAACTGCCTTGCTGCCTTCCGCTGCCGGACCACCGCCTGTCCGCCTTCCGTCGCCAGACCTCCGTATGGCCGCCGGACTTCAACCCGACCTTTGTCGAATCACCGCCCTTACCGCCTTCCACTGCTGGACCTCCACCCGGCTGACGACCGTCGTCGGACTTCAGTCTAACCTTCGTTGGACCACCACCCGACCGCCGATAGCACGCCGGACCGTCGCCCAACCGACGACTGCCGCTGGACTTCAGCCCGACATTTGTCGGACTACAGCCTGGCTGTCGTTCGCCGCCGGACCTTCTTCGGATCGTTCCTTGTCAGCTGAACTTCTTCACAAAAGCTGTCGAACTTCCGCGTGACGTCGTCAGACCTTTGATTAACTCTCCAAATTAATGTAATATGACCACCTCTAAATCGAGGAATGGGAAAGCCCTTGTAATTCACTCAAGTTTAGTGGAATCTTTTCACCTGGGCAAGGCCTCGTGGTTTTTCCCTCTTTGGGCTTTCCACGTAAAAAAGTTCGTGTGTTTTCCTTCTCTCTTTCTGCTTGCGTGCTGGATCTTCGTACAATGCTAAACTTTATTTTCTCTACATCCGCGAATATTCTTGGACGCAACAAATATGATTTACTTAAAGAGTATAAAAATAAACTCATTCATTATAAAATATTTTCTTATCGCATGTTCTATTAAAGATTTGTTGTTTTAAAATAAGTTGTATTTACCATTTGAAGGAATCACCAAGAAGCCGGATTCAATGATTATGAAGGAGTGAAAGGTTACTGACCGGACTATCCTAAGTTTGGTTCAACTTTCATTTTCCTCATTTGTTACATTCAAATTGTAAATGAGAATATTATAGTCGATCTAATGCACTGACTAAAAGATATATAAGAAGCCATCAACCTCAAACAAAGTTTTCTTGAAGAATAAGTTATTCAATATGAAGATGTTGGACAACACTTCAATGGCAGAGCAACTAAATAATCTGAAGTTCAGTTGACATCAAGTTTGATGATGAGATGAGAGTGTTATTAGCATTATCTTCATTGCATGATAGCTAGGATGGGCCGGTTACTACTATGAGTAACTCTTCAGGAAGTTCAAAGTTGAACTTTGAGGATATTATGGGATTAATGCTTAATGAAGAAATTCACAGGATGGCGAACGATGAATCTTCAAATTCTATTATGAATGTTGAAGCAAGAGAAATGGGTTTATAGAGAAATCCAAGAAGAGGGAGATCTAAATTAAGGAGAAGAAAATCTACTTCAAGTAGAGTGAAAGTTATATGCTGGAACTGTGGAAAGGAGAGTCACTTGAAGAAAGGCAGTATTATTCCAAAGAAGGCTAATTGTGAATGTCAAGACAAAAATCACTTTACAAATATATCTACATAAGAGTTTGAGTCAGATTCTCTGGTTTTATCTCCAAATAATTATGAATCTTGAGTTATAGATTCAAGTGTTTCATTTAATGCAAGTCCTAACAAAGAGGTATTCAAGAACTACAAAGAAGGTGATATGTGTTTTGTGTATTTGGAAACAACAAGACGACTTTCAACATTATAGAATAATGAGATGTTGATATCAGGATGTCATATGGGTTAACTTGGAGACTCGAGGATGTTATGCATGTTCTTTGCATGAAGAGAAATTTAGTTTCTATGAGTCAACTAACAAACTCAGGTCATGTGGAATCATTCGTAGGAGATTAGTAGAAGGTGATAAAAGAGGCTATGATTATAGCTCATGAAAGTATTCAAGGCACCATGTATATTATTAACAAAAGATCAAATTCTATTTGAGTAGCTAATTTAGATGTTAATGGAGGTCTTTAGCATCAAAGGCTTGGTAATATGAGTAACAAATATAAGCATTCCTCTTCTTACTAGAGGAAAATTTCTATTTAAAAATTTATAAATCTCATTTTTTGTGAAAATTGAGTACATGACATGTAATATGGGGAGATTTTTTTTTAAATGGGCTTAAAGGTAAAGTCAAAGAAGCTAGATTTAGTGCATACTGATGTTTGGGGTGCTATACTAGTTTCTTCTATAGGAATTTCTCTTTATTTGTTACTTTTATTGATGATTACAGCATAAATGTGTGAGTGTACTTCTTAAAATATAAGTCGAATGTATTTTATGTTTTCAAGAAGTTGAAGGTCATGGTTGAGATTGAGACAGGTTTAAAGCTCAAGTGTCTTAAATCAAATAATGTTGATGAGTATCGTTATAAGAAGTTTAAAGAGTATTGTGCTTTGAATGAGAGGCAGGGAATACAATATAATGGTGTTATTCCAAGACACCACAATATAATGGTGTTGTAGAGCGCATGAATAGAACTACCACTAAGCGTGCTAGGAGCATGAGGTTGCATGCAGGTCCATCTAAACTGTTCTAAGCAGAGACAGGGAATACAATTATTTATCTAATCAATCGTGGTTCATCGATTTCTCTGAATGAGGGGTTACCTAAGAAAGCCTGGAGTGGAAAGGGGGTAAGTTTATTTCACCTCAAAATTTTTGGATGTTCATCCTATATTCATATTGATGCAAGTTCTAAGAATAAGCTAGATCTAAAATCTATCAAGTATACTTTTATTAGCTATGACTCAGATGAATTTGGTTATAAATTTTACATTTATCAAAATAAAAAATTCATCAGGTGAAGGAATGCTAAATTCAATGAAATAAAATGTACAAAGATAGGAATGAGGAATGAGAGTCCTATAGATTCTTTTAAATATCTTGAGATAGAGGATGATAATGATCAAGATTGATGAAGCATAGAGAGTTTAACAGACGCATGCTACAAATTAAAGTTAGGAGATCCAACAAAATCTCAAAATCAGTACAAAGGTATTCTCCTTCCTTATACTACGTATTTGTGATGCCCCAGAATCAAATAGTGAAAGGATTCGTCTGACATTCTGATCGAACTCCATTCCAGTTGCCTTGCTCGGACCTGAAAATTTAAACCACATATAATGAGCTTACAAAGCCCAGCAGGTCACCAAAGCCTACAACTGAAATCAAAGCACGGCGATGCTATCAATATGCAGGTCAATAAAATCAAGTCAATCAATGGTCAATGAGTCTATGCAACGCAGAAATCCGTCGTCAATGAAATCAAGTCTACGCAGCGGAAATCAAATCAGTACGGAAATCATCGATAAATCAATACATCTCAGCAATCAAATCAATAAGTGCTCCTAGTCAATATCCAATCAACGTGGTAGTGTCTATCAATCTATACTATCTATACTATCAGGTCAATCCACCGTGTCGTCTAATCAATTCATCGAATCTATATCATCTATTCAATCAATATAAATCTATATCATCTGTTCAATCAATAAAGAAATCCATAAAGCTCAAAATCAATGCCTCAATCAAAGCTCTACAGTCTCTATCTATTGCTATCGATAACATCAATACGGTCATCTATCGTATCCATCTATAACATCAATATAAAGGAATTATATCAGATCATCTACTTGCAGATCAATCTATCGTGTAATCTTATCAATTAATTCTTCCAGTCAATTATTTATCAGCAAGGAAATCCATCGAACAATCTAATCAACTCAATAAATCAACCTCTATACAATGAAATCATCAGGTCAATTGAAATCAATACAATCAACTCCATACAGCAATCTATTCTACGATAAATCAATAACCTATCAGGATCTGTCGTATTAATAATATCCATATGTCAAAAATATAGCACTATTAGATAAATCTTTTGTTTCATTTTTTTGTGATTTTGGCAGAAGAAGCCTAGTTGAGCTAGTTTCACCAAGGCAGCTAAGTAGTTCTAGTTTAAGTTCTTGCATCATTTCTCTTGTTTTGAGAGCTCTTTGGGGCCCTCATGGAAGAGATTTATTACTAGTTGACAGCATTCATATCTCTCTCCCACGCCTCTTATTTGTAAACCCACCATGATAGGCTAAAAACAGACAGAATTAGTTTGTCATCAAACACCCAGAAAATACTTAAAAAAGTATTCTGTGGTTTAAATGACTAAAAAGCCGTGTCCATGTAGAATTTACTGAAACATAGACAGACTTTTTAGATCTACTCAATTTGTTTTAGGCGCTTAAACTATCTGTGTGGTCTGGATCTCAAAGCATTTCATCATATTGTAGTTTTAGGAACAGATAAGACGATATGTTACAACAGTAAGTTTTTTTTTTTTTTCAAACTTCCAAATATGCCAAAGAATCGCATGCAAATTTCTGCAATTTACCCGAGGATTTAAAGAATTGTGAGTTTTTTTTTTGTTTTTTTCGTTTAAGTAATAAGATTTAAAAAAAGAGTAAACATTTTAGAGTATACGTTTTAGATATCTTGGATCTATTGTTCAAAGTGATGGTGAAATAGATGAGAATATTATCAGCAAAATTCAAGTTGGATGGTTGAAGTGAAGGAATGCATGGGACTTATTGTGTGATAGAAAGGTCCACCTCAAACTTAAGGGAAAATTCTATAAGATGGTGGTGAGACTTGCAATGCTCTATGGTGCCAAATGTTGGCCATTAAAAGAGAAGCATAGTTCTAGGTTAAGTATAACAGAGATGAGGATGCACATGTGGATGAGTGGCTTTACCCTTAGAAATAAGATACGAAATGAGCATATCCATGAAAATGTTGGAGTAACTCCAGTGGAAGATAAGATTAGAGAGAGTAGCCTTAGATAATTTGGTCATATAAAACGACGGCCTTCCGATGATCCGATTAGGAAAGTAGAGGTATTATATTTGACTTATGTTAAGAAAGATAGAGGTAGACCTAAAAAGACTTGGTTAGAAAATATTAGAAATGGTCTTTCTTTAATAGATTTAAATGAGAATTTGACATTTAACAGTACACAATGGAGAAAAAAGATTCATGTAGCCGACTCCACGTAGTGGGATAAAGGCTTGATGTTCTTGTTGTTGTTTAAGTAATAAGATTTTCTTCACTAAATTTCATGATTTTTAATTCAAAAAATGGGAACTGAAAAAAATAGAGATTGAAACATTTTTATTGTTTTTAAGATATGGGAATTGAAGTTTTACAAAAATGTTGGTATAGAAATATTAAACTATTGTCAAAATTATAGTTTTTGGATTAAAAATAGTTTGATCACTTTTATATCTGGCCCAATAGTACTTTTTTATTAACTTCCAAACAAAGAACATGAATGCAGTAGTTCTAACTGAAATTGAGTGTGATTCATAGTTCGTGTTCCCATATGTCTATAGTTCTTTTGACTCTAGTCAAGCAAGATTCGATTACATATCTATCATCTAAAGCTTTGTTTGAGACGGCTTTCTTACTGCTTCTTAAAGCAGTTTTTTAGTAAAAAAATTTAAATTTTGCACTATAAATATGCTTTAAGAAGTAGTAAGAAAGCCGTTCCAAACGAAGCCTAAGTTTCATATGATTGAGTGAGCACTTTGTGTGTGAAGATGATAAAAAATTTTCATTTAAGGGAGAATAAAGACTTATGTGAAGAACTCTTATGTAAGTGAAATTGCTAAGATAACCTATAAGAGTTTGGATTTAGTAATACAACTAAAGATTAAAAAAGCAATAATTTCATCAATGAATTCGATCATTGATGTTGATGGAAATAAGTCATATTTATGAGTAAATAGAAATGGTTAGTTCTTTCTTTACTTTCTCCTATTCATCAGGCAGCCTCACAAGAGAGTTAACTGTTAGCAGAAGAGAGGATGTCTAGCTTTAATATTTATGGTCTGATAAACCCTTCCACCACTGTCTGCTATCAGGATTTGAATCTACACCAGCTCACTAAATTAGGTAGTAAAAGCTCATATTTATTTGGGACAGCTTTTTCGTGTCTTTACAGTGGCAAAAGTGTCGAACAAAGAATTATTTATTTGAATGAAATAATTGTGCTGCTTTTCCCTTTTTTTTTTTTAATTTGTTTCATAAAAATAATTAGGAATACTATAAGAAATTCGCCGAATACTAGCTATATTTCCGACGGTCAACTGAACCGGTGGTTAAACTGACGTTGACCGCCACTATTAACCGGTGGTTTACCTGTGGTTTTGGGTTCATTAATTTCCAGATATTTGAGCAGCCAGAAAACCGCAGGAAAATTTTACTGCCGTAAATTGGCCGCCGGTTTTCATTTCCTATGCAGTTTATTCAGGCGGTTTATAAACCACCGTAAAACCGCCGGAAATTACTGCAGGTCAAGGGCGATTTTCCTATAGTGGAATAACGTCATAAAATTATGATCGAAAAAATATGTATTTTTAAAAAAAATTGACAACAAAAATAGAAAATATAAACAGTACCAATTGAAAGCAATGAGCTTAATAATAAACATAATAATATATCAACTTATAAGTTAACTTTTAAAAGCTAACAATAACCCCCCATTTATGTTGAAATACACTCGAAACTCCGAATTTGCTGTGCTTACATGTGAACTTGTAGTGGTTGATTCTTGACCACTCACTTTATGTACAAAATAGACACTTTCTCTCCTGTAAGCAGATGGTTCAGTCTTTCACACTCTACAGAACCATATCAATCATTCTTCCTCTCAAAATTATCATTTTTCTTATACTTATATGAATGGACACAGTTGATGAAACTAGATATCTGGAAGAAAAGGCAGCTGGCCTTGGGACCCTGACAGCATTTAGTGATGGTCCTTGCCAACTACCTCCAGATCATTGTCTGATAACTTTTCATCTAGATAACCTCTCAAAAAAGCATTCTGAAATAAGCTAAGTGTGGGGCTAACATTGAAATCATCCATGGGCCCATTAGTTCTCAAGAATATTCCAGCTCTCCAGATATTAACAATGAGCTAGAGCTTCCTCTTTAAGGCTGAGAAGATTTATGGACTGCCAAAAAATTTTGTTCTTATCTTTTCAAATTTATATTCTCAAAAGGATATCAGTAGGAATATTGGTAGTTTACTACCATGTCAATATTGGAGAACTATCCAGATTAAGCTTTCTATATTGGTGAGATAAACAAATAAAGGAAAGAATGACATTATTTCTTTGTAATACTATTGCAAGAAACATACAACATTCATTTCCTCCCATTTTAAAGAGGAAAATTAGAACAAACTAGAAAAATTGAAAGCTTCCATTGATAATTATCCAGCTGTAACATTTCCACTAACCCAGTTTTATCATCTTAAACATAATCAGACTCCTCTTAATGAAGTAAGATCTATGAATAAACCACTGAGTTGTTCCATAATGTCATTCAATCCCCTTGAAGGCCAAGCTGACACTTATCTTCCATGTACTAGAAGCAAACATATATATAGCAATTGCTTTTGATTTCATAGATCATACCAGGAATGTGTGAATTCTCCCAATGAACTGAGAAGATAGATTATAGAGTGGAAAAGTTGATCTTCCAAATCACTCAAGAACTGTGCAATTTTTTCTTGCTTCTACTGCTTAAGATAAGAGTGAGTAGACATTCATAGGAGGCAATAGCTACAGTATATATGATTTCTTGCATGTCATGGTAGTTTCGAATCTGAGAAGACGGTGAAAGTTCTTCATTTTGTTTCACAAGGGAAAACCATCACGAGGTGCGCCATTCAAATCTTGGGTTTTTAGAGGAGGATTGTTACCATAAGTCATTTGAACAACATTGTGGAGATCTTCATCCCAAGCATTAGTCATCTATAGATAATTGCAAGACTTGATTAGGACTGTATACTAGTAGATGACTACCCAATCTTCCCAAGAAAATGACAATATTTGTTTTTCATGAATATTAGTAACACATAATTAACTTTAATAACAAAAAATAAAATAAAATTTATATTGAATTTTTAAAATCATGGGGTGCTCCAGGCTTTGTTTGGGACTGCTTTCTTACCGCTTCTTAAAGCAGCTTTTTAGTTCAAAATTTTTAATTTTTGAACTAGAATGCAGCTTCAAGAAACAGTAAGAAAGCTGTCCCAAACGAAGCCTCAATCTCAAGTTCTTGACAACACCTTTCAAAGACTTTATGAACAAGTCTAGTTAACACCAACATCTAATTAAGTTATAAATAATAATCCAGTGTGACAATGAAGTTCAACATTTCATCTAAGCCAAGAATATGCAAGTTTACTTGTTAATATAACCGGCTCATACTCATAAATAGTAGTTTGGCTGAGTTGGTGTGGATACACATCAACAAAGCAACAAAGGTTACTTGATATCTTGTTTCAGTAGAGTAAAGATATCTTTGATGTAGACTAAGAGAGAAGATCCTGTTATTTAGTGTTCATTCCTGGCTTCTTGCAACCTTTATTTTGAAAATAACAAAAACTACTTTGCAATGCACAAACCTAGCTTCAATAAAGGGAAAGGATATCCAACACCTTGCATACTAGCAAAGTTGACTCTTTTCACATCAATCAATGCCCTTATCACAATGAAAGTGGTTTCATAGCACACATAAAATCAAACTTAATGAGAGTAACTTTGTAACTGGGGTCGGCGAATCAGAACGCGTCACGTCACCCATTTGTTGTGTACCGCGGCTGTGTACTGATGTGTACCGGGTGACGTGGTGCGTTATGATTTGTCTCCGGACGATCTGATTTTCGCACAGAATAATTTTTCTTGTTAAGGGCGGCTGCTACTGTCAGTAAAATCAATTTTAACATGTTGGAAGTTGTCACAGCTAAAAGAGTAACTATTATGTGGAAAATCTTATTAGGGTGTTATTTATAAATCAAATAATAATTTTTGGATTGATAAGATAGTTGTGCTGCTGCTATATATAATTAAATAACCTTAATGCCCTTATTCTTATAGAAGCTTATCTGAAAAGCCAATAGTTTTTTTTTTTTTAACTTAGGTTTCATTTGGGATGGCTTTCTTACTGTTTAAAGCATCTTTTTAGTACAAAATTAAAATTTTTCTACTAAAAAGAAATTTTAAGAAGTAGAAAAAAAACTGTCCCAAATGAAACCTTAATTTCAAACAACGCTTCCCTCAGCCGAACATGAACTTTGAACATAAAATCTGAATATGATGCATTAAACATAATTATTTGATACTTGCAAATATCACAAATACACAAAAATTAACAGATGTAGAGCTGAAGGAGACTAAAGAAAAGCTGAAGAAATAAAACTTCTTAATTCAGGAGAACAATATACTGTTAAAAGAAGTCAATAGATCTGCACTTATGAATAAAAACAAGTCGTAATCATTTGCGGTCTAAAACATTCAGTTTTCAGCAATAAGAGTAAGTTGATCCAAACAATAAATTTGCAATATTACAGTAGCATTCCTTACCACGCCATAGGTATGCAGTCATCCCAAATGAAGCCTAAGAACATCTTAAATATAATGTGAGCTTCATGTTTCTAGCCTATGTATGTATAGAAGATATGACTATGTGGGAGTAGAGGTTATAGCTAATACACTTGACGTAGAGTTCTATATTTGACTTGGTTAACACTCTTTTGTGTCCAATGGGCTGATAGAATAAAAGTTGAATTCTCTAGTCAGGTTCAAGCTCAAATTAAGTTTGACTGAAACCAGCCCAAACCCGCATGAGCAAGAAAGGCTCAGCCATGGATCTAGCTAGCTTTGGCTATCCAGTCTACTTCCAACGGTTTGGCTCAACATTAAGGCTTTGTTTGAGACAACTTTCTCACTGCTTCTTAAAGCAGCTTTTTAATAGAAAATATTTATTTTTTTGTACTAAAAAGCTGCTTTAAGAAACATAAATAAAGCTGCCCTAAATGAAGCCTAAATCATAAATTTTGATTCTAGCTTAACTCAAATTTGACTTGAAAACCAAATTAAAATCTACTAGAAAGTGATTTTAAATTAATTATCTACAAAAATATAAATACAATACTATGAATTATATATCTATTATTTAATATATATTGTAGATTTTATATAAATACTCATTTAGATCCAAAATTTTGAGTTGACTTAGAATTATATTTGAAAGTTAGAGCAGATTCAAAATTGATTCAAAATCAAATTGCAGTTTAGAGTGGAGCTTAATTGAAAAATACATATATACATTAGAATATCTTGATGTAAATTGTATCAGCATGGGCTTGAAATATATTTCATTTATTTTAAGAACAGTGCAAGATAAATTCTTCAGATATAACACTAATCTCAAAACAAATTCAATAATTTTTAAATCATCATGATACTATTTATGTTAGGATATCCTGGTACTTGAACTTCCCTCAAAATTGACTTGACTCGATTATAAGTCCAGCAAATTTTGAGTGGTTTCCAAACAAATTTCGAGCTTTGAGCTTTTTTAGAAGTTTTATTTGGCACAAGCCAACTGCAATAAAGATATGCTCTCCCTGTACCAAGTATTCCTAATTTTTTCTATAATTTTCATTTGTCTCCCTCTTAACACTAAAAGCAGTTCGAGTAGATGACTCTACTGTAATTATCGGTCGGGGCCGAACATTTAGTTGGAACTTGGAAAGCTGCAATCAACCAAGAATTCAAACCCTACATGACAGTTTTAGGGCTTATGTCATAAAACCAGAACAGCTTTATAGTTCATACCAACATACATATAAGGATCAAGCACAGGAAAAAGCAAGAATAAATTTTGATTGTTTTAAATGTTCAAGTTAGCTTTGATATGAACAACATAAACTAAGACTGAGCTTGTATGCTTGGAATTTGGTTGAAAAGAAATTGAAAAAAGGGTTCAAAAGCATAAATCAATCGTTATAGATTCATAATCAACACAGATATTGTTGGGATTTCGTTTGATTTCCTCCCCTTTCCTTCAATCCAAACAAGAGGATTGCACCAATCCATTGAATATTTATTAAACCATCAAAATGCTTCTATAGAAAGGGAAGTAGAATATAAGGATCAGCTATTTAACTTCCATTTCTTCAAGTTAGGTTTACTGGAAAAGCTTAGCAATCTAGAGAATAAATATGAAACCATCAAAATTTTTCTTTAAATATGAAGGTAGAATACCTGCTGTGTAGAATCTTTGAAGCCACTGGTTGAAGCCAATTGAACATTTAGTGCTCTTCTAAATGCATCTGAAGGGTTCATAACTCCAGCCATCCCAACTTGAATCAAACCTTGATGAGGTGGATGTAACTGTTGATGGATCATTTCTGGTGTGAATCCAATGACTGATGAAGAACCAGTCCTGGTCTGAAATAACTGCAATGACAAGAAATCAATGATTTTCTAGACTAATTTTTTCTCCTTTAACTCAATGAATTTCTGCAAATCATGAATGCACTAAGTAACAGCTTATGATCTCTTACATCTTTAGAAAGAAGGCCTTCAATATTAAAGTCTATACTTGGGTTAACAGCAGCAAGCTTCATTGATAAAAACTAGTACCAGAAAACAAATAAAATGCCTCATTTATGTTTAAAAGAGAGAGTCATCTTGAAAATCTTATAAGAAACTTAAAATTTGTATTCATGTAATCAATAAATGATAAATACCTCTACTTGACGTTGGAGTGATTGGACGTAGTTGATAATCTCATCTAGCATAACAGCTTTACCTGTAACCTGGAGCACATAACCCGAAGATTTAAGTAAAGAAGCTCTATCTACAAAGATTATAAAGAAAACAGTAGCCAAGTTAATTTTTTTAAAAAACCTACTTTGCTGCAGCCCGGAACAAGGTCCTGAAGAAACTTCATCCTCTCACTAATCTTCTCCCTTCTTACCTGCATCAAGGAGATTCCAATACATAAAAAGCTAATTTTTCGTTTTCTTTGAAGTTCTATAGGAACAAAAATGACTTCAATGGTGGAGGAAAGCCTTACTCTTTCTGCAAGACTATGACTATTGGTAGCTTGGCCGCGACGAGCTCTCACATGGATATAATCTTCCTTGGGAGCTTCTCCACTCTCTTTTGGATTTTTTCCTAAAGGCTTAACATTTGCCATTGTTGAGCTGTTCTTTTCTTCCTTCTGCTTATTATCAGTAACATCCTTAGCAGCCTCAAAAGGCAATTGAGCTGCAGCTTGTCCTTGATCTGACTCCATATCCTGCCATCAGAAATTCACAAACTTGCTAATTTATGAAGAGTAAAGATTGAAGGAGAAAAAAAAAAGATAAGAGAAAAAATGTAGACCTGATTACTCCTTTTCCTTTTATTTATGCCAAATACCCCTTTAGACGAATTAGGTGACTCATCTCGAGCATCGTCACTAAACTCTGGTTCTGAGAACTCATTTGGTCCCTTCTCCCTTTGCTCCTTCATTGGACTCCCACTATTAGAGCTCTGATCAATCAGACCAGATCTACCCTTGAGTGCTTCAATCCTGTCTGCTTCATTCTTTTGCATTTGAGCCTCAGCAGTGGCATCCGAACTGCCGGGGACAATGAAAGGATAAGCCACATCACTGAAGCAAGAGAATCTTGCAGCCCTCTCAGTAAATCCAGCATCACAAGGGAACTGCGAGAGGCTAAGGGGAAGCATTCCCATCCCTGTGCTAAAAAACATTCCTCCCTTCGTTAATGAATCTGAGGGATTCCAGTTCATGGGAACTGGTTTCCCAATAGTGGAAGAGCTTGCAGTTGCCTGCGCATTGGAGAAGCTTAAGTTGTGTGTATTGGAGGGCAGTTGATTCCAGATCACATGACCGAAAGAATCCACCATGGAAGCAGATGGGCAAGGTAATGAACCAATCTGATTCCACTCAGTAGTGGTTAAGCCTGTAGTGTTGCAGTTCAGAGAATCTACAGTCCTCTTCTCTAACCCAAACTTCCCCTTCTCACCCAAATCCATCTTTCTTTCTTCTCTGAAAGAAAGCTTGGCCTCACTCCAAGACCTTATATGGAAGAAACACTCTTCAAGTTATTATTGACTTCCAAGTTTCTATTTTTCCTCTTTTTTTCTTTTACTAGAAGTTATTATCCACTGCTATGACCAGAAAAGACTTGTTGAAGAATAATTGGTTCTAAGGCAATAGAATCCAAGTGGGAAAGAGAGGAAAAAAAATAAAAGGATCAATTCCAAGTTCCAAAATCCAATGCGCCAAATTAGCCAACAAAAGTGTAGGCTTCCTCAAAAGGAGCAAACTTTGTTCATACCATACCAATTATATTCAAAGACCAAAAGTTAACAGAAAAAAAACATAAATCCCAGCTTCACAAGAGAACCTTACCACCTACAAAACTCCTACAACTTATCAGTAATAAAGATCAGTGAGAGCTAAATCTCCTGAAATCATGGAATCAATAGCCTTAAAGGACTTGGAAAAAAAAAAAAAAACCTCATCTAGCTGTAAACAGGGATTGAAAAGACGGGGCAGCTATAGAATCTCTCATCCAGACTCAGATATCCATTAAAAAGCAGCTACGCATTGGTTTCAGAGATCGCAGGACCAGAGCCAACCATCTCTCTCTCTCTCTCTCTCTGTGAAAAACTCAACAGCACACCTAAAAGTAGTAATTAGAGAAAAGAAAAGATACCCTCCCTCTGATTCCTTTATCCTTCTATCTTTCTGCACTTGCTTGAAACCTTTTTCTCCTCATTGAAAGCACTGCGAACTAAAAAAAAAACAGAGTTTTCTCCTATGTAGGCTTCTCCTCTCACTCCCACCTCCACTCTCAGAAACAACAGAAACCCAATTTCAGAAAGAGAGAGAACAGGGATAGAGCTTGCTTTCATTTATACTCCACCCACAACTGTTTGAGAGAGAAGACCAGCTGAATGACTAACCAAGGCCACTGCTACTGCTGAATTAACCTCTGACTGTTTGATTCAACAAATTATTCAGTAAATGTATAAATAGACAACGGTAAAGCCTAAAACTAAGTTAAGTGTAGAAGATAGGATTCGAAATGAGCATATGCGTTAAAAAGTTGGAGTAGCTCCAGTGATGAGGGTAAGAAGAGAGTCATCTTAGATGGTTTGGTCACATTAAACGGAGGCCTTTAGATGGCCTGGTTAGAAATGTTAAGGTATTAGATTTGTCGTATGTTAAGAAAGATAAAATTAAACTTTAAAAGAATTGATTAGAAAATATTAGAAATGATCATTTGTTATTAGATTTAAATGAGAATTTGATTTTTAACAAGACATAATGACTAAAATAGATTCACGTAGCAGACTCGAGGTAGTGGGACAAAGATTGTTGTTGTTGGTAAAACATAAATTATATATTTTTTATGATTTAAATCATAATTTTATTTATTTAATCATAAATAAATATAGTAAAACAAATCATATTATATTTTTAAAATTTCTCTGTTCATTTTTAATTGAAATTTTAAGCTTTTATTACCCTTCTTTATTGCTCTGTTTTTGCTATGTTACTTTATTATGGCAAGCTTGAACCCTGACATTTGCCAACCTTCCCGACTATTATACTCTTCGCCTTTATTTGAGCTTCGGTATGTTACCGCGCGGATAAACGTTCACCGCGGGATTACTGGTTTGATTGTAAATATTAATGGAAAACGCAGGAAAAAGTTTTATGGGAAATGGAGCACCGTCATGGATGTATGGGAGAGCCTGCGAGACAATTTAACGCACCCGTCGCGGTCAAGATTCGAATAATTTAAGCGAGATTTTCACGAGATATTTCCCCGAACGATACGATATGAAAGAAATATCGTATCCAAAGAGTTGGGATTCACCGAGATTTTGGTTTCGTACAATGGCGAATCGGACGGCTGAAATCAGTTGTTTGAGGGGCAGGTTGAGTCCGGTTCGGTTGCTGAGTGTGAAGCGGGGTGAGAGACAGTGAAGAGTAAATATCGGGCAGGCATTTGTACAAAGCAAAATTTGTACGAGAGATTTGAGATTTATTGTGCTATTTTTATAAAATTATGAATAAAATGAGCTAATAATTATATAATTATTCATTTTATGATCATGGTATTAATAATTTTATTAAATTGAAAAAAAAAAGAGTTGAAATCTTATTATGAATTTCAATATTTTGTTAAAAATTTGATGAAATAAAGTAAAAGTTTGTTAAATTTATAAAAGAACTAGCATTTAAGAGATGTATATGAGCCTCAATTTATATTTGAGTAATCTTAGAATGTCCCATCTACATTAAGAAATCAAACTTGATGAGTTTCAATAGTGCACTACACAAAATACAAAAATTACTAAGCTCTCTCTCTCTCTCTCTCTCTCTCTCTCTCTCTCTCTCTCAATAATAAAGATTTTTAAAGTTATTAGTTTGTTAGAATTATAATTTTCTATTATCTTGAGATACACCAAATTTAATTCAATAAGTTGGACGCTCACATGATGAGTAAAAGAAAATTTTCATCATGATGTAACACAGGTGGATAATAGTTGTATATATATTGAATAAATATAAATAAGATGTTGTTTCTTTTTCTATTATTTCTATTAAATTTGTAAATTCTAGCTGAATGACCGAATGATTGAATTGTTTGTATTATAAATGTAAATATATAATAGAAAATTCTTCCAACTTGGAACTTGAGGTGTGACATACATACCTTAACCTTTGATCCTAGTATTCCAACCCTAATTGATCTTGGACTTCGATTTGGATATATTTTGAGTTATTATTTTATAATTGATATTTATAAATTTATCTTGGTAAATAATTATGTAACACATGAACATAGGGCTGTAAATGAGTCAAGTTGAGCTTGAATCAGGCCCAACTCGAGCTTGACTCGTGAGCCAAATCCCGAGCTCAAACTCGAGTTTGGGCACAAATCGAGCTCAAAAGGTGAGCTCGAACTCGGCTCGTCGCACTATAAATGAGCTCGAGCCGCTCGCGAGCTTCAAGCGGACTGGTCGTCTTCCACGCACCGCGATGATTGCTGGCGATATTTTCACGCACGAACCTGTGATCGATCTCGATGTGCTTCGTTCTTGCGTGGAACACGGGGTTGTTGGCGAGGGCTATGGTGGAGGTATTGTCACAGTATAGATCGATGGGTTGTTCGTTGTCAATGTGAAAGTCGTGAAGCAGACGCTTGAGCCAGATGGTATCGGCGGTGGCAGCGGCGAGCGCCCGGTATTCGGATTTCGTGGATGATCGAGATACGGTTGTCTGCTTCTTTACCGCCCAGGAGATGAGCGTGCCACCGAGAAAGGTACAATAGCCGGATGCAGATTTGCGGGTGATGGGATCGCTGGCCCAATCGGCGTCGGAGTAGGTTTGAAGGCGGAGGTCTGATTTGGTGATAGGTAGACCGAGATTGATGGAGCCTCTAATGTAGCGGAGTAACCGTTTGAGAAGATATATGTGGAGTGGTTGTGGATCATGCATATGCTGGGTGAGATTGTTGACGGCGTAGGCGATGTCCGGACGTGTAATCGTGAGGTATTGGAGTGCTCCCGTGAGTCTTCTGTACAGGGACGGATCGCCCAGTTCATTGTCTGTAGGAATGTCAGCTGGTGTCTTGGTGCATGAAGGATTGGCTGTTGGATTGCATTGTAAGAGATTAGGTTGTTTGATAATAGAGAGTGCGTAGGCGTGTTGAGAGAGGAAATACTTATCTGTTAGGTGCTGTAGTTGGATGCCGAGGAAATGATTGGTGGTTCCAAGGTGTTTGAGAGAGAATGTGGTATTGAGTTTGTCAAGAAATATGGAGATAGCAGAGTCGTCATTGCCGGTAACGAGGATGTCGTCCACGTAGACAAGAAGATAGATTTGTGTATGTCCCTTGCGGAGAGTTAACAGAGATGGATCGGACTTGCTATGCTGGAAGCCGAGTTGAAGAAGGTAGGATGAGAACGTCGTATACCATTGGCGAGGTGCCTGTCGAAGTCCGTAGATGGCTTTGAGAAGGAGACAGACGTGGTTTGGATGAAGCGAATCTTCGAAGCCTTTCGGCTGTCGCATATAGACCGTGTCGTCGAGTTGGCCGTGGAGGAAAGCATTGTCGACGTCCAACTGTTGGATCTTCCAATTATGATGTAGTGCCACGGTAAACAGAACACGGATTGTGGGCAGTTTTGCGACTGGACTGAAGGTCTCGATATAGTCAAGTCCCCATTCTTGTTGGTTGCCGAGTGCCACTAGACGAGCTTTAAACCGAGCTATGGAGCCGTCCGAATGATATTTGCGAAGGAAGGTCCATTTGCATCCCAGAATCTGAGCATCAGACGGAGGAGGAACCAATTGCCATGTGCCTTGCTTTTGTAAGGCGTAAAATTCCGCTGCCATGGCTTTGCGCCATTCAAACGATTTGTTGGCTTCGTGGTAGCTAGTTGGATCGTTGGATTCAGATTCGTTGTGAAGTAGATTGAGTTTGCGAGTTGGTTTCAAGTTCCCTGTTTGAGCCCGAGTAACCATTGGATGGCGGGTGACCGGTCTCACCGAAGGTGGAGTTAAGGAGGCGGTATCAGGCTCGACTGGAGACGAGAGGAATGGTTGAGGATTTAAGTTGGATGGTTTAGGTGGGTTGTAATTGTTGATCGGTGATCGGCGATCTGTAGTGTGTAAGGTAGCAGCCGGGATGAGCATTGATGCGGGAAGCTCGGGAACTAATTGTTGAGTTGATTGTGTTGATTGTCTGAAGGGAAACGACGTCTCAATAAATCGAACATGACGTGAGACAATAATTTTGTTAGTGGTCTGGTTGAGGCACTTGTATCCCTTTTGATTGTCTGCGTAGCCGAGGAAGACGCAGGAGGTGGATGATGGTTGAAGTTTGTTGCGTAGGGGGGGTGGAAGTAAGGGAAAACATTCACATCCGAAGTTGCGTAGGTGAGAGTAATCTGGGTCAATGTTGAACACCAATTTAAGAGGAGAGGAGTTATTGGTGGTCGGAGTGGGCATTCTGTTAATGAGATAGACAGCAGCGGTTGCGGCGTCGGGCCAGTAGGAAGATGGCATTGCAGCGGTATGTAGAATGGTTCGCATGGTTTCGACGATGTGGCGGTGCTTACGTTCGGCGATACCGTTCTGTTTGGGAGTGTATGGGCAAGATAACTGGTGCTGTATGCCTTGATCTTGTAGAAATGAATCAAACTGCTGGTTGACGAATTCTCGGCCGCCGTCGGTGCGCACGGTTTGAATGTTCCTGTTGGTGTTCTTCTGAATAAATTTAATAAAATTAATAAAGAGTTTTGGTATATCAGATTTATGAGTAACAGGAAATATCCAACTATATCTTGAAAAATCATCAACAATTAAGAGGTAGTAAAGAAATCCCTGATTCGAGGGAACCGGAGAAGGTCCCCAGACATCTGAGTGTAAAAGAGCTAATGGAAATCGTTTGCGATTTACAGAATTGGAAAATATGAGCTTATGGCTTTTACAAGAAAGACAAGAAGTACAATTAATAGGTTTTGTAGTAATATGGAGCTTCGGATGTGCTTTAGATATTGAGGCGAGAATGCTGGGATGAGGATGACCGAGCCTTTCGTGCCAGTTGGGTGTTGTTTTTCGTTCAGCAGAGAGCCCCTTTCTTGCGGTAACTTGATTTTTGAGTGAAATGGGGTACAGGCCATCTTTACATGGACCTTGGAGCAGAATTCGTTGAGTCTGCAAGTCCTTACAAGCAAAGCCGTTAGGATCGAATGTGATGGAAATGTTGTTATCACGAACTAGATTAGAGATTGAAATTAAATTGTAGGAAATAGACGGAATGTGAAGAAGATGTGAAAGAGATAACGTACGATCGGGGGTCGGAAGAATTCTGGTGCCTGAATGAGCAATCGGAATAGACCTCCCGTCCCCTACAGTTATTTGTTCAGAGCCGCGATAGTTAAATTGCTGAATGTTGATAGCAATTTAACTAAATTTATTTGTGTGGTTGAAATTATTTTTAATTAATTTAAAAAATCCTATTTAATCAATTTTTTATTAAAAATAATTATTGCTTATTTTCTGATAATTAATAGTCATGCTTCTGCTAAAAAGATGACTATTAAATTAGCGACAATGCTTATAAATTACATTTCTATGATAAAATTAAATGGTCTTCTCTAAAAAAATAAGAAAAGGCTTCAAACATATTTAGAATCTATTTTATTACATGACAACAACAACAACAATAACAACATCATCAAATTTTTATCCCACTACATGGGATTGGCTACATGAATCTTTTTTCTTCATTGTGTCTTAGTCAAATTCTCATTAAAATCTAATAAGAGAAGGTACATAATTTCTTATATTTTCTAATCAAGTCTATTTAGATCTAACTTGAGAATGTTCACTGAATAATCTGTGAGCATTAACCTGCAAACGACTGTTAGAGCATAAAGAAAGCAAGGCAAGCATAGCTTAGAGAACTGGAATTGTTATCTTCCCTAATCTGTGTGAAAACACTGGCTATAGTAATAGCATTTAAATATAAGGAAGAAGACTAAGCCGTTAGTAAGCAACGGCTGATATCCCAGATGTAGCAGAGCATCAATGGTGATCAGAAAAGTTTCTGAAAAAGGTGTTATTGTAGCCGAATGAGGTAGTGGAAAAACAATCCAACATATCATTAGAGATTATCAATTATCATAACTTACCTCTCTTAACATAGGTCAAATCTAATGCATCTACTCTCTTAACTGGGTTATCAAAACGTCAACATTTTATGTGACCAAACCATCTAATGTGACTCTCTCTAATCTCATCTTCCACTATAGCTACTCCAACTTTTTCACTTATATGCTCGTTTTGCATTATATTTCTAAGAGTAAAGCCACTCATCCACCTGAGCTTCCTCATCTCTGTAACACTTAATTATATGCTTTTCTTTCAATGGCGAACATTCTATGCCATAAAGCATTGCATTACAGGTCTTACCACTATCTTATATAATTTTTCCTTAAGTTTGAGGGATACTTTTCTATCACACAATAGGCCTGATGCATTCCTCCACTTCATCCATCCAACTTGAATTATATTAGTAATATCTTGATTTATTTCACCCTCTTATACTAGCTTGATGACTTGAGTATAAGCATTATTAATCCCTTCCTTTTGTAAAACTCTCCTTAGCACTTCTCTTGAAACTTTATTATAAGCTTTCTATAAATCAATAAATATCATATGTGGACTCCCCTTATTCTCCCTATACTCTCCATTAAACCTCTCAATAAATATACAAATTCTATAGTAGACCTACCCGGCATGAATCCAAATTTATTTTGAGAATTAAGCATTAGTATCACATTGTAACATATGCTCAATAACTTTCTCCCAAAGTTTAAAGTATGACACATTAACTCTATTCATCTATAATTCACACACTCTTTTGCATATATCACCTTTATTTTTTAAAAATTAGAATCAATACACTCTTGTTCCACTATTCTTTCATATTTTTAGTCTTCAAAATAATAGTAAAAAATTTCATAAGCCAAAAAAATTCTTTATCTCCTAAGTATTTTCACATCTCAATTGGAATATCATCATCTCTAATAGCTTTTCCATGCTTCATTTTCCTTAAAGCCTCTCTAACTTCGTTTTAACTAATATGTCAATAAAAATAAAAAAACCTTATTTTTATTTAGAGTGCTAAGGTCACTAAAGTCAATCATATTCTTACATTGGAAAGCTTATCAAAATATCTCATCCACTTTTGTTGAATATTCTCCTGTAAAAAAAGCACTTTTTTATCTTCATCCTTAATACACTTCACTTGAACTAAATCATTGCTTCTCCTATCTAGCTCTTTGTTTGACTAAATTATACATACATCTTTCGCCTTCCTTAGTATTTAATTTATAATATAAATCATTAAAAAGTAAATTCTTATTACATGAACTATTTAAAATAAAAAGAATTTCATACACCTTGATTTAAGTGTATTTTTATTACACTCTATCTCCAACCTTTAAAAAAAAAAAAAAAAAAATTTGGTCTTTACTTATAATCATCTTCTTAATTACCTTTTAGAATTTGATAGGTCATCAAATACTCCCTGTCTCCCACCACCACTACTCCCTCTCTCTCTGCGCGTGTAGTTCTCCATGATATTGGCGTAGCAAGGAAGTTGTATGGATCCTTCGTATTTTATTTGTCAGGCTCATGATTTGAGCTTCCATATAATAAAAATGGCTCGAAATTCAATGTCAACTCTCAGAATTTTATAATTAAGAGAAGCCTAAACGAATAAGAAATCCACAAATTTACTTTGATTCACTTCAGAATTAAGTTATCAGAACCTTATTCAAAATAACATAAATGACCAAAGTGTTTTTTGACCTATTCTGTGAAGTTTTACTGGCAACAATGGCCACTCTCAGTTTAGGATTTTAGGATAGGGGTGTTCAAATAGGTTGAAGGATTGGGTTTGGATTTGGAGTCGACCTAAAATTGATCCGACTTGAATACAGTAAACCCAATCAAATCCGTTTAATAAACGGGTCAACAAAAATATCAATCTAAATCCGACCCGCTAGCAACCTAAATGATCAGAACCCAACTTATAATTTATTAACTATACAATTTATGATACTTTATAACTCACATGTAAAAAAAAAAGGAAAAAATATGTTAAACGTAGGTTCACGAGTCAACCTGAATCAGAAATGTTTAATGCACGAGTTATAAATTCCAAATTGTTTAATAAGCTGTTCAACTTGAACTCGGATTTTTAAGGGTGGGTCAATTATTGACACCCCTAATTTTTTACATACTTGTATCCCTCAATAAAATTCTCATTAAAAATATTTTTAAGGAATAGAAAAATATCAGAAAATAATAATTTTTTATGAATTTCCTATTAAAATAGGTCATCTAAAAGCCAACATCATATCATCTATTTGAATCTCCACTAAGAAGAATTCACGATTCCGCTGATTAAAGTGCTTGTATTGATGATCAACAATCTTCCACACTTTGTATACCACTCCATTAGCCCATGTGAACTAAATCAAGAACTTGAATGTAACAATGCATGGGTTAATCACGCAACATCACATATATCAACAACAACATAAGTTTAGAAAGTACCATACCGTTCTTTGAAAAGTTTGATGAAACTACTTACGAATAAGCTCAAGGATGATGATGATGATGATGATTGTTATCGATCTACAATTAAGTTTGATATAGAGCTCGATGAAGATTCTATTCATGAGATTGATTTTGCATCTCTCATCATCGGTTTCCCCTAAAAAAAATTCTCTCCCAAACATCACGAAAACCCTAAAAAAAGGGGTTGATTTCTTCCATTTGGCTTATGACAATGATGCTTCTTCTCTTACTATTTTCAATCAACATAATGAAGGTATATTGTAAGTAAATATTAGATTTAAGTGAAGAAGAGAAGAAAAAAGAAAAAAAAGATAAAAAAAATTCAAAGAATGTGATTTTTCTCATTAATATATATATCATTCTATATCAAAGCTAGGGGTGCAAACGAGTCGAGTCGAGCTCGAGTCAAGGGTTGTTCGAGCCGAGCTCGTCTGTCAAAAGTCGAGCTCGAGCTCGAGCTCAAAAGTCGAGCTCGACTCGACAGAGACAAAAATAGCTCGTCGAGCTCTCGAGCGGCGGTTCGAGCTCGCGTGCCCGCGTTCGTCTCGTGCGTCGCTGCTCGCGCTGATCGGAGAAGGCCGGAGAACGTCGCTGCTCGATTGCCCGCGTCGCTGCTCACGTCGCTGATCGGAGAAGGCCGGAGAACGTCGCTGCTCGCGTGCCAGCGTCGCTGTTCACGTCGCTGATCGGAGAAGGCCGGAGGAGCTCTAGTCGCTGATCGTGTCGAGCAGCCCTGTGTTCGCGTCGCTGGCCGGAGGAGCTCGCGCCGCTGCTCACGTCGCTGATCAGCAAAGTTGCTGCCCGCGTCCGTCACTGCTCCGTCGCTGCCCGCGTCCGTTGCTACCCGCGTCCGTCGCTACCCGCGTCCGTCGCTGATCGTGTTCGAGCTACTCGACGAGCCATCGAGTCGAGCAGCCATGTGTTCCAGTTCGAGCTCGATTAGCTGTCTAGTTCGATCTCGTGTTCGAGCTCGACTCACGAGCTCGATAAGCTCGGCTCGTCGAGCCCGTTAACGAGTCGAGCCCGAGCCGGCTTGACTCGGTTGCACCCCTAATCAAAGCTCAATATTATTAAAATTTTATATTGTTTTCTTCGCTATCTCCCTGTACAAATTCTAATGCTCAAGACTCCTATCATGGCTGGTCACTGGTCACATCTCCCTCAAAATCTCTCAAATTTATTTTTTAAGGAAGGTGGTGTGATATTTTGGGGCAGAATATTTTTTTCTCAATTTTTTATTTGATCACATGCAATTATTTTAATTAATTTGACTGAATCCAAATTTTATTTAAGCATAATAAGCTCATTAGTCAACTGATTAATTAAATTACAACTCACTTTAAATAAAATATTGATCAGAACTGTCAAGCAATATTCATTCAGAGGCAAACTCTGTCCTAACTTCACAGTTAGCGTATTTTACAAGGCAGATTGGCTAACAGTCCTGAGCTTGCTTTCCGACTGAAGATTTTCTTTGCGAGCTTCTTTAAATCTTGTTTGGAGAAGGAACTCTGAAGTATGAATTCCTACGTGTTCAAATTAATAGCCAAGTGTTAATACTTGAAGTCTACACAAACCATAAGCTAAATGGAATCAAAGTGGTTCATGATTAACAAAAAAAAAAAATAATTAGCATCTCCTAATAGGAAATTGCATCATTAATATAGGATTAAAACTTAAAATAGCATTAGTTTTATAGAAGTTTTGAGACAATTGCAATTTGTTTTACAAAAAGAGACTTCAAATATCATATTGTATTATAAATGTTGTACGTTTGTTATATGCTAGAAAATTTATGGTGATGTTGTGTATGTTTAATATCTTAATTTTGGGCAAAAATTTAGTATGTATAGATAAAATTTGTAAGAGATTAGATTTTTTTGTTTTTGTTTTTTACGTGGAAAGCCCAAGAAGGGGGTCATGGGGTCTAGTCCAATTGCAATAATCCATTAGATAATAGGAGATACATGAATCATCCCTTCTCCACGATTGAGCAAGATGTGGGTTGAGAATAATTATCTAATTTCTATTATAGGAATTACATAAATCGGGCGTCCACAAGCAAACAGTTAAAGTCTAACAATGAGTTATTGATAGACTATTTTTGTACTTTAAGCTTACACCTACTAACAAGTCTTCTAAATATTGTTTAATTTGCTAAGATGTAAGTCTTGTTCTACCTAAGTGCACGTGTTGTGTCAAGTGATAAAGTGATGAGAAGAGTGTTGTTCCCACGGTAAGCTTTGAAATTTCCTAAATTCACTTTAATATTGTTTAATGAACTATGATATTTATCTTGCTCAATGAATTAAAATAATTGTGTAAATTAAATAAAAAGTTGCAGTTATAGGTGGTAAATTCACTATTTGTACAAGTTTTGAATCTATGATATTTAAAAACACATTATTGCATAAGAGTGATTCTCTACCTATTGTTGTCGTGAATCAGAGCATAAGTACTCCTAGTCTCTGTCGAGCTTGTTAGAGCATTAGTTAGGGTTTCTTCTAGCTACAGTTCTACTATCTTCTTAAGATTCAATAACCCTATGTTTATGTTATGTCAAGATTACATTTTTAAATCTCTAATTGTTCTTCAACTCCTCTGTCATGACTCTAGATCACATTAAGTTTTAAGTTTATGCATGATTTATACATAAACTAAATGAAGCTTAGAGATATGACAAACAGCTTGAGTACATTATAAAGATCAAACCTACTCTTATTTAATACACGACTCTTAAATATATGTAGATTCAAAATAAAAGATTAGCTACACATGAAAACAAATTTAAATAGCAAAAATATTTTTATTTCACTAAAATAACACCATAAAATCCATAAAGCAAACGATAAATGATAGAAGAAAGCTTAGAAGTGACCCAGATCCAAGTTACAAACTCATTCACACTTCTCCACTTTGATCTACACTAATATAGGATACCAAACAAGTACATAAGAGCCATTCCCTCTCAATAATAGTCCATCACACTCACTCACACACACACGCATCTCCATAATGTGTCAACTCCTTTACATGAACACTAAGGATATTATTTATATTTTAACAAAATAACTAAATTAGCGTCGCGATGCTGGCTTGGTGGCATTGGGACTTTTTTGGACTGGCACGTTGGTTCACAATTCATCACATCGGTTCACTGCTCTTACTATTTTTCACCGCGGCGCTAGGAGATTTGGCTTTATCCATTAAAAAATCTTTATTAATTTTCTTGATTGTAAATATCAAACATCTGACAGTCTTAATGTTATCAGGATTGAATGATCTTATGCTCATTAGATTTATCTTACTGAATTGCTTAATTTGATTATAAGCATGTAATATTTGGAGATTATTTGATACTACATTTGATATCTAAAATATTTCAAGTATACTTTTAGTGCTTGATTTGAGTTCATTGGGACTCAAATTGGTTCATTTGTGATGTCCATGAGTTTATCTTGTCTAGATGTTTAATCCAATTATAAGTTTAATGAAATTAGAGTTCTTATGATTACGAGTTCAATTCCAAAAGTTTTTAATTCACATATTGCCTTCATATTTTTGTCAATTAAGCAAATTTTGAGACATATTGCCTCGAGACATATCAATGTTAAATAAATTTGTCTATTAAGATAATTTATCATCTTAGGATTGTAGGAAGATTCTACTCCATGGATAAATTGAGAGCAATACACGAGATACAATATTTTATGTGAGAACATTTGGAAGGGGAAAAATCTTCATGCTTAGCCAATTAAAATAATTTAACTAGTTGGAGTTAGGTATCCATAAAGAGCACCTCTTCCTACAATTGGTAAGAACATGAGGCTTTAACCTTGCGAGACATCTATTATGGTGGTGATATGAGGAATCTTAAGGTGTTAAAATTGTCATCGAATGATGAGTGTCAAATAATATTTGATAGTTAAAGTCAGAAGTTAGGGATAGATGATGATTAACTCAGTTATTATTCTGATAAGATGGGAGATAAGGCAATTAGGAAGATGAACAAATAAGATTGATATCTAGTGATTGAACATTGATTGTTGATAAGTGTGGTGTGATGGACGATGTGGAATTTCGAAAGCCAAGTGATTATAGGTGTTTGATGATGTCATTCTATTGATAAGAGAAAACATTGGGCAATTACAAAGATGATCATCGAACAATGTTGGTTGACAAATGTTAAATGTCAGGTGATGGTATGTAAAGCCCCAAAATTTAATTTGAAAGAATTACTCTTTTATCTTTTAATTTGTACAACCAAAGCTACCTAATTTATTTTACCAATATAAATACCAACATAAATAAAATTATCGATTAAAATCTAATTTGAAATCATTTAACTATATATAATGAGCTAAAGATTAACATAGGGTGATAGAATATGGGAGTTTAGAGTGGTATTGAGGTTGGAAGGGTTTAATATATCATTTGTTCCTTCACGTTTGGCTGAGCCGCCGATGATGCATATGTTCTAAATACCATTAATATAAAAGATAATCATTAGAAAACATATCATATTTACTTCCATTAATCCAATTTTTTTAATCCAAAAAGTATTTCATTTAATTTTTTTTTTATTTTAAACTAAGTACTGAATCTCCAACAAAACTTATTTTATTTGAGTATGATAATTGTTGTCATTGTAGTAGACAATACTAGTATTTGCAAGTAAACATTCTTCCTCGTGGGATCGATATTTTACTCTATCATCATATTACTTGATTCAGCATGTATACTTGCGTATATTAAATAAAGTTTTTGATAGAGCCCGAAATCATTTTCAAAATTCTTTAGGTTACTCCACCGCCCTCATTACACGCGTCAAGGACAATATGTACTTAGAGCCATTAAACTCAATAATTTTTTTATTCTTTTAATATAGCCCTTAGATCCCTATGAAGAAGATGCGAAAAAGGAGCATTTTAAATCTTTTGGCATCTTTTGAATCTTTAATATCTTTTAAATTAAGTGAGATTATAAGCATTAAGAGCATTTTCTTGCAAATTTTTTTAGCAACCTATTTTCTCTCTATCTCACATAGATTTCAGATCATCCCTCATAAAATTTACCAACTAATAAGATAAAATATTATCTATGAATAAATTTGAATCCAACAATCATCTTAATCTGAGATTAAAAAGCCTTCCAACGAACAAACTAGCTATTATAATTCAAACGAAGGAGTCTACTAACTTTCTGATAATTCTATAACCATTATAATCCAAACTTAGAGTCTACAAAGTTGCTGCTGCTACTGCCAAATACAACGAACGACTAAGGTGCCTATAGACTATTAGCCTTTAAACAACTGTGTCCACACAAGACTCCAAGCAACGGTACAAATCTCAGAGCTTTTAAAATTGGGCCACACCGTACATCCTGCATTAATTATGTTACTATAGTCTAATTCTTTTTACATTCATGATTGGCACTCAAATTTATAAGAAATGATGGCTCAAAACTTAGGATCTAAGCTGGGCTATGTAAACAAAGGCAGTAAATTTGTAAAGAATAAGGAGCACAATAATCAAAGTCTAACTCCATTGCCATTCTCAGCTATACAACAGAAATTATTCTGTGTGGTCACTAGACGACGGTCAAAAGCAAATGAGGAAACATCACATCATTTTTTTTGTTGGGTATCAGTGTTATATACCATATGACGTGACACATCCTAATTCGCCTTTGAACCGTCTGATAACTGCATAGAATAATTTCTCCATATAGTGTGATAACTTTCTCTCTTGTATAATTAATGCACTTTTACTTTGTGGTTGGTTAACTTAGGTGGCATGAATGGTGGGAGGATGGGGGATGTCAGCTTAGCTTTACCAAAAGAAGTGGTTATTTAGCCCATAAGCATCACATCATACTATTATGAGATTGGAATTCAATGATTGCTCTCATGTTTTTCTTTTTCATAATTTAGCCTTTTAGCAAGTTTTTTAATTGATTGGTTATATTTTTTTTTAGAAATTTATTTTTATATTTAATTAAAATAGCACCATTTAATAATATATATCCTTTTTTTAATATTATATATCCTTAATACATGCAAAATAGTATTTTTATTAATAATATATATTGATAAAATTTTGAGAAATTAAGGGTGATTTAATCTTCTTAGATTTTTAAACAAATTTATATAGTTATATGTGACATGAAACTATGAAAGTTTAATATATATATATATATTTTGTAGGATTTATATTTTCTTATAATTTTTAATTGTAAAATATTTCTCGACTCTCAATATATATTGATATGGTAAATAAATTCTACACTATTAATAATAGGGATGCGCCAATATTTTCATATTGACTTATATTGTTACGTGTTAAAAATTTTAAGGTAATGGGAATTTAAACTTAATTATTACGATATAATTTTTTTAATACGGTAAACGAATTACTACAGGAAAATCACTTATTACCGGCGGAATTTTCCGGCGGCTTTCCGGCGGTGAGCGGGCTCGTTGGCGCACTCGGGCTCGCCTGGCTCACGACTCAAAGCCTGGCGCGACCGCCCGCCGGAGCGGGTTGCTGGCGTGCCGCCGGAGCCGCCGGGGAGCGGTTTCAGCGGGAGCGGCCGGTTCTGTTTTTTTTTTTTTTTTTAATTTCCACCGGCGGTTTTTGACCGCCGGCAAACCACCGGATTTTTTTTGCCGCCGGAAAACGCCGTCGGAAAGTATTTTCCTACGCCGTTTTTTCCGGCGGCTCGAAAGCCGCCGGAAAACCGCCGGAAAATTAAAAAACCGCCGGAAATTGCTCAAATTCCGCCGGAAAAAGCCGCCGGAAGTGGGTGATTTTCCTGTAGTAACACCAAATTTAAAAAATTGGTCTAATTTGATTGAAACTTGTTGCGTCCTAGAATATTTGTGTTGGCAGAGAAATATAAAGTTTAACGTCTTAGTTTTGTACGAAGATTCAGCACGCATACAGATAAAGAAAATGTGTAGCATTCATAAGAGACACCAGAGTTGTTACGTGAAAACCCCTAAAAAAGGGGGGGAAAGCACGGGGTCTGGCCTAGTTTGAATGAACCCACTAGTATTTGCAGTCGATTACAAATAAGGCCCTTTCTTGGGAGAAGGCCTTAGCTTGATATACATCATATATAGTGCATTACATGGTGGGAATCAATATAGAAATGTTTGTTTGGTAAGTAGTACTATAGGTAGGCAACAGAGGTTGGAAAGACTGTGATCAGGTGATAGTGGTCGAGGAGACTGTAGTCCGTGGGCGACAGAGGTCGAAAGGACCGTTATCTGGTGACGAAAATCGGAAGATAAGTAATCGACTGAAGTTGGAGGTTAGAAGGATATATAGTAGTCAATGTGCATTGGAGGTCAGAAAGACCGTAGTAGGCAACGGGGTCGGAAGGACCGTAGTTGGCATGAGATAAGGGTCAGAAAGATCGTTGTCTAACGATGGAGGTTGGAAGGACCGTAGTAGGTGACGAAGGTCGGAGGGACCATAGTAGGCATGAGACAATGATCAGAAAGATCGTAGTCTTAAGGTAGTGGTCCGGCGGAAGTCCGACGTCAGGTGGTGGTCCAGCGGAACTTCGGGCTTCAGGTGGTGGTCCAGCGGAACTCTGGGCGTCAGGTGGTGGAACGGTGGAACTCCAACATCAGGTGGTGGTCCAGTGAAACTATGGGCGTCAGGTGGTAGTCTGGCAGAACTTCGGGCTTCATGTGGTGGTCCGGCGGAACTCCGACATCAAGTGGTGGTCTAATAGAACTCCAGGCGTCAGGTGAACTCCGGGCGTCAAGTGGTGGTCCGGCGGAACTACGACGTTAGGTGGTGGTCCGGCAGAACTCCGTGCGTCAGATGGTGGTCTGGCGGAACTTCGGGTGTCAGGTGGTGGTTCGGCAGAACTCCGTGCGTCAGGTGGTGGTATGGCAGAACATCGGTGTGTCAAGTGGTGGTCTGGCGGAACACTGGTGTCAAGTGATTGTCCTATGAAACTCCGAGAGTCAGGTGGTGGCCCTGTGGAACTCCAGGCATCATATGGTGGTCTGACGAAACTCCGGGCATTGGTCGAGGAAGAGTGAGGAGGCAAGAGTGATCTCTTATCTCTCGCTAATTTGAATTTGATGTTAGAAATGAATTGCCTTGCTCTATAATTAAACAAGATATGTTAATAATATAGAGCTTTGGAGCATATAAAAGTATCTTTGATGGAAACAATTAAGAGTTATGAAGTTCAAAAGATATCGTCAAGGGATGATAAACATTAGTTGACGATATTGTTGGAGAATAATGACGGGCTTCAAGATATTGATGTAGATGAATAAATGTTGATGGCGGACATTGAATGATGCATGATGTCAAGTAATGGACATCCAACATTTTAGGTCAATAAGCATCAATATTAGTAGATAGCTAGCAATTAAGGATGAGAAAAGTTCATAAGCAACAAATTTAAGGCAAAAAACTAATGTTAAGTGAATCTAAGATTATTGAGATGGTTATATGGAGATTTTATAAATAACATTTATAATTTTCCATGATTTCAAGCCGCTTAAGTTTGAATATTGGAAAAAGAATGTGAGCTAGAACCTAATTATAAATTTTTATGAAGTAATATGTTCATTATTTAGAATTAGAAAAAAATATTATTTATTTTTATTAACAATGAACACAACATATCATGCTCTTACTTGAGCAAAAAATGGAAAGACAATCCCACCAAAGAAATATCTTCCCTTAGCGGTGAATTCTTTATTAGTGAGAGAAAGAAACCATCTCAAAGCTCTCAAAACTATGAGCATCGTGGAGTTGATGAATGCCAGTTTTTGATGGTCGAATCATCTCGAATAATACTTAAGCGTAAGCCATAATTTTACCATCCTCCAAAAATGATGATGATTAGGCACAAGCTCGGAAAGAGTTTAGTTATTTTGTAGATATAAATCAATCAACACTAATGGTTTACAAATCAAAGGTTTAAATGAGTCATAATAATTTTGATAAATTTTCAAAACATGTTTTGGCCTTCATAAAATGGCATGAAAATACAAGTATGATCTGATCAATTTTGTGATTTTTATCAATTGCCCCTTTTTTAACACATTCAAGAATGATATAAAATTTACTCAATTGAAAATTACAATATGTGAAAAAACTAAAGGTGTAACCATACGTTAAAAGTCAATATAGACTTCTCATCGATCTATGATGTTTTTTTCCCTTAATCATGGTTACATGCATGTAGAATCTCTAGGCATCTTTATCTTGTCTTTCATCATAAAATGTCCTAAATGATTTGGTTCATAATCTACTAACTCCTAAAACTTTCTTGAGGGGCTTCGTTAGGGTTTAAAATGCTAAAAAAAAAATAATCACACGATGTTGAAAAATAGTTCCAAAAGATCTTGAAATGCTCACCCTTAATTTAACAAAGTCGTGTCACTAATATATATTTCTACTAATTATTAAACATAAACTAATTCATGAGCATTGGACAAATCTTTGCATGGAATTTTAGTTGCATTGTCAGTATCCTTAGAGTTGGTTGGTGTTATAAAGTAGAGGAGAGTTTCTTCTTTTATTTCTTTTACATCTACTTGTGCTACCATGACTACACGTTGAGCTTTGTTCTCCTTCACTTTTTCCACTTTTCTTCCTACTTATTTTCTTCTTGTTCGAGGAGAGATATGCATAACTTATTTCATGATATTCTCCCTCTATAGTTCTTCATTCTTTTTGTAAAAAAAAAATGTATAACTCTATAAAAATAAGAATGCCAATAATATATTTTCAAATTATTAACTAATACCACATAATATTTATTGTTATTATTATTAAATAAAAAATGAGTCATAAGGTAATCACTCAGCTAGTAAATTTAATAGCGACAATACATGACCCTCTCGAGGGTTCATACATTAAGAAGCCCTCATAGGACTCAAGTTAGAGCCTTATTCAATAATAAAAGTTGTACATGCATGGCTTCAAATATGGATGCCATATTGGGACTTTTATATAAGCATAGTCTTTATCTACTGTTCTCATAGAATACATATATAATGAAACTCTTTTGGGGTCTTTTTTATGAATATTCTGCCCAAAATTTAGTGTTATTTGGGTTTCTAAATTGAAAATTTATATTGGGGATCTATTAGCTGCAGAAAATTTTTGTTTATTTTCTAGGACTTCTGAGGTTCATGTAATAATTGATATTGTCAAAGACGTTTGAATAACAATACTTACGTTTATCGTAAGATAAACCCTAGGTCCATACAAGGATGGTCTCTCCTATGAACTTTTTTTTGATAAAAACACATTTGTTCTTCTTCAACCTTGATGAATGCAATGACATATCCTTATAATAGCATGAAGAACTTATCCTTTGGGTCATAAGATTCTCTCCATCTTGATGCTTGAGACTGCAAGAATGATTTTATAAGTTTTGGACTAGAAATTCATGGTTAGTCAAGTGTTTAATCTCTTTGTTTAAAGTGGAATCATTTTTTTTTTATATGATGCTTCTAGATAAATAAAAGTGACTATAATCAAATCATTCTCCATAATACTTTTTCAATGATTTTGACACTTGAGCTTCAACCGTTACCAATTTTTATGATGATCTTAAATGGGGTGTAATTAGTAAGTTTTTTTTAAAGATTTTCGACATACATGGATATGGAGGCCTTGGTCTCTTAGCTTCTCCAATTCTTTCCATTATTCCAGGTCACAAGTTTCTCTTGTGGGTTCTTATATTTATCAAAGGGTGGCTAGAGTTTCTTTTTTACAAATTAAGTGGAAGAGGTTAGCATAGCATAGGAGTGCATTGTATCCCTCATCAAATATAAAATCTTCTAAAACAAACACATCAAACTTGAGATCAACCCCTAAAACTTTGTAGACATTAATTGAGAACCTTTGAATGTTTTGTTTCAGAGAATCCCCATATATATATATATATATATGTGTGTGTGTGTGTGTGTGTGTGTGTGTGTGTGTGTGTATGTGTGTGTGTACTTGATTTGAAAGAGTATATTATATAGTTCTCAATGTCTATAATTATATGTATTTCTTCCAAGTAATCTCTTATTCCCGTAAGAGGGTAATTTCATTTTCTAGCTCACTCAAAATTTGCCTTAAATAAATTTAAATTTATTATATAGTACTAAAAATAAAATGATGATCTCCTTCATAGATTTTAATCCAATAAATTCAAATTATGAATGAGCCATCATAGATAGCCTACCAAAATTCAACAAAAATTTGACCAAGCTTCAAAGTTATAGATCTTATTAAATGATTTTAAATGTACTTGAAAAAAGAAAATCAATTTAACATCTCTATAGGCAAGTAGAGTTGCAAAAGTGCACCTAAAAGATATGACCAACAAGGACATCCATTGCTCCCACCCTATCTTGTCAGAGCCACATAATCATAGCTTCCAACTAGCCCAAATGCCCCAAATTGAGAAGCTAATGCACATTTCACTAACAAGGACAGCATCAATAGCACTTAGACTAAAGGCTAGAATTGCTCACAGGTGGCTATATTTTGCACCTCAATGCATCATTTCAAACTTTTTTGTTTACATCTCTTCATAGATTGGGACTTGACAAGACAGACAATTCAACTATCACCAATAGTGGATTCCTATTCATGTCAAGAGCCCTTCCTACTTTATGAAGATGACAAGGGTTCTTCCCTTGTTCAGATAGAGCACGTGTTTCACACTACAAATTGAGCTTTCACCCTCTATCATGCAAGCTAAAAAAAGCTTGAGCTCATACCAGCCATTTTGATGCCATCATATCCTCTTTGCTATATATTACAAGGTTTAAATTGAAGCCACATGCATTACCTACTTTGTTTTGATTGAGATTTTATATGTTCATTAAAGGACCTATGACTTATTGTGCGTAGAAGAATTTTGCTTCTTCATGATCACAAATACAAATCATATATATATTATGATTTATTACTGACATCCTAACAATATTTCTACACATTAATTCGAATATTTACCACTGTTATATACTCGTTGAAAAGAAAATGGTGTGAACAATAAGATTTAGTCATTATTTGATTTACATTCCAAAGCGAGCAAATGGTGTAAGAGCGTATGCTTCGGTCGGAAAACGAATCAAGTGGTTCATGTGATTTAGGATATGTTGTGATGGTTGTAGTTTTTTATAAAGGTGGTTATAAAATTGTTGCGTTGAAAGTGATTTTTTTAAAATCTACTATAAAAATAGTTTCAAAAGTTGTGATATGAAAAATAAAATATTAAGAAAGTTGTCTCAAATGAACCTTAGAGCTCTCATGATCGAGTCGTTGTGGAGCGAAATTCATATGTAGGTGACCATTATGATGGATTCATGCACACAATTAAGTATTGTACTCTCGATGCTTCATAAATATTAGTATTAAAAAATTTCTACTCGAGCGTTGAAATGATTCAAATGGATTGTTATATATGCATATAATAATATTATGTTTTGTTTCACACTGAGTAATTGAATTATATTAGTTTAAAAATATAAAATAATTTAAATATTGATGCATTATCAAGCTGAATTTTAGGCTTCATTTGGAGTGGCTTTCTTTCTGCTTCTTAAAGCAGCTTTTTAGCATAAAAATATTAACAAAAAGAAAGTCGTCCCAAACGAAACCTTAATCTCCTTTCATTTCATAAGCTTGACATTTTCCACACCATACCACCAACTCCTTGCACAAAAACATCTGTCGATTTTACCAACGTGAGAAAGCTTCTAAAAGTGCTTTTGAAAATAATGTTATACGTTCATCATTTACAGTCAATTGAAGAAGCAACTTTCTACAAAATCTCTATGAATAATTTCATCATATGAAGGAACTCTATTCTTAATTACCGTCTACAGAATATCACTGAAATCAAAATATCTTTCTTATTTTTTTATTGTAATTGCATGTGCGTCAAGAGGCTGGCGGTGGGCGGCCGGCCACGTCTCGATGATGAAGCTGGCTTGAATGGGAGCGTGAAGCACCTGGATTTGCCATTTGAAGTGGAATCCTATCTGATAACCTTTGCTGTTCTCATTGTCTGCTTCCTTGTTTGGTAAGAAAGACAAGTAAATGAAAGAAGAAAAGGGGGGAGAGGAAGAAAATGAGCCACATATCTTTGGCATTTATGATAAAGTGTGGAACAATTCAGTCACTGTATGTTAAGGTATTTGATGTGAGACAAGTATGGGAAGGTGAAGTAAGATGTGAAGGATAACCACCTGAGATGAAAATTGCTATGTAAATGATGAATATGGTATATCATGCCGTTAAGGAATTTACTTCTAGTAAGAAATTAATATTGTATGAGCCACTCAATGTAAATTTTAATTACTATGTAGGTTTATGTTAATTCAAGTTGTATTATATAATGAAAATGCTGAGTGAAAGGGGAGCAGATCAGAAATAAGGCGAGAAAGAAAGAATTTTGGAGTGAGAAGCAGGCCTGAGATTTCTGTAAAATGAGCTTGGGTACAGAAAACTGTGTAATTTGAACTCCTCCGTTGAACTCCTATTTATAAAAATTGGTTGGAGTTTGAATGTTATAGAATTGGTTATACACACTAAAGGAAAATTGTCAATTGCCGATAGTTATGATAAATTTTCCGGAGGTTCTGAAAATTATGGCAGTTTTCGGCGGTTTATTAATGGCCGGTATAAACCACGTAGGAAATAATTTGCGGCGGCCAATTTCTGGCTGCTAAATTTTCCGGCGGCAAACACAGCCGGTAATTTCTGGCGGTCATAGCGCCGGCGACTGCCGGTTAATTACCGGCGGCGTACCGGGCATCTCAAATGCCGGTATTGCCTGCGGCGCAGCCTCTTGTTGTCTGGCATTATTTACCATCGGCTATATTAAAATTCCGGCAGGCAGTTAAAATAAGCGTCCGGAATCGAAGTTTTCGACAACAAAAAAAAAATGACAGCCCCCCCCCCCCCTCTATATATGCACATAATTCAAAACATATATAACACCCCCTCTATTTACTCCAATTTATGCAATATCTGCACAGAATTCAAAACATATACAACACATAAAGGCAACACGCTACTATAATCAACCCACATAAATGGAGTCAAAAAATAGCAAATCAAAATCCACAATAAGCAGAACAAATGTTTAGACAAAGAGAAATGCATATGTTCTACAATAAACATAACATATGAAATCCACACTAAAATGTTCAGAATACACTAAAAATTTCATTAAACAAATAACATTACTAATCATCATATAAGAATGTTTTTAAAATTCCTCAAAATAACAAAAAAGCTAAACGTTAGAGCAACCATATCAAATAATTAGCTTAAAAATATTATAAGCAACAACCTCAATCCAGATTTCATTAATAATCAGTGAATTGCACAATGTTAAAAGCATAATTAAGTGTACATATCTCAAACACACTATAAATAATGCATAGCTTCCATAGTAGACCTACCTTGCATGAATCCAAATTGATTTTGGGAAACATTAGCATCACGCCACAACCTATGCTCCATAACTCTCTCCCACAATTTTAAAGTATGACACATTAACATTAAAAAGTTTAGTAAGAGAAAAAATTAAAACATTCAGGGCGTTGCCGGAGTGCTCGACGGGTTTCGGCGGCAGAGTGCAGGCGTGATCGGCGGCTGGAGTGAGGACGTGATCGTCTGCCGGAGTTAAGGTGTTGGCGGCCGGATTCCTGCGAAGGCAATCGGAGGCGAGCGCGAGCACGAGTGTCTTGAAGAAAATGATACGCAAGCAAATGAGGAGGAATGCTCAGTTTGACCAATATTAAGTCAATTTTCGGAGGTTCTCCAGTGGCTTAGATAGCCGGAAAAAAAATTATTTAACACCAGCGGCTTGGCCGCCGGTAACGGCTAACGGCAAGCCGCTGGTAACGGTACCGTGAAAACAGAAAGCCGACGGTCTACCCGGAGGTTATTATACCGCCGGTATTACCTGCGTTGTATTATTAAACACCACCGGGTAAACCGCCGATTAATACTGGCGGTCAGACAGCCGGTTAAACCGCCAATAATTCTGGCAATTTTTTTACCTCTGGAATGACCGCCGATAATTGTTGATTTTCCTGTAGTGACATAAACTTTATAGAACATAATAGAAATAATGCAAGAGTTATATAGCATAATTGGAATATCAAACTTATTGCAGACTTATGCTAAGCATAGAAGAAGTTGCCGGCTTAGTTTGCATAGGTGGATGGATAGTCGAATAGCCAATTAATTATTTTTCATATGAAGGAAGTCATTTACTTGAGTAGTCACTTGGGTAGATGATAGGTCATACTCAAAAGCTTGGGACTAGTTCGTAGAGTGTATTCATCAGCTTGGAGCAAGTTGATTTGTAGACTTGGTTAGCTTCTTTTGATATGATTCACAACCTAATGAGTCTCTGGCTTTGTTTGGGATGACTTTTTTACTGCTTTCTAAATAATCTTTTTAGTACAAAAATTAAATTTTTTGCACTAAGAAAATGCTTTAAGAAGCAGTAACATAGTTGCCCCAAATGAAACTAAAATGAATTTGCCTTGAACACTTGAGTATTCTTTGTCATGTTATCATATATTAAAAGTGAATGGATGCTTGAATTAAGATTCAAGCTGATTCTCAATCTTGTTACACTTAGATTAAATTATAATACTGTCAATATGTTTTTTGTGATTATCAAAATGAGCTTATCAAACGAATGAGTTCATATGGTAAATATAAAACTGAGTTTCTTAGTTTGATTATCACACTTAACTAAAATTTATTCTAATTACTAGTTCAACGAAAGCACATGATCCATTTAACCAAAACTCTGTCACAATGAAGTCTCTGACTAAATCTCTTCAGGATTCTCTCTTTATATGAATTGCCTCTAAAACTTGATTTGACTTCTTATCTCTCAAAGGGCACTGCTAAATTCACTCAAAGATGAAATCAGACCTAACTGCTCTCTCTCATCATATCTCTCTTTGAACTTGATCCACTTTTTTAGTAAGATTGTAACATATTTTCACATATAATATTGGATCCAATGACAATATTATTAGGTGGGATCGTATGACTACAATGATGATTGTTGCATAATTGAAAATTTGAGTCACTAGGTTATATGTTTCACGTTATATAAAGATTAAACATGAACATATAAAAATAGTAAGACAGGAGAATTTTTTACTTGGAAAATCCGGAAGGGTAAAAACCACCGGGCCTAGTCCAACCTGAATGAATCCACTAGTATTGATGATTGATTACAAATGACGTCTCTCCTCAGAGGAGGGCGTTGCCTCAATATATAGAGCAAATACATCTTATATAGAGCACATTATATGGTGAGAGTTGGAAGAATTAATGCTGAAATATTCGCTTGGTCGGCATGACCATAGTCGGCGGACGATATTTGTAGGAGGGATCGTAGTCAGCAAACAACGGAAGTCAAAAAGATCATATTTGAGCGATAGTGGTCGAAAAGACGGTAGTTGGGCAATGGTGGTTGGAATGATCGTAGTCGCTAGACGACGGTGGTTGGAAGGACCGTAGTCGGCGGGACAACAATATTTGGGAGTAGATCTAGTGTTCGTAGTATATGATAAAAGTTTCGATAATAGTCGGAGAACGGGCTGAAGTCCAATCGCGTTCAATGTTTGGGAAGAACTCTGGCGGTGACTAGAAAGAACTCTAGCGATGATCGAGAAAAACTCCAGCAGTGGTTGACGGCAAGAGAGCTCTCAAAATTTTCTCTTATTTTCTCTTCTTTTTCTCTCTCCTCATGTGAAATAAGAGTGCCTATTTATAGTTTTTTAGTGTGACACTGTTAATAAATATGAAGAAGATTAAGGACATGTTGGGAGTGTTTCAATGGACGCCCGATATCAGCTCCCTCAATCATATATCATCTATCAAGCATTTAAGCGCCTTAATGACATCTGAATTAAGTGATCTTGGTCTCGTTGGATTCGTCTCATCAAGCCGATCAATTCAACTATAAGCATGTCATATTCAAATATCATTTGAATATTCAATCAATGCTTTTTACATACATCAAGGCGATGATCGGCTTTTTACCGCTTCTTAAAATGGCTTTCTAATACAAAATTTTTTGAATTAAAATTTTATGCATTAGAAAATAGGGATTTTTACATACATAACACCTAAAACTATTGAAAATACATATATAACACCTAAACATTAATATTTACTTATCTACCACTCTGTTACACTTGCCGTCACTCTTAGCGGCTACTTTCTCCGTAGTGCCCTCCGGCGGCGACATTCAGCTCAACAGTGGCCAAACATGGACCATCGACGTCCAAGTCGGGACCACCAGCAGCCGCGTGGAAGACGACGCATGAGAAGCCTGTGCCAACACTACCGACGATGAGTTGCTTTCCATCACCATCGCATCCATTCGGATTGAGGAGCTCATCTGCAAGGAAGGCAGATCAGCGTCCTCATAGAAGAAATCCTCTGGCTGAGATTGAAGATAACTCATTTATAAATTAGAATGGAGGCTCCACCAACATGTTTTAGAAGAGCAGAGAAGTAAATGAGGGGGTGAGAAAGCATGTGAGCACAATTTACTCTTGTTAGGTATCTCCCATCTCCCTTATTCTTTCTTCTCGCACTAAATTTTGTTGAAAAAATGCCTTTTCATTCCACTCAATTCAATAAATCTTCAACATACAGGAGATAGTATTAGGAGGAAGCAGGAAATATTGGAGGAAGACAAAGATCCAAAGTTAGGAAACAAAATAGAAAGCCACAACAAAAGAACACTAACAAGAACCAGATCATCAAGAAGATCATCTCGAGCTCCGATCTAGACTTCTGATCTCGATAGTACCGAAGAAATGGAGGAGACGAAGAGCAAATCTGCTCTCGGGACGAAGACGCGATTGGTCGGGCATATCACGAACGAACGGAAGACAACGTTCAAATAAATTATGTTTTCAATTAGAATAATTTTCTTACTGCTTTATTTTTCAGACTGTAATTATAATTTTTTTTGACAATTATTTTTTTGTTGCTTTTAAAAAATTTTGTACTAAAATGCTATTTTCTATAACAATTAAAAAGTTATATTTTTTATAACAACTTTATGAAGAGAAGTTATTTTGTGTGGAGTTTAGACGGGAAGAACCGTCCAGATATATGAGTGTACACACTGTATACTGTGTATCAAATCAATGTACACATTATTTATACATAGTGTGTACACTCACAATCCGGACCGTTCTTTCCGTTTGGAGTCCGCACAGAATAATTTCTCTAAACGAAGCCTATATTTGATACAAACTCAATTAAATCCAAATTCAAATTCGAACTGAGCCAAACTTGACCCATTTGTCCGCTGCTGACAAGCTCAACCCGAACCATCGAGTCAAATACGCACAAGGCCAACCGGATCAATTTGTTCCCGGTTTGGCGAATCCGCGAATATCGTCCAGGCCTCGACCCCCTTTGCAAGAAACCTACGTCGCCATTGCATCGCATTTTTGACTCCAGAAAGCGTCCAGATTTCCTCACTCCGACTCCTTCCTCTTTTGATCGGTGAGTGTCTTCCGTGAATCAAGCTGATTTATTCGATTCGTAGCTCGCAAAATGCCTACTTTGTGAGAAAAAAATGGGAGATTTCGAAATTATTTTGTGTTATGCCTTCTTCTATTGTCTCTTCCTAGCGGATGTTTGATTTTTTGTTTTGCGGAATACCTGTTGCCGTTTATGTGTGGTTGATTTATAGGGATTTTTTTGTTGTTGAGAGTCTGTACTTTGTGATCCGCAGGATGGCGAAAGCTTTGGCAGATGCTCCCCCGAAAGGTGGGTTTAGTTTCGATTTGTGCCGTAGGAATGATATGCTCGTGAAGAAGGGAATACAGCTCCCGGGTTTCAGGAAGACCGGAACCACCATTGTGGGCTTAATTTTTGAGGTGATTGATGTCTTTGTTTACTTCTTCAATTATTGTAATTACTGTGTTTTTTGCACTCTTAGAGGTTTTCATGCTGGTACAAGTGAGAAATAACCGTTTTTTGTTCATGGTTTAGTGTTCTTTTGATCTAACAATAAAGCTGACGCTAAATAATTTGGAATGATAATTATGCTACTGATGATAAACATTTGTTGATATCTTGCATTTTACACACTTTCTTTATTTTCCATTTTATTTATATTATTCCTGTTCAAAAAGTAAAGGTAATTAAAAATACTAATTATTTGTTTAAATGCAAATTTGTAATTTGCCATGCAATCTCAAGGTATTGTGTTTGAAAAGAATCCAGTCATGAAATTTTTACTCATTGGGGACAACTACTAAAGTAATAACAACAACAACAACAACAACATCAAGCCTTTATTCTACTACATGGGGAAGAGGACTGCCAAAGTTATTTGCGGAAATTTATGCAAGCAGTTTTAGGTTTGTGGATCATAGATTATAGATACTAACTAAATTTACATGATTGAGATCAGTTCTATGGCGGCTATGTATCAGTAGCTAAGTAGTCAAATAATGATCAGGTTGACAAATTAACTTCACACTCTATAGAATAGTTTCTGATATGGATCACTATATGAATACATACATAGCACTTCACCAGTTTAATATGTGGAACTACTTTTTTTTGTATTAGTCAACATATAGCTTCTGAGCTTAAATCTTTAAACTAGGAATCTTATCCTTAGTATTGTGATCTGGTAAATTATGTAAAAAAAATGAAATATAAACACTATTCATGGAAACAATGCAATGTGTCTTTGTATTTTATGAATTTATGGGAAATATTAAGCAAATCATGAACAAGCATAACATTTTGATGCATTTGAGAGATTGAGTTGACCAGGATTTGAGGCAAGTTTCAAGCCATTGTCGCATTGTTTTTGTATCTTTTGTGTTTCTGATTTGGATCGTAGAGGCTTCTATCAAGCATACTCCATGCAATACAAGTGTTGAAGAAAAATATCAACCTGTTTTAAGGTCATCAACTTGAATTATACCAAACTTTCAATGTAGTAACCTGTTTTCTTATATTACTGCAAGAGTTGTCATCTTTGTACTATATAATGTTTTTTTGAAGCTCTATTCTGGAATTACATCTGCCTTATCACCCATGATTTTTTTTTTGATTTGCTATTATTATAACTTTTTTAGGATGGAGTTATTCTAGGAGCGGATACAAGAGCAACCGAAGGACCTATAGTTGCAGATAAAAATTGTGAGAAGATTCATTATATGGCACCCAACATCTACTGTTGTGGAGCTGGAACTGCTGCAGACACTGAGGCAGTGACAGGTTCTTTTTTTTATTTTTTTTTAATAAAGTTTATGCATTGATCAAGTCTTAAAGTGGTTGGTGGAACTTGGTTTCTTTGATTGAATTTGTGACAAAATGAATATGTAACCATGATCATTGGCCTTATCTCAACTATTTGGGTTAGTTTTATGGATTTATATTTTTTCAGTTGTCATGTTAATTTATTCATGTTATCATAGATCTACCTTCTTTTTATCATCTGACACAAATTTGATCTACCAATCTAATGAGGGTATTTTCTTACCTTTTGTTGTACATGTTTAAAACGTCAAAGTCTATTTTTAATTATATTATCTTCAATAGTTGTCATTTTAAACATTTATTTTATTATCCCTCATAGTTTTTCCATGTATCCATTGAATCCATCTTAACTTTCTTATTTCCGGCGTGCTCATCTTAGATGTAAATGATTTTTACACTGCCTATTCTTGAATCTATATACATTATTGGCCTAATTGCAATTTTATAAAATTTTCTTTTATGTCTTCATTATATCACTTATGACGTAGTACTTATTAGATACGCCTTCATTTTATCCTCCCAATTTTAATTCTAGATGTTATATCTTCATTGTTATCTCCATCATTCTAGTATTCTACATAATAGATTCAATATGTTTAAATCAATTTCACTTATGTATTATTTTATTTTCTAATAATATTGCCTGATAACATTAACCCACTAAAATCATATATTATATACACAATTTTATTCTATTAAGTTTAAGCTATCTATCTTTTAAACATTTTCTTTATTTTTTCAAAATTTCACTTATTTTATTTAGCAAATGTTTCATTGATTTTAACTATGTTATCTGCAAAAAAGTATACAACGATGCATCTTACTTTAAATATCCTTCATAAACTTATTTTTTACCAATACAAGAAGATATAGACTCAATGATGATCTTTGATACAATTCTATTGTAGTTTGAAACTCTTTACTTAATAGTTATATGTGTCCATTGTACATATCTTTAATACTTTCAATATAAATTTTTTTCTTAATATTTATTAAATCAATTCTCATGTTATATGTTCATATGCCTTTTCAAGATCTATAATAATCATATGGTGATCCTTTCTCTGCTCTCTATATTTTTTCAGGAATTATCTAAACAAAAAAAATTCATACTAGTTCTTTTTAGGTTAAAATTAAATCAATTCTCCAAACTTGACATAATTTTTCTATGTCCCATATCTTCATTGCATGGCTTATAGTTTTGATTCCCCTATAGTTAGCATAATTTTAACTATGTTTTAATTAAATATTAGTACCTAAATGTTTTTACTGCAACAATTTGGCATCGTTTTTTGTCATCAAAGTTCCATTGAAAGATTTGTAAAGCAAACCATTCTGGTATTACTGAGCAATTTGAATGCACTTTTTGCAGGACTTATAGTTTCTAATGCATCTAACTTGATCAAATTTCTAGATCCCTTATCTTTCGTTTTTTATATATATATATATATATATATATATAACCAACTAATAGAAATTGTCAAAACTTGTAGTTTTTATTTTGCTTGCTATGCTTTTCTCAAGTCTTCTAGTTTTTTATAATCATTACAAGCCGCAATAATATTCAGTTTTTGCTGCTCTTTGAAAGAACATTTCTTTCTTAATATCTTTTTTGTTCCTGCTAAATCCACGACCAACTCTCCCTACTAATGCATGATTTGTTTGTAAACTCATCTAAAACTTTCATGACATTCTTCTAAATGGAACTAGTCGTTTACCTCATATTAGGACATCTAAAGTAAATAATTCTAATTTCCCTCTATCAGAAACTTACCTTTGAACAATCTCTCAGCATAGAAATTTTATAATCTTTTCTTAGGGTAATTAGTTTTTTCTTAAATTGTTTTCATTATTCACTCGATATATACATCCTCATTATTACTCTATATTGTGTGGGCATGCTCTCTTTTAGAATCAACTTACAATATCTGCATTTCATTTCAAGTAAAGTGGAGCCTATTTGTGATTTGGTAGCTTCAGTTTTGTAAGTTATTACATGTTCTTCTCATAGAAATACTTAGTCAATAGAGTGTTTTTATGTCTAGTATTGTAAACTTAGAAGTTTCTGATCTCTTTTGGTTTCTTTCTATTTTTTAGATATGGTAAGCTCTCAGTTGCAGCTGCACCGCTATGCAACGGGCCGTGAATCAAGGGTCATTACTGCCCTTACTCTTTTGAAGTCACACTTATTTAGGTAGATTTCTTTGAACTGCACGTTTTCTTTTGCTGATCAAATTTGCTGGAACTCTGTATGAGATTTTTGTAACATTTCCTTAAATGATTGCTAAGCCGAACTTTTTAAATAGCTTTTTATTTTCTTTGTCTTTTTGGCAGCTACCAAGGTTATGTTAGTGCTGCATTGGTCCTTGGTGGTGTTGATGTTACTGGACCGCATTTGCATACAGTGAGTCGATTTTGCTTGGTAGTTCTCTCTCTTAGTATGGATGTGTTATTTTGGCTGAATTTATTATGTAGGTCTACCCACATGGTTCAACTGATACTCTCCCTTTTGCTACGATGGGTTCGGGTTCTCTTGCGGCCATGTCTGTGTTTGAATCTAAATACAAGGAAGGCTTAAGTGTAAGTCAATACTTTGCTCCCCAAGATGGCATTTTTTTACTGTGTATTGGTCTATAGGTACTGTTGATCTGTAGATCATTTAAAAGCAAATTTAGACTAGTATTGTATAATATATTAATATATGATCAAAGTAAACTAGCAGCTTTCATTAAATAACACACTGGCGTGCACATGCTCATTCACACTTGCACAAGCGTAAGCACCGGACAAAGTTGAAAAAATGCCTGTAATTTTTATTTCTCCGGGTGATATTTTACAGCAATACTAGCAATGTAAGCCACATACCTGTTTGAGGTTTTGATGCGATATCTCAGGTGGTCTTTCATTAACAATTAATTAATTATGGCATTCAATTCATGTTTTATGTTGTGTTTGCAATGCCTTTGTATAGTTCTATTTGAGATTGTTACGCACATCCAGGGTAATGGCCAAACTTTTGTTTAACTATAAAGCATGCGTACTGTGGATTCTTGTATTTTCATATTGAATGCAAAATTACCTATAATAGCTTGGTCAGGTGTCCATTATGGCATTCTCTATGCTCTTTCGATATAGATGAGTTTTCCTTGGATATAACTACATAGTTCAAGGGTACGCTCAGCACTGAACCATATGTATCCATGCTGCACAAACTATTGATGGCACCTCTCTAAAGATCGAGTTGATAGTTATTTTTCTTTTTAGATTGCTTTTTTATCATGCTGCTTTAGTGACTTGGATTGGCATCTCTTTGCCCGAAGAGATTTCACACTTGTCTTTGATTTCCTAGTAACGTGTATACACACACACATGGTTTAAAGGCCTTGAACTTCTTCTTGCCTCGAAACCGTCACCATGAATACTTTCCTTGTCACAGGGTTAATGTCTTTTAGCTTTCCATGGTAGAAAGGTAGTGCTGGGATATTCGTGGTAGTTTAGGGTTTAACAACTTAGGATTGTATGAAGATGTCAAATGCATACAAATAAGTTGAAAATAATACATATGAGACACAAATTTTTATAGGTGAAAAATCCGACAAGGGGAAAAACCATGGGATGTAGCCTAGCTAAAATATTTTTATTAGTGTGAGTCAATAATTATAAGTGTTGCATTTTTTTGAGATAGAAGTGTTGCATTTTTTGAGATAGAGAAGGCTCTAATAGTGTAATAATATACATGAACCATGGAGGACACCAAAGCCCTACATGGGGTCCTGGTTGGGCATTCATTGGGTACCCATGCTTTACTCAGATGGGCTTCGCCCAACCACGCCGACCCGTGGTGACTTTCGGGATGCCATACCCACCTATACCCATCCACTTTCCATGCTTTTTGAACGCAGTGTGCCACAGATTGATGGTCTTGAGGCTTCTTTCCCTTTGCTCTTATTGCAAACTTTCAAGACGCATATCAGAATTTACCGTAGTCGCAGTGTGGTTAAGTTCTGCACACTATGTAGTGAGGATTGCAGTAATATAAGATATATGGTGATTAGCTATGTAAATCAATTTATCCTCCGATGTTGAGTACCCACCCATACCCACTCACAAGGCCATGGTGGGTGTGGGTATGGATATCCAATGCAAGGCTCTAGAGGGCACCTATTGTTGTGTTGATAGTGGATGATCAAATTGATCTTACTTATGATAGAAATGAGGATTGAGTGACTTAGAAGTCGAGTGTTTGATGCCAATCTTTGATTGTCTTTGAGCGAAGTGCGGTGGTTGGCTCTATTGTTCTCTTGATTAGAGGGTAGGTTAGGCGGCTGTGAAGATGTGTGCTGAATGTCAATGGCTAATTAACATTAGAAGCTAGCCACGAGTAGGTTGAGTGACAGGCTATGTGGAAGAAGGTAATAAAGCTATTATGAGTGGTTGACTTTATTGTTCTCCCAATGAGAAGAGATATTGGGCAATCAGAAATATAGACGTTAGAAGTTGATGCCTGGTTTATGTTATGAGTCGGTCATTGGAAGGTGTCCAATGATAGTCAGTGAGTAATATTGATAGTTGGGTTGTGATTGTTTGTTAGCTTGGTCGCTCTCCCAATAGGAGGGTAGATCAGATGAGTGGAAGACGAGCATCAGACAGTGTTGGTGAGTGTTATGTCTGTTGATGATCGATTGCGGATGATAGTAACGGCGGGCGTCGATGTTGGTTAATGACTAACATGGGTCCTGATGATGAGCAATGTTGATGTTGTTCTACAGCCATCATCGGTTGATGGATGATAGTGAGTTGGCATTGATTGATGACAAGTGTTGATGTTAGTTAACAATAGGCATTGATACTGGTCGATATCTATCGTTAGTGAGTGTTGATGTTTGTCTACGGTCTATGTCGGGTGATGGTAGAACAGGCTCTGAAATTTTTTCATGTTTGCTGAAATTACACCTTTGAATATGTAGAAATAAGGTGTTTTTTGCATGTCTACCATAACCTTGGACATTCTATCAGATGATTTGAGCAGGTCATCCTTGAATATTTTATTTTATTTTATTTTTGGAATCATAGGGCTTTCATGTACTTAGAATTGAACAATCTTGGACTTGTCAGATCTTTATCATTGAAACACCCATTCCGATTATAGGCATGATGAATTTGGAGGGTGTTTGATGCCCAAATGACTGCAAGTTTTCAATTATTCTTATTGGTGTTTGATTTAATCCCATTTGGACTTGGATCTTTATGTTCTTAATATTAGTGGATTTGTCTCATGGAACAACAATATTTGACTATAAGTTCACTTAAATTTGAGTTAAGATGATTTCAAAGTTAATTTTAGAAATTTTTACCCCAAATCTCTGTGTGCTTTGAGATATTAAAATTGCCTCTAAATTAGTGCTTGTTTGTATTAGTTTTTTGGCGGGCACCATGTTGCTGAAAGAGAGGTCATCAATAATTAGATATAAAAGTTTGTAATAGAAAAAATTCAATGAACTCTAAAATAGTGTGTGGTAGCAAGCCATTTCCAAAATGAGACAACAATATCAAGCCTTTATCTCACTATGTTGGGTCAGCTACATGAATCCTTTTTTTTCCTTTGTGTCCTATTAAGACTTAAATTCTCATTTAATTGTAATAAAGAAAAGTCATTTCTAATATTTTCTAACCAAGTCTTTTTAGGTCTATCTCTGCCTTTTTTAACATATGTCAAATATAATAAATCTACTTTCCTAACTGAGTCATCGGAAAGCTGTTGTTTTATGTGATCAAACCATCTAAGGCTACTCTCTCCAATCTTATCTTCCATTGGAGCCACTCTGACCTTTTCACATATATGCTCATTTCTTATCCTATCTCTAAGAGCAAAGCCACTCATCCACCTGAGCATCCTCATCTCTGCAACACTTAACTTAATATTATGCTTCTCTTTTAATGGCCAACATTCTACACCATAAAAGATTGCAAGTCTAACCACCATCTTATAAAATTTTTCCTTAAGTTTGAAGGGGACTTTTCTATCACACAAGAAGCCCGATGCATTCCTCCACTTCAACCATCAAATTTGAATTCTACTAATAATATCCCCATCTATTTCACCATCACTTGAACTTGATTATTCGATGAGTTTTACGCTGGTTGTTGACTACTTAATACAACCATCCACTTTTCTCATCCAGGACTTTCCTATCACCAAAATGAGAATTGGGAAAAAAAACATGCAACAATGTTGGTGAAAAAAAAAATGGTCTCTTGAAATTGAGGTTAGGGTGTGTCAATCATGGTTTAAAATTGCGCAATATGAGGCTCGCCTTTGCGCAATTCCAGTAAAAAACGCCTCGATGCTTACGCCTCAAATTTTTTTATGAGGCTTGCGACTCAACTTGGTTGAGGCCCGCCTCGCCTCACTGCCATGAGGCTTACGCCTCACGCTATATATATTAAAACTTACTAAATCTTGAAGTAAATGCCCGACATTAGACTCCATAGGAGGAGGAAGGGGAGAGAGCAGGTCATCATAATGATGATTCAAATGAAGAACCCCTTAGTGATGACAGTGTTGATGACTTATGAGCTCTTATGTGATATGTCATTGCTATTTATTTTTGGAAATTTGAATTATATGTTAATGAAAAAAATACTGGGATTTGGAAAAGATAGAATTTTGAGTTGAACTATATTTCATGTTGTCTTATTATTGAGATATTTTGATTTCACTTCATATCTTATGTTTTTTTATGATTTATATTATTCACTCATTAGTATATAAAAAATTTATCATTTTATATTTACGTAATCTTTTGATTTTGAGGCTTACACCTCAAAACGCATTGAGACTTACGCCTCGCCTCACGAATGAAAAATGCCTCAATACCCGAATACGCAATTTTAAACATTGGTGTCAATGAATATAATTTTTGATTATATTTTTTTTGGATTTTTGGACCGAATTTGCATTTTCGTAGCCATTTATTTCTCTAGAATTAGGTCCAATAGTCAGCGTAAACTAGTAAAGGAGAAATGGAATAATACTTTATATTTTTGTACATTTGGTCTTAATTGAAACGATGAAAACATAAAACAGCTGTAGAAAACAAAATAAGCAAGGATGAAGAATATTAAGGAATAAAGAACTCAGATGAAAGAAAGATTGGACAAAAGCAGCAATATCAAAAATGGACTTGCCTCTAATCGCAGCCATTAACCTTGTGTAAATAGGCATTGAGTAGGCACAGAATCTGCAATGGAAAATAAATCATAATGTCACTGCAAGCATAAAGAGAAAGCTAACAAGAATCTATTATTTTTTATGTTCAATATCAAACGTCATCTAGTCTAGTGAGAAAAATAATGAGTTTTCTTATTTCCAACAATATTAGTCATTTTCACTGATAGCTGGGCATATTTACAAGAGTTTGTTTCCGAGATTAAGTTCAAATATAGCATAGAGCATATTACCACTAAAAACATGAACGAAAATATCAACAGTAGCAATAACTTTTAGTTAAAAGATTATGAAGAGATTTGCTGACGTTGATACGTGCCCTTTAAATTTAAATAAAATGTCTCCCAGTTTCTATAGATTAGAAATAGCAGCATTATCTGAAACTAACAAATATAGCGCTTTTTTTGCCATTTTGAATCCAAGCTTTTAATTTAAGCATCATGCCTAGAAATGACTATGTCAGGTTAAAAAAATCTATTACAAAGATTTGCATTATATTGTTAATATCTATCTTGTTGTATGATTGTACTAGGATGATATGCGTGTATATTATCAAATAAAAATCTGATATCATCATTTTGTCTTCATTTTTACTACCATGATATAAAAATAATTCAATGCCAACATCAAGGTTTTTTTGATTGATAATGCTCATGATTTCTTTTATCACATTTTTTTTTCTCTTTTTTTCAAGAAAAGAAGCAGCACCCACCAATACTTTTGTCTTGATATTTCTTAACAAAATGAAATGGCAAAAAGAAACAATACTATCTTCTGGAAGTCATATAATTTTCTCTATCAGAATCAAGTGTCACAAATATATTGGGTTTAAACAATCATAACTATCACATATCTAATCAATAGAATACTTCCAAGAGTATTTGGCTGGATTCTACACCACAAATAACTTCCTCTCAAAAATTCCTTTAAAATATCATTGGGTACATTGCTTATGTCCACATCCATAAAAAATACAAGGATAAATTTGATCTTAGAGCTCTCAAATGTATTTTTATTGGGTATTCTTCCACCCAGAAAAGGTATCTGTGTTATTATCCTACAAAGAAAAACTTGCTTACTTTAAAAGATATCACCTTGAATTAGAAGTAAAGTTTTTTCAATCAAATTCATCTTTAAGGGGAGAACTCTAAATTGAAAGATAAGTTCGATAAAACATCTATTTTTCATCTTGACATTTCTACAACACAAACTCCAAAAAAATTCAAACATTGTACCATTCAAGTCTAAAAGAAACGGAATAAGCCAAGCCAAAATCCGTAGAATGCTCTAGGCTCAGAACCATTATTAGGTGATCATAGTCAACCCAACACAAATTTTCAAAAAATTTCTCCTACCCATAAAGCCTTTCTTATAAATATCACCTCTAATTTTATTGTAATACCACAAACTGTATTTGAGGCATTTGAAAATAATAATTGGAATGATGCTATGAGAGAAAAGATGAGTGCTCTGAAAAGAATTACACTTGAGAGATCATTGAACTACTAAAAGGGAAGAAAATAGTAGGATGTAAATGGATTTTTTTTTTATAATATATAGGCACATAGAGGCGTGAATGGGTAAAAACAAGATTGTTAATAAAAGAATATACTAAATCTTATGGAATTGACTATAGATATACCTTTGTTTTTGTTTGCAAAAAATGAATGGAAAATGCATCTTAATTTCTCTTCCAAGTAATCATGCATGGTCCATACAACAATATGAGGTAAAGAATGCTTTTCTATACGAGGATGTTGAAGAAGTCTATATGGATCTATCACCTAGATTTGATAGTTATCTTAAAATGAACAAAGTGTACAAATTAAAAAAGGGTTTTGTATGACGCTAAATAGTCTTTGAGAGCATGATTTGAAAGATTAAAAATGACAAAATCATGAATGAAGTTGGATACAAATAAAACTACATATCATAAAATAATATACTAATGATAAAATTCTCAGTTCTTATCATATTAGTTGATATAATTATCATAGGTGATGGCAATAGGAGTCAGGAAAAAGCTTGGTGAAGAATTTGATTTTGAGAAAAAGAAAGGTAAACTAAAATACTTATTGAGATTAGAAGTTTCTCATTCAGAATAAGGAACATTCATCTTTCCCCTGTCTCATCTTATTTGGTCCAATGCCTCCCAATTTGCTTCTTCTTCATTTATTTCAGTTATCTTCCTCTTTTATAAATATTTTTCATTAACATAATGATGATATTAACACTTAAAAATTTTTAGAGGAGGTGATGGTGGTGTGCATGTTTCAAGTGATCCTCGACTGCGGCTATGATGGTGGTGACTATGGAGAAAATGGAGGGTTGGAGGTCAGGGAAGTTCATAGAAAGTTGAGAGGTGCCTGGGGGTGCATTAAAGATTTAAAGCATGATTTGTTTAGGGGCTTTAGTTTAGAATTTAGGTAAGTTTTATATATATGACATGCCTCAAGGAGGGCCTTAGCCAAGCTGAGGCACAAGCCTCATAAAAAAAAGTTTGATGCGTAAGCCTCGATATATTTTTCACTGGATTTGCGCTGAGGTGGGCCTTAAGGAGAGCCTCATATTGCGCAATTTTAAACAATGATTGGAGGACATCCATCATTTGCGGCAAAGGCGATTAACCTGCACTTGGAGTCATAAAAAAAAATAAAGGGCATGCCTATACCAAGCGGAGAGGGCAAGCGACCAATAGAGGATTTCGAGCACCCAAGTTCCAATGATATAAGAGAGAGTGTGGGAGACTTTATCCTAAGAAGGGTGATGACACCTAAATCTCTAGAAAATGCAACACTGACTTGGGAGGCAAGGGAAGTGATTCGATGACTTGTAGTGGGGTGAGGGGTGCAAGTGGTATCTCGAGAGAAGGCCGGTGGCGCGTAAATCATATCTCAAAATGTGATATAAAACTAAGCTATCGTGGGAGAAGGGGTCCACGATGTGCTATTTGGGGGAATAAATCAACGAGTTGTTGTTGTAGATAGACATCTAGGAATGAGGCGTGTTTGACTCACATAATAATAAGGGTTTGAGAGATTTGTTAAAATTATATATGATATACTCCTTTATTCCACAAATTCCATGCCTTTTATTTATCAAAATTTATGTCAAATATTCTAACTTTGAGGCTTACCTTATTGTTGTGTTGAATTGGACTCGCTTGTTATGTGTCTATGCTTCATAAATACTCAACCCATCAATCTATTTCCTTAAGCTAATCTCTTGTTTTATTATTGCATCTTGTAGCATGCATCTACTTGATAAATTGAGTATGTGAGGCTACTTAGCTTTTGATGATTCGAAGGTTTTGGTTGAATTAGGGAAAGCAGGTGCGACTAATAGTGTGGGTTTCACGATTTTCATCAGTAGTCTCAATGGCTATTGAGTACCGACAATGTTTGTATTGCAATAGTAATTCAAAATTCCATCTCACCTTTTGATTTATTGTGGAGGTTATATCCCTCACATTTTGATTTATTGTAGAGGTTATATCCCTCGTTATCCTCTCCCATTGGTTTTGTAGCAATGCCATTAATTGTCCAAAACTTTATCTGGTGAAGATATAGTCTGAGGTAGCTTTATTTTGTCATAGGTCTGCACACACCTTTCTAGAATTTACCTAGCTTCTTTGGCGGATGATACACTGTGCTGCTGCCTCCTTGTGAATTCCCACATTCGCAACACTTCTTCGAGGGTTCAACCACTCCTTTTGGCCATAGGTAGGCATGGATGAAGGGGTTTTTTTACCTGAGCATAGTGAATATGAAGGCTTTTTATTTTGTATGGTTACTCATATGGCTTTTTCGCTTCTGGTATGGTTCAGTTGCAGGACAAATGAGGCATTTTGCACCGTGCATGGATTTTGATGATACGGTGGATATGAGCTAATAAATGTGCCCTGAATAAGCATCAAACACTTTTGAAGTATTTCTAAGCGGTCCTTGGCTAAGTCTATAATTAGGTCTGCAATCGGTTTTGTTCATTTAGTTCTTTTCTATGGATGGAGAGCTCTGGAAGCTTGAGTAGACCTTAGAGATCTGGTAGCCTTTTTCTCTATCTAGATCTCAGGAGTTAAATTTTCTAACTTTGGGAACCCTCTACGATTCAATTATAACCCTCTAAGATTCAAGGATTCTTATTCTCGTTCTTGAACACTGACTGAGCATGGGGGCCTTTTTCTGGGCAAAGCCCTCAGGTCGTATGTTGTCCTTTTGGTTTTTGGAGTGTTGGTTTGTAGCTTAGAACTTTGTGATAAAGATGATCTGAATTTATGACTCCTGATGCATAGAAAGTGCCTTCTGACATGCAACGAAGGCAGATTATGATTGATTATTGAGGGAAATAACTATAATTTATTATCATCATATGCGAATATAGAGGTGAAATTCTCCAAAAACTTATGTAGGCGGTCTCCTTGAAGTTCAATGTTATTCAATCTTTATAGTCTTGAAGCTTAAGCTTCCTGCTTCACTTTGAAGCTTATTATATTTTCACTCAATTTGGATAAAATACCTTTATAATTTTCTTCCTTTCTGAATAACTTTTACAAAACATTATTTCTTATGTAAGCTTAAACTGCCATTTTATTGGATTACTTAAAATTTGTTATGAACTAAGTGTACATGATTCCTTATCATATGAATAAATTTGCCAAGTTATCCAAACTTGGCTTGATTATTTTTGCCATTCACATTAAGATTAGAGAGAGTCGCCTTAGATGGTTTGGTCGTATTAAAAGGAGGCCTTCAGATGACCCGGTTAGAAAAGTTGAGATATTAGATTTGTCTTATGTTAAGAAAGTTAGAGGTAGACTTAAAAAGACTTGATTAGAAAATATTAGAAATGATCTTTCTTTATTAGATTTAAACAAGAATTTGGCTTTTAAGAGGACACAATGGCGAAAAAGGATTCATGTAGCCAACCCCACGTAGTGGGATAAAGGCTTGATGTTGTTGTTGTTGTACATTTTGATCGCAGTCTTTAGTATAATCATAGTTTGGCGTTAAATTTTTGTTGTTTGTAATAAAATTCATGACATCTCATATTTCGACCTCAATGTAATTAATTCTTACATTTTTTTAGTTGTTTTGATACGTACATATGGACTTCCAAATTTATGTTCCTTGATTTCTGATTCTTCCAAGCACTATAATTAGGATTTAACATAAATTTATTATACTTATAGCACTTTTCTTTGCTAGGAATTCAATGACTTTTCCAAATATTAACTTCTCATGAACTTGTAAACAGCATATAGAGCAGATGATGCACTATGTTCCTGCTTTAAATAATTGATTACTTTTTGGTATCTGTGAGCAGAGAGAGGAGGGAATCCAACTGGTTTCTGAGGCCATATGTTCTGGTATATTCAATGATTTGGGAAGTGGAAGCAATGTTGATGTCTGTGTAATTACTAAGGTTCTCACAACAACCATTCTGTTACTAACATCCTTTTTCTGCTGGGGTTTTTGTTTGTCCGCTTACTGATCCATTAAAAACAGGGCAAAACGGATTATTTGAGGAACCATCAGTTACCGAATCCTCGGACATACATTAGTTCTAGAGGCTACTCTTTCGCCAAGGGTCATACTGGTAAGTTTCTTTTGTTACTCCCGGCAAAAGTGCACCTGCGCTTGTGCGTTTAGATTGGTTGATTATTTTTATTTAATAAAAATGACAATCTTTCGATATTATTTATCTGCAAAATTATATATATTTTATTTTAAAATATAAATGTAAAAATTTTGATTTCTTCAAAGAGTGTTTTGATCAAATAATTAAAAAAAAAAAAAGCTTCGTAGAATAGTTTTTATAACTTGACAATAAAAGAAAAGCTTTTTAAAATATTTTTGTTCTGAAAAGATAATATAACTTGACAATGGAATAAAAGATAATATATTATTTTTAAGTTATTTTTTCTTGGAAGATGGTGTTTGTTGATTGACACCTTGCATAACATTGAAAGCAATTCAGTTTAAGGTTTCGTTTTGAATAACTTTCTTACAGCTTTATAAAATAACTTTTTAGTATAAAAATTTCTAGCTTATAAAATTATTATACTAAAATATGTTTAGAAAGCTGTTCCAAACGAAGCCTAAGATATCCATGCTAAAATAATAAAATAGTATCGAAATTATCCTTATTCCTCAAAACATTAACATAGAAAGACGGAATGCATGTGCAGTTTATTTCATCAAATGTTACCTTATTCCATACATAGGTAGAATGAATTAACATATTCATCCACCCTTCAAGAAATTTCGTAGATTTTTTATTATGATAGAAACCATCTTATAGTTGAGTTTGTCACAGTTCTGATTTTGATTTAAATGAGCTTATTAGATCTTTATTTTAAACTTAAGAACAACATTTTATTTTTGTGAGATCACAATCAACTTTTTAGTAGTAAATATAGGTAAGAATAGAAGAGTGAATTTTATGCTGCATTAATGGATAAAGTTCCTAAAGTCTATCCTCCTTTGCATTTGCAGAGGTGTTATCAACGAAGATCATTCCCTTGAAGGCCAAAGCAGAAGTAGCTGTGGTTGATGCCATGGAAGAGTAAGGGGATTATTTTGCATGAGCCGCTGCTTGGTTTTGTCTGACTGTTATAGCTTAATCAATGTATCAAGTTGTGTTTAAGCAGCTATATCGTATTACATTCTTCAGCACAATATTGCTCTTGAAGTCCTTTACTTCTTGTTATGCTCATCTTCTTCACTATCAGAGTCAGTACTACGATGATATAAGTAGTCTTCTTACTTTCTGCTTTGGATAATATACATCTTATTCTATTTTGTTGAAGAAGAGTTCATACTTTTTGTTAAATCTTTGTGGATATTAAATGATCGAAACTAATAGTGATAATATTGTGTTCTGAGGCCTTAGGTAAATTTCCATTTGTGATTAAGTAGAATCTTTTTGGATTTATTCAGGTTTGATTATAGTCAACTAAATAGCTATCTAAGGCCTTCTTTTGCATATTTCGGAATAACTACGAAGCCTCTAAAACATCTGATGATCTTCTTATTATCTATTTTGATGCATGAACTTTTACAGAGGTGAACACAGTTTTGTTCTTCATATTTGGCTCCTGATACCTTTGATAAATAGGCAATTTGATAGAGATGAATTTTCCAACTATAGCAAGGTTAGAATAACAAAATATTGAATACTATACAAAAGTTGTTAGTCATTGATATGCCTTATAATTAGTATACCTTTGGTGGAAGAATATTCATCAAGCATGTAGAGTTGTCTAAAATTTATAGAAATACTACCTAAATATATGAACTTTTAAAAAATGATAAGCGATAAAGTATAAATAATATGATTAGAATTCATGATCTTGAAAAAATATTGATTATATTTCTTCAAGAAATAGAATGTAATCGTCTTATTTTCCTGAGCATTTGTTTGACCTCTCTGCATTTTCCATGGTGGAGTTACTGGAGTAGATGCTAAGCATGCATGCTGTCCTTTTGCAATGTAAGATTGCATTGATGCCCTTTTATCTTTGACGTTCGTTCTCCATGGAAGCTATCCATTACAGTTTATGGAGAGTACATAATCACTTTGCATGGTGAGCATGCATGGACTAGACATATGGAGCTGTTAGTAATCAAAGTGTGACTATAACTTAAGGCTCCACTGGATGAATTAGAGCCAGATATAAACATGAAAAGTACTAAAATGTTAAATGGTTGCAGAAACGAGAGTTGTTGATTTTCATGATGTATTAATGTAATGAATAAGAGAGAGAGAGCCACCACTTCAGGTAGTCAATAAATTTTGATGGTTCGATCAATGATGATAAGTGTGGATGCGATAGTAGCTTAAGAGATTGTAGAGGTATGTTTTTATGGCATTTGCTTATCCGGTACACTTAATCAATGTTCAATTATTTTTGCCTAACTATTTGCGGTTATTTATATTCGATTAGATGGTATCTTATTGCTTCTTTTTCATTTATTTATGCTTTTTTCCTCTATAGTTTTGTTTGATTGCTATTGAGATTATCTACTCATAGTATTGAATTTTTCTATAATAATTTCCTTCTGAATTGTCGTATTGAGATAGAACAGCTCAAGCTTTCTCCTGCTGGTATAAACTGTGCTCGTAAGCTATCGAACTAAGGGCCCTGGATGCCTTTACGGCCATCCTTTTTGTGTCAGTATGCTAAATTTTTTATCATTTAGGGATAAGATGATCATGTGGGTTCTAAAAATTAGCGTCCCGGCCTCTCCATGGATCCCTTTCCTTCTTTTTTTTTTTTTGTGGTCACCCTTAAATTTCAAGGTAAATTTTCAAAGGCAGATTGGAGTTTGAATAGGTACTACCCAAATGTTTCACCATCATTTTGCGAGGACTTTATGATCTGAGTTCAGGTTTCTTATAGTCGCAAGCTTCTATAGTTAATTACCTCTGATAATGAGAGAGAACTTTCAATTAAGGTTAGTTGTCAAACATATACGGAGTATCTAGCGTATAGTTGCAGCATGATTTAGGTATTTGAGAATTTGATATTTAAAATTAGAAATTTCATCGTCTTGCACTTAAAACGGATAGTAGGGGGAATGATGATGAGCCCAATGAAGATCTCATGATTCCGTTTCCCTGGGCCAGCATGGTCCCTAGTCAACTTAGTCAGAGGAGGTAGTCGATCGAACCTGACATAAGGATTTTTGTCAGCAATAATGGGTTGCTTCATCCAAGGGTACATTGTAGACATTGGACATACAAGGTTGTATTTCTGCCGACATATACACTACATGTTGTATCAGGAATCTTTCACCTGTCATCCATAAGTAAATTGATCTATTTGGCGTGACAACCAGACGTCACAAATATGCTGCCTCAATTTATCAGTGACCCACAGTACTATGAATTCGCTGCTTTTGCTTACAGGCGAATTATAGTGTCTATTGCCTGCTTTTGCTTACAGGTGAATTATAGTGTCTATTGCCTGTTGCTATAGGCATGTTATTGTGCTTTTTGCAAGCAAGTTAATGTGTTCTTGAATAAGTTGTTGTTGACTACCGACTAAGTCAACAATCTCTACATACATGTTGGCCAATGAGTTACTATATTTATCCCATATTAATCTTTAGTGTCAACAGGGCAATGATAGACTTGTTTACGAGTTAATGTCATAGGGAGATTATTACATTCGTTGCTTGTTTGCAGCCGTCGCTCACAAGCAAGCTAGCATATTCATTTGTATATCAACTTTCATTTGTTCATCAGAGATTGGCATGTCAGCTTGCACATTGATCGAAAAACTATCATGTTTGTTTGTATGTCTCATGTTGTCACCTATGGACACTCATAAGCCTCTTGCAGTTGCTTGTAAGGGGTTGCCGCTTGCCTTTGCTTGCTAGCTGATGTTGACTAAAGGGATATTGCAGTGTTGGTTTCATGTTAACTTGAGCCGCCAAGTGAGTTATATTCATCACAAATTCCTCCATACATGTTGGCTGACAAATTGTTGCATTAATCATTAATTTCTTCATGCACATTGATTGGTAAGCTATTGTATTTGCTTGCATGTTAATGTTTACTGTCGTCTGAGTTACATTCATCACCAGTATTTTTGTGTATGTTGACTGGTGAGTTGCTACATTCATAGCCTGTTAGCTTTATATTCATAGAAGGCTTGTTGCATATATCTGCAAGCCAACTGGCATTGATTGAAAGTATGTCCTAGTATTCATTACATGTCAAATTTTTCTATTTGTAGATAGCATATGTATTTGCATGCATGACTGATGTAATTGTTACACATCAACTATTATAATATATAGATGATTTATAGCATATGTCCAGGACTTTCCATGCTCACTTGCATTCATATTGCACATTCTCTTCAACTTTGCTGCTTGTGGGCGAATCATGTTGAACATCACAAGTCCCTTGTTGTCTTTGAAAGTAATTTGCGATTTACATAATAAACTTGCTTGTCGATGTTCACATTACAGCCAACATAATGATCCTGTTATAGATTTTGTGTTATTGATTGTGAGTGCGCCGTCACATTTTTTTTATTTGATCTTTACTTGCTCATTGACGTTCATGCGAATAATTTGGATTGTTATTCATTATTTAAATTTTCAATATGACCAAGCTTTCATTAATTAAATGTCTATTCCCTGTTTAGTGATTTAAGTTTTGTTCCTTGTTGTACGCTCAAGTTTGCAAGTCCCTTGCTCATATTGTCCAATTTTAGGTCCCCTATTCATTAGAAATTTTAACAGCCTCCCGATATCTCCCCCATTTGGAGGGAAATTACATGAGTCATAACCTGCTCACCACGTCAGAGAAATACTTGCATGATTGATGTCTGACGATACCGTGGCTGTGGTCTTCAATCCCACCACACTAGAGAAAGGAGTGTGTGGGTCTTCAAAGATACATGTTTGAAAGCGCAGTTTTACCCTGCTGGCACTAAGACATATGCACGGACTTATAAAAATTAGCAGTAAATATAATAATATTAACTAATAACATTAACAATAATAAAAGGAGTGAGGGAAGCTAATAAATATTTTCACCTGTCAAGAAATTTTTTTTTGGTTGCTGCAGGTTGGCTGAGAGGGAGTACACAATGAATGAAGCAAGGTGTAGTTGTTGGAATATTGAATGCAATAGAGTTGAGTTTGGATTGATGGGCTGTTCTAATTAAGGGTGTAAATGAGTCAGAGTCGAGTATCCGTTTATCAAGCTTGGCTCGTTTATCCCTTAAATAGCTCGTTTAACCCTTAAAAATTTTATTTTCAACTATGAAAAATATCTTAATTAGTCATAAAATATATACAACTTCAAGTTTTAATTTCTTTAAAAAAATTAATTTTTAGAAGAAATAAATATATTGTGAGCAATCATCTTTCTTTAAAAAATTTATTTAAAAATTTGATTAATATCAAATGCAATTTTTATGCAGTTAGTATTATAAAAACTTGATCAATATAGAAATAGAACATTCATATCAATGCTAGATCAAATTACATATCATCACATCAGTTCGTATTAATCACATCTGTTCGGTTGAGCGAGGGAAATGCAGAATGAATTGAAAAAGCATGAAAGAGAGAGCACGATGTGGCTAGGGCGTGAGGAGATGAAGAAGAATAAGAAAAGAGGAATAAGAAAAGAGATGTGCGGCGGGTGAGGTGTGTAGGGTTTTTCAGCCGTATGACATATAATAATATTTCAAATATTCTAAAAATAATATTATATATATAATTTAACCGAGTAGCTTGATAAGCTTTCGAGTCTAGTCGGGTTGAGCTCGAACTCGAGCTCGTTTGTTATACGAGCTCGATTATAGGCTCGAGCTCGAGCTCGAGCTCGAAGCTCGATAAATTCATCACACAAGCTCATTAAAGAGTCGAGTTCGAGCCTCGGCTTACATACACACCTAGCTCTAATGGTTTTAATTGGGCCTTGGAAGTGGGCTGAGGTAGTTGTATAGGGTGTTGGGCTGCTAGTTGGAATTTAACGTGAATGATAAAGGGGAGGAGAAGTTCGATTTTGTGAGAAGTGAAGGAAGAGTGGATATGGCAGATTGTTGGGTTGAGAGGTAGGTGCAGCTGCTTGAAAGACTTTGACTTTGTTCGTGCCGAAGTGCAGAATAGAGCTCAGTGTATGAGTTCGGCGGGTAAGGTTCGACCGTGAGCTAGGCGTCGCGTCGGTGACTGGCGCGTAAGAAACAAGTGGATCCTTGGTGGATTTGCAGGTATAGAGCAGTTGAGGACTGTGAGTTGCGAGATTATTACGTGCGGTGTCCGGACCGTCCAGAGGTGAATCTGGACGCGCTACGTCACTTAGATGCACTGGGTCCCAGGTGATGTGGCGTGTCCGGATTCGCCTCCGAACGAATCCGGATGCGCATGTAATAATTTTCTCTGTGAGTGGACCATATTGTGGATGTTTCGGCAAAGGTAGAAGCAGATTGGACGGGACCTAAGCTGTTCACAGCGCATATTTGGCGTAAGGGTCAACAATTCATTAATGTTAATTTGATTGGATCATACGTTGGTAGTGTATAGAATGAACATTAAAAACTCTCTCATGTTGATTCGGCCATCCGTTTTGTCTTCTGACTTTCCTCACATAATGAAAGGGTCTTCTCCTAATTTTTGCATAAGAGGACGAATTAAGCAGAAGAAGAGCATCAAAGAGACTATGCGTTCACTGATGTGATTTGTTTAGATAAAAATATTATCATTAATTAAAATGATTACTTTAGTAAAAGGCTAGAGGCCAAGTAAAAACTAAAAGGACAAAGACGGAGACGGCACACCCATCGATGCTTAGCTGGATTGATGGGCGAGCGCGGTTGGGTACCCTCCAACCCGCATTCAAGAGCGGCAGCGCCTCTTAAGTGTGGCCCATGCAGTGCGGGCCAGGAGGTGGTGAATGTCTCTTTTAGGTAAGCCGAAGATTAATCACGCCGCCAAACATCTCTTTGCGGGATATCCCGTTCAAAAAAAAAAAAGGCCCGTTGATCGAGCTCTATTTTATTTTTCATTAATTCAGATATATTATAAAAAGGAAAATTATTTAACATGATTTTTTTTCCTTAAATCTATTGTGCGTTGACATTTGAACAAACTATTTCAGATCTATGGGCTTAATTTAAAGGGAAAAAATTATCATTTTTTTTAAAGCTAATGAGTTTCGAGCAAAATATTTTATAATTTATAATAAAGAACTTTATGGAATTTTTTTTTTTTAATTTTTTTTTTGCTGGCCATTTCACACATTATAAATATTCAGCTTTTCATATTCCTAAGTCACTCATCCATTCTTTCCAGAAATGACGATCACAACTTACTCTGCCAAATCCTCAGTTGCTCTCCTTTCCACAACCCTCCTCCTGCTACTAATCTCATCAAGCTCTTCCACTTCTTTCTCTACCAATATTAATGTCCTTAAATCTGGCCAAAGGCTTCACAGTGGGAGCTTCCTTTCTCTTGGCAACTATGTCTTCGCCATGCAAGCTGATTGCAATCTAGTTTTATACAACAATAATACTATCCTTTGGTCCTCAAACACTGGTGGAAAGGGCAAGAACTGCTATCTCTCTTTGGAGTCCGACGGCGAGCTCCACATCTATGGTGATGGTGGAAGAAAGGTGTGGAGAAGCGAAACCGGAGGGGAATATGGCGACCATGCACTCGTCCTTCAACCCAATGGTAATGTTGTGATCTACGGAAGCCCAGTCTGGTCCACCGGCCTATCCTATCAAACACCTAATACCGACAATTATGAACAAAATACTATCAATTAGTCCAACAATCCATAGACAAATCATATCAATTTCAATTATGATGGATATTTATTTATAAAATTCAATTATCCCATTGAAGTTTAGATGATTTGGATTGAATCCTTGTGGATGAAAATTAAAGAAAATCGCTTTGGATTCAATTCTCATCAACTAATGTGGATTTGGATGACTGGAATTTTATAACTAAATGGTTATGGTCGTGATTACTCCTTCAGCTTTGAATTATGTGTGCCACGAATAAGAACAAGATTTTATTTTTCACCATATGTTATCAGTTTGTCTGTCCATCGACAGCTTTTTGAATTTGAGGTTGTATGCGAAGTTGTGAATTGTTTGTAGTTTTAAGAAATTCAAAATGCAAAGAATTAGCTCTTGATTTGTATTCAAGTGGGGCTATATTCCGACAGATATCAACACTAGTAAAAAGAGAGTGTAAAGGCAGCATTAGATAGAAGTGGTTTTTAAACCGTTGCTATATTTCACCTATTGCAGTGGTTTTAACCGTCATTATCAAAAAATATTAAAAACGCCCCCTATTTTATAGCAACGATTGTAAAACCGCCATCAGATTTCCTCGTTATCCTGGCCATTTACAACCAAAAAGCATTCATTTTATTTCTTTGAGGTAAAACACCACAATGAAACAAACAAGGACGAAATAGAATGTAACATAAGGAAAATGACACAAGAATTTAATGTCAAAAAATTTGAAATCGGGAAAAAAACTAATGTCACATCACACCAAGAGATCCACTATAAAAATGGGGAGAAATAAGTACAGATTTCTCTTCTCTCCTGCTCTCTCCTTGCTTCTTTTCACTCTTACACCTTTTTCTCACTCAAAACAAATGAAAAAGTCAAGTTAGTAACACCAAAAGTCACTACCCTTAAGAAAAACAAGAAAGAAAACTATTCAGTTAGCCTTGAAGCGCTGCAGCGCTAATTTGGAGCGTTGCAGCACTCAACCTCTGTCAGTGGTCCTGATGAAAATGCTACGATGTTGAGAATATAGCGTCACGGTGCTCTGCTCTTTGTTAATTTCATAGGAAAATTTTCAGCGAATAATGTAGCGCTTGAGCACTCAGGTTCATAGTGTCAGGGTGTTCGGGTACATAGTATCAAGATGCTCAGGTAGACAGTATCATGACGTTGTATGAAAAAAAAAAAATTTGGTGCAAGCAGGGGGGAGGGGGGACCCCGCACTCCCCCAGAAAATACGACAAACTGAGTTGAGGTCAGTGACAACAATATAATCCGATTGGTCAACACAATCAAATTCCAAATAGAACTAGCATCTATTATCTTTGCACTAAGATATTGTTTGGGATAACTTTTTTACTGTTTTCTAAAGCAACTTTTTGATATAATTTTTTTTTTTAAGAAACAAAAAAAAAAGTGACAAAAACTATCCTAAATAAAGTCTAAGTCTGAGTGTAATAATTATCTACGATCATATTTTGGGGGTCATAATTAAATTGTGATGACTATATATATTTACAATCATATTAAAGATGATTCAATTCGTGTTTGTTCTTGCTCTCAATACATTCCAACATCTTGTTTATGGTGCTTTTTTTTTGGCCTAATTGCAACATTATGTCATCATCTATTGATCTCTTCGGGTTTAACAATCATTATTTATGACTTTCTTTATTCCCTTTGTGTGTGTGGGCTATTGGGCATTATTTGTTCTATCCTTTATTATTATCACTAGCACTTCTATAGGGGTTGTTTGATGATGACAATTAGTCAGCTTAAGATGTATTTGAAATTCGGTCGAAAACTGACGAGTTTGAACTACTTCAAATTCGAACTACAAGTGAACTCGAAATTCTATAAAATTTTACTTTGTGTTCTTTTTTTATGAAATCAAATATCAAAATTTTAAAATCTTTGCATTTGAAATACTTTATGCTCATTGCTTATCAAACCAAACATCCCCTTAAATGATATAGAACTTCTTCCTTTACCCATATTGATCAACAAAATTTCATTGCACCATTTTTAGTCTCTTTCTTTGAGAAAAATAGGTCAAAATTGACCATTTAGCGTAAAATATATTATCAAGAGAGAAAATAATAATAATAATAGGAACACTTGGTGATTTATGCCAATATACTTCTACATAATTTGATGTGAGGCTAAATTCAAAGTTTTTATGTATCTTAATAATTTTCTTCTCATTTGAGGACTCTCTTCGACTATTAATTACATCTCCTAAAATTGAATCATCACCAAATAAAATATTCCAAGAGTTATTTCGCTCATCTATTTGTCTATGAACATATGCACGTAACAGTCGAGTCCATCATAAATCATCAATCATATTTGACTCAACATTTGAGATCAAATAAAATGTTGTTGAACATAACTTGAGATGTGGTCGGATTAGGTCGAGATCTAATTGTTAGTAGTCTTATAGAAAAAGAACCCCAAAACAAAATAAAATAATAAATATCATATTTTATATTATTATTAACACATAGTTTCTATTTGTTATTCTCCCATAAAAATGAAGTTACTTAATATCTTGTGATATTTTAAAATTTAAAACTATACTAATGTTTTGAAGCATAAGTTCACACACGTGAAAAATCGAACAAGAGAATTAATTAAAATTATTAAAATTAATATATTTATATATGACTGTATGTTTATTGTATTAAGGCTTCGTTTGGTACAGCTTTAGGCCACTATTTTTCATGCCTTCAGAAGATTTTTGTACTAAAAAATAGCAAGCTTTACAAACTTGTAAGTAAGCCATCCCAAACGAAGTCTAAGATTCAGTGAAACCAGATTAGTTTGGGATAAAATTTAGGATTCGTTTGAGATAGTTTTTTTAATGCTTTTAAAGAAGCTTTTTTGTAAAAAAAATTATCAAAAGTAGCAAAAAATATTGATCAAAAGTTATCTCAAACAAAACTTTAGCTAAATAGAAGTTAATGAGACACTTCTTCTCTAATCAATATTAGATCTATTAAGCCTATAGTCTTATTGGGCTCGAATCAATATTAAAAGGAATGAATTTTATTCAATTTTAAGTTTTAGTCAAATTTAGTTGATCATATGATAATAGCTTTACAAGAAAATAAATTAAAAATAAATAAAAATATTTATTTTTCTAAATTATTATTATCATCATATAATTTCTATTTCCTATTCTCCCATATAATTTAGGTTAATTTAATCTTATAGGTTCAAATAGAAAATTAATCTTTGGCTCCAAAATATTTTGCCAAATAGCAAAAATGATAGCTTTAAATCCTCAAAAAGTTAAATCCCTTCATTTTTTTTATATTTATTAATTCGATGTTTAGTTAATTAATAATTAATTATGATATTAACATATAAACCTTAGAAAATTAAATTATAATAGAACATAATTTTCTACTATATAATTAAATGTTTTCACTTTAGAATTGATATGCCACCGAAATTCACCTTGATCGAATCTTGAGGCATATTTATGTTGGAAACTTTCAAAACTAAATTTGGGACCGTCCATACAAATGAACCCAACGACATTAAAATCGATTTAATCTGAGCTCAAATGAGCCCATCAAGGGTCTTAAAGCATATATGAAATCTTCAAATCATTAACTGTATGATCAGATGATCTCTAAATATGACATGCTTATAGTCAAGTTAAGCGGCTCAACTAGTCGAATCCAACAAGCCCAAGATCGCTTAATTCTAACATCATTAAGGCACTTAAATATTAAACGAACAATCCATGAACGTGGGAATCAATATGGGCCATTCGATGGAGCACACCGAATTTACCCTTGATGTTCTCCATATTTAAAGAACATGTAAATCTAAAAATATATAAATAAACACTTTCCCAACATTTTAGAGAAAAAGGGAGGCTTTGATCTTGGACTTGATATGAAGAGAGCTCTAAAGCTTAAAAAGCTTAGAGCTTCATCGAAGCACCAACGTCGACAAACCCTCGTTGCCCAGAAGCTATTATTTGACATTTTATTGGCCATCACATTGGATATATATCTTGCCGCCACTATTGGGTCTCCGCCCGACCTTAGTTTATCACCGATTACTGTCCCTCCGACCCCCACCGCCCGCCGACTACGGTACCTCCAACTACTATCAACTAGCTACCATCCCATCAACCTCTGTCATCTAATGACATCATAATTTATGTTTGACCAAATAATAATTATGTGTAAATCAAATTTATGGTATCATATTGGCAAACATTTCTCATCGATTAAGGTAATAGATTCAAATTCTTCTTGCAAGCAAATAGCATCACATACATCAATATTGTTGAAGTACATCGATTATCTCTCAAGAAAAAATAAAACTCACTCAAACATTTAACAAAAAATTAAGAAATGCATAACAAGGCGCTGAGAGCGCTTATTTAAAGGTGCGCACACGAGTGAAGTAAATGATTTGTGGCCGTTATCATATATTTCTATGGATTTTGAATTTTGGGAGAAAAGTTTGTGCGTGGCGCATTCAAAGTCTTACTTTTCGTATGTGTTCCGGTAGACCATATCGGGCTTCCGTAGATGACAACATTACCATTTGGCTGGAGCACGAGTGCGTAGTTTCCATTCCCCGTACCTGTCTCGGTTTTCCACACTAGGGGGGCTAATTCAGACAAGATTTGTAGCTCACCATTGCTCTGCAAAACCAAGCTACAGATTCTGCCCATTTCTGAGGTATTTGATTCCCAGATAGAGTCATCATTTTCATATAACACAAGATTGCAATCCTTTCGCATGGTCAATGTGTAGTTACCAATTGATAAGCTTTTTCCGATGCTAAGTTCTTCACCGCTTCTTAGAACATTGCCTGGGCTTGCGGGGTAGCCAAACCATGTGGAGGAGCATGAAGCGATGAGGATTAGGAGGATAGAAGAGGAAAGAAGAGTACTGGCTGAGACAATGTTCATAGCCATAATTAGATTGAATGTAGAATGTTGCAGGTGTAAATGGCTAGTATGATGATAGTTGCTTTCTTTTCCTTTGTTTTTATAATGTGGAAGAGCCGGCATGCTGGAGCAAAATTTAAAGATAAAACAAGTTGGCTAAGTTTTTGGACTTGATCAAGCCAGCAGCAATAACAACGACTCGTTCATGAAGGTAGCATTATTATTATTATTATTATGAATAAAATAGGCTGGAAATTATATGTTAGACTTGATCTTGTCATTGGAAATGACTTAACAATTTATGATCATATTTCATATTTTTTTTTCAAGGTACTGATCGGTGGATCTCAAATCCATTATCTTTTTCTCTGTTCATGGCATTTGTAAGTCAAATATTGACATAGTTTTCGAAGCAAATTTATAACCGACTAATGAGCAAGCTGATTCATCAAACTTACAATTAGTTCCCTAATTCAGGTTTCCACGTGAAATTATGGTGTCCCTGATAAACTCTCTAATCAACTCTATTATTTGTTTGTGTGCTGGATTTTCGTACAATGCTAAGACGCTTAACTACACCACTCTCTATGCTTTAATATTTTTATTTGAGAACTATTAAGCTTTGGATTTTATATCAGATTAACTTGTTGAAAACTATATAGGCATGTTGACATCATTTTTGTCGTGGTCAAGCTTGACCATTACACGCATCTTGGTCGGCTTTGATTCATACAATTCGATCATCGTGCTATTCATATATGAGATGACTTGAACTTAGCTTCCTAATTAGTACTACTTCTTGGTCGCACATGTGATGGTACCAAGGGTTTTGTTCATTGAGCTGGGGTAGGAGGAACTTCAGGTCCATAGTAAGATATATGGCAAGTTGGAAACAATAAGAAGGTGGGTTTTGTTGGTTGAACCGGTCTAGATAGGTCCACTCGGTGTCATTCTCCACACCTAGGAGAGACTTCAGCATAAGCCAAAGTTGATAAAACTTGCTGATGAACTTAAGTATCTGATCATGTTTCTTTTCTTTTTCATCCTCATCATAGAAAATTTCCTTCTTAGTTGTTTTTCAGTCGAGAGAAAAATGACATATCAAATAAACTAAGAATGCTTCTTTATTTGTGTCATCAAATGACACTCTTCAAGCTCTTAATCAAACCCGACAACAATTGACCAACCATGCTAAGATCAACACCACCAGCCAGCGGCTCAGCGCCTCCATGAACTCTTTTGTGTTAAGGTACGCGATGGTACCAAGGGTGTTGACAAGATCATATTTGTTTTTACAAATTTCACCATCAATGAAGGTAAACATATTTTTTGCCTTATCAGAAATGATATGAATAAATAACTCCGACGGTGTATCCAACTTGCTCTTGTCATCATCATACATGGGCTTATTAAGGCCAATAATTCTACTGAATATTTCTTCATCATAAACAGACTTATCAAGATCAAGAACTCCAATGAATGTGTTATCATCATACACGGGCTTATCAAGGCAAAGAACACCAACAAAATTTTCATCATCATATATGGACTCATCATAGATAGGAATTTTAAGGGAAAAATTTTAAACTAAGTATCATTAGTAATTAAATTATGTGATTAAGTATGTGATAGAAAAACTTAAAAATAGGCATAGTCACATGTTGATCATTCAATCAGCATTTAAAAACGGGCAACTTACTTGCCCAGTGAGCCTCCAATCAGCATTTTAAAGAAGTTTAAAAGTAGTGTATAGTAGTAATTAAGTTGCCCGTTGAACAGGAGACTTGCTGTAGTACAATATTATTTTTTATGTTTTTATTTTTTAAATCAAATTTATATTTTTCAAAGGAAATAATTAATTAAATTACATCAATTTTAATATCATTGTTAATTTTTATAAATTTAAATATTATAATTTAATATTGTCAAGTGGATATCTATCTTACATTAATTTTATTAGTCTTAAAGTAATTGAAGTTCCATATGTATTGACTTGCTTATTAGCCAGCTCACTATTTCTATTCAAGTTAAAATAATTATTATATAATTTTAATCATAAAAATAAAATTTTAAAATATTAAATTCTGATAATTAGTATGCTTAATTATTTAATAATATTTGCATATTTAAAAATAGTTTAAAAATCACACCATATGTGAAGTTATATTTGTTTGTAAAAAATTATTTGAAGTATTTTGAAGATACTCAATTGCCTTAACATTATTTAATTTTTTTTATGAATTTTGAGGAAGTTTGGAAAATTGAAAATTCATATTAATTGATTTATAATTACGTCCAACTAAAATTAGAATTTTTGAAATGCTAATTTGCTCACGCCAAAGCTTTTTTTATTTTCTCATTTGTTCACAAATTTAAAGTAATTATAGAGTATTTTCAGTAAAAATATATTAATTAATTAATTATAGAACATTTAAATCTTAATTATTTATCAAATTACATTTATATTATTTTTTTAATTATTTATTTACGATAAATTATTAAAATTTTGATGAAAATAAATTGTTTTGTTATTAATTTTGATATTTAAATGTTAGTTTTAAAATGGAAGATAAGAGAATAATAATTTTATAAATAATTAAAATTTAAATAATATATTTATATTAATGTATATAATATATTAATATATAAAATATGCATAAATTAAATATACAAACTTGTTTACTATTTTTATTAAATTTGTAAAAAATAATATTTAATGCTTATTATATTAAATAAAATTTGATAATTTATATCTTATTATATCATTTTTAATTTTATTAATATTAAACAGAAGTATATTGAAAATTTTCTTTAAAACTTAGATTAATTTTTTTTTAATAAAGGAGAAATTAAACTCTAGAGAACTTAAAAATGAGAAATTCATTTCCAGAAAACTTAAACATAACTATATATTACACACATTTCGAAGGAAAATTAATAGCAAAATTAATCTCCATAATAACGATTAGAACTGATTAATATATAGATTCATATTATTTTATAAGAAAATTGAATCAAATTATGCAATCTATCAGTATAAAATTTCTTCCACAATAAATTTTTATATGATTTCAGTTACATAAATTCTAAATCCTTACTCTTCCGATTTTTTTTTTAAGTAAGGGATTAGTATTATTTAATATGGGTTCTGATTTTATTACTTTGATCATGTATTCTAAGACGTCCTGGATTAGCTCCAAACATTAAGAAAAAAAATACTAATTTAATAAGTTATGTTATACAATCCGAAAATAGATATTTATAAAAATACATTCAATAATTTTTAAATGAACATAATTTCATAATTTTCTTCCACAATAAATATCATTTGATTATATTTTTACATATGTCTTAAATTTACAATTAATATCTAACGCACATAATCGAGCAACATAACATTAAATTAAATATAATGTTTCAGCAAAATAAATTACCTTGAAAATTTGGAGACTATTCTTCAGAAAATTTTCCCTCGACTGAATTCTTCTAACACCCAAAATCTAAGGAAACTGAGTGTCTTTGACTAATTAAGCAGCAACAGAGCATCAAAAGGATGGATTACTCAAAAGGCTTTTGTATTAGGACTTTGGATGCTTTGATGTGATTTTTTTTTTAATAAAAACATTATCAGCAAAGAGGTCAAGTAAAAACACAGAGAGAGAGAGAGAGAGAGGCGCGTTCATCGAGCTATATTTTATGTTTCATTCACATATATTATTAAAAGAAAAATAATATAACATTTTTTTTAGCATGCCGGCCATTTCACACATGGCAAAGTTTTCGGAAGCAACGTGAAGGATCTTTAATTTTGCGAAAATAGCAGATTTTTGGAATAATTTAAATTGAAGTCAATTCGCCAAATTGAGCAGCGCAGTCTGAGAATGCGTGCAACTGTTTCTCGCATTCAGAAGAATGCGCCGAAGAATTAAGCGCATTCTTAGAATATGCTTAATGTTTCGGCGCATTCTTTTGAATGCGCCAAGCTTTTAGGCATGGGAGAGATTGTACATTGGCCGACCCACACTGCGTGTACCGCAAATACATGATTTTGGTGGAAGACCTCTTGGTTGCATGTATTATTATTTAATTAATGCAAGAGTTTAAACGTAGATAACATTTAATGATGCTATTACCTATTTAATGTAGGTGGGCTGAAGATCGGATACGTGAGCTCCGCTCTGGCAACACGTTGACATATCGTGATGATTTTGACGGGTTACGTCTATCTCAGGTAAAAGAAAATTTTTGACAATACCCCTAATCAATTTTTTCTATATATGGAGTCAATTGAAATCCTTGACTTCTATAAATGTAGGTGAGCATGACTCCATACACGGATGACATTCTAGCAACTTTGCCTGCCAAATGTTTGGAAGGGATCGACATATGGCGTGCTAGAGTTCCCCTCATTAGCTGGAAGCGTACCGAGTGGCATCTTCCTGATCGTGTTATGCGGCAATTTGGGGGAATACAATTCACAGATCTTCCACCGATAGAAATAAATTTTAGAAGAATTGATGGAAGAGGAAGAGCTGATGTGGATTGGACTGTTCAGTATAGAGATTACCTAGAAATATGGGAAGATAGGAGAGCATATGTAGTAGCAATAACCCGCCCAGAAGGAACAGGTAATCAAGAGTTAGGTACTTACCTACGGTGGTATAGATCGTGGGCATCGATCTATTTGTTACAGCCTCAAACAGAACCGCCAGAAACTTTCTTTCCTCGCTCGCCAGACGAACGATTAGTGGTACGTCGCAATAATATATAATTTTAAAAAGTTGAAATATATCATATTTTGATCATAATTTTATATCGCGTAGGCTGACTACTACATAAGTTCAAGTGCTATTCTTGAGCCATTGGCGAGGGGTCAAGGACAAAATGCAAGTTCATTACAGTTAGCAGTTGACCAGGTTTCGGAGCTTTCCGCCAGAGTACAGCGTTCAGTTTATATCGACTATACTACCTTTGACATCACACCACCTGAGATGACTCAAACCAGGGCAGAAGGAATAGGTTCTCATGGCTCTCAAGGACCAAGATGATCAACTTCTGATGCTCCATCTAGATCCAGGAGAAGTCGACGACAGCAGAATACTGAACGAGAACCACCAAGACATTCAATGCACATTCCATCGAGCACCTATGACATGTTTTGGGCAGGACCCTCCACACAACATTGGAGCCCATTGGCAGTACAAGAGAGCAGTGCACATGAAATCTTTTATAGTACACCATCTCAACATCCCGCAACACAAACATTTATACCCATAGCAATACCAGAGTGGATGTCAAGGGTTGGGTTACCATCCTCCCCCTCGCAGCAAGATATATTATTAATGGGAGGACAAACTTCAAAACAGTATACTGATGTGAGGCAACATCGACCTGAACTTCCACCACAAGATGAGGAATTTATTGAGGAAGAGCAACAGCTACAACGACGCAGAAGAAGAGCTCCATATAGATATACTCTTAGTAGTAGGGCTCTTCCTCGACATCGATAGATGGTCTGAGTTAAAATTTTCTCTTACTTATGCTTACTATTTTATGTATGTGAATGTTCGATGATCTGTAAGACAACTTAAAACCTCCTATTTATGCTCTCTTATTTATATTCAGCATGCAAAATATAGTATTCTATAGATTCTTTCACACTTGAGTTGAATATTATTCCAAGCCATTTCACTACATTTTTCGCTCCTTGGTTCATAGGAATCCACATGTGAAGAAAGAAGAAGTTTATTATTACAAATATACTCGAAGGTCAATGAAAATATGAGAGGCACAACAACACACCAACTAATAGAAGAAGGAAGTACCCGTATACATGAAAGTTTGGCTTATAGCACAGATGAGATCCCGTATAAAGCGCTCACCATCTAGGGATTTCCTTCATATAATTCCAAGAAAGAAGTTGATATATGATGGAACAATTTGATTGACAGAATCAATGTCGTACCCTACGAATGTATTCTTGGAGGATAAAGCAAGATCAAATGAATTTTTTCGATGTTGTTTACATGAATGGTCTTGGTATGAAGACGATAGTTTATGGGATACATATCACGAAGTTATCAAAAGTCGTCATCCCATGTATGTGGATGGATAAACAATTACTGATATGGGCTGAAAATTTGTACGACAAAGGTTTACAGATCAAAAAGGTCATTTTGCTCCAATAAATATTCTTAGTACAAGAATTAATGAAATCACACAGAAAAAAGATGGTTCCGTTGTGGTCAATGCTGAGATTCCAATAACCGATGTGCAACATTGTATCCTTTATAAAAGGTGGCATACTAATCAAGATGCATTTCTATCAGAAAAATATAAAGAGCTGAATATTATAGATGGTCAAAAGGAGTTTCTTAACATAAAAGATTGACAATACATCCAACAGCAGTTCACAGCAAAATTCTTATGCTGTCCAACACTAACCCAACTCCAAGCGCGTATGCGCATAGTTCTGAGCCAAATGTAATAATAATTTGTTTACCATTTCTCAATTATTATGTTATGTCATCCATTTTATTACTGAACTAATTTTGTATTTTCTTGAATTTGTGTTAATGACTTTTGGCACTTTCATTTCCCAATTTTCTAAAATTATTAGCTAGTTCTATATTAGATTTAAATATAGAATATGCTTGAAACTTTTTTAAATTTTTAATTTTTTTTAAAATACTGCTCGAATCTTTAAATGTCGCATTTACGATGCTTGTTTCGAAAATTTGGCCATTAAATAATGCCTTTAAATTATCTAATCTAATTCTTTTTTCAATCAGTAAAAGTTAGAAATTTTTTATATTTTTTAAAGAAATAATTAATTATTTAAATGATGAGATAACAAATTTTATTTTTCAACAATTATCTCAACAAGTTGATTTCACATAATTTTATTCTGACTATTATTGTCGCATATATTTTTTAAATTTATACGTATAAAATTAAGATGATAAACTCTCCATACTTTCGCAAAGAAACTAACTTACATGATAGGACAAATCAATATTTTCTTCATACTTTATTATAAATGAAAAACTCTACAATTTGTGCAAGAATTTAATTTTATTTAATCAAACCTAATTTAAAACATAAAATATAGTAATACCTCAACACAATTATATGAAAATTTTGTAACAAGCTTAATTTTAGATACTCAAACTTTTAGATACTCAAACTTTTCATGAAAAGCTTAATTTTCAACAAAATTCTATTTCATAATAAAATACATTTTGTTCATACTCAAACTTTTACAAAAACTAACATACAATGCGGGACGTATCAACTAATTAAAAAAAGCACTGAATGATTGCTAGAGAAATTATTACTTTACCGTACCAAAACATCAAAACATAGAATAATGCTGATTCCTAGAAAAATTTTAAAAAAAGAAAATGCATCAAATTTGAGGCAAAAATTCGCCTGCAAAAGCACTGAATGCATGAAGTCAGGAAAAAGGAAGAATACGCCGAATACTATCGCACAGTCAAGGTATTCTGTTGAATGCGCCAATTCATTAGGCGCATTTTATGAATGCGCCATTCATGCCGGCGTATCTGCTCCTTCTCAAATACTTTAGCAAACATGCTTCTTCTCCTAAATTAAACTGCTGACAAGCTCGTTTCAAAAATTTGGCCTTCACACATTATAAATATCCAGGTTTTCGTATTCCTAACTCATCCATTCTCTCCAGAAATGAAATAGATTTTTTGAATTAAAAATTTTTATACCAAAAAGTTGATTCTTAAAGCATTAAGATAGTTTTCTTACTGATTCATAAAGTTCTATTAGAAAATTTAATTTTTTTAAATTGTTGTAAAAAAGGCTTCCTAGTAATTTATTTTTTAAACAATGAAAAAGTAATTATCAAATAAAAATTGTAGTTGCAATCTTAAAAGCAAAGCAGTAGGAATAGTGGCGGAGGCAGAAATTTTATTCAGGGGGTGGCTAAAATAAAATAGTTATGTTTGTCGTCTCATTACCGGTGTCAAGAGGAGCTATAAGATTAAAATTAAGAATGCAAATAACATGGTCTTAGAGCTTCAAAAGACATAAATATCTGTCATGGGTAGGGGTGCAACCGAGTCGAGCCAACACGCGAGCTGGCTCGGGCTCGACTCGTTAACAGTCTCGACGAGTCTAGCTTATCAAGCTCGTGAGTCGAGCTTGAACACGAGTTCTAGCTCGAACACTCGACTGCTCAACTCGATAGCTCGTCAAGTAGCTCAAACACCAGAGCGGGAGATAATTTCGCGGTGAGAGCGGGTCGGGCAGCGGACTTCGTTGTAAGAGCGAGAGCGTGAACGTACTTCGCCGCAAAAGCGGGTCGCGGCAGTGGGCTTCGCTGTGAGAGCGGGTCGCGGCAGTGGGCTTTTCCGTGACAACGGTGAAACGAAGAGCCTGAAGGAGGCAGCGGGACAGAGCAGAACAAGGAAAGAAAAGGTAAAGTGAAAGTAAAGAAATATAATTCATTCCATTACCTTTGTATTACACACTGGACGTGATTATATAGCCAGAGAAATGAAGGTAACACCGCTAATACAATGCCACGTGTCCAAGATACAAGAATTGGAAAAAGATACTACAATATATTTGTAATAAGCGGGAGCGGGCTTCGCCGCGGTAGCGGGTATCGGGTCGTGGCAGTGGGCTTCGCTGCTAGAGCAGGAGCTCGACGAGTCGAGCTCGTGCTCATATTTCGAGCTATATCTGTGGCTTTCTTAATATAAACAATATCTAATACATCTGTTTTCCTAACCGAATCATCGAAAACCGATGTTTTATGTGACCAAATCATCTCCGACAACTCTCTAAATAGTAGAACTGATATGCACCTTTTAAGGTCAAAAAACCAAATGATCTCTCTTTGCAAATAAACAACAAAACATTGGAAAGTTGCCAACAATTTCAAAACTTAGCTAGGTTGCTTCAAAAAATTTTGCATGGAATGAGATCTCCAGTTTTTCAAAACTTTTTTTTTTCGGGGAGGGGGGGTCCTTGAACTGATCTATTTTTGCATGAGGGCTAAGTTGTTGAACTTTTGTTTTTTATTATTATTAGAAAGGAAATTTTATTTCGCCAAAGTAAAATGTACAAAGTTCTTAAAGGGACGAAATCCCACTAAGGCTCAATGAGGTTTATCAAAAAGAAATAAAACCTAAAGAGTCAAAGATCCTGACCTTGATACAAAAGAAAAACAAAAGAGACCAGCTAGAAAGAAAGACCAAAAAAATCAAGAAGCCCAGAGCTCAGATAAACATGAAAGTCCATTAGGTAGCACATGAGATACTTGCAAATAAAATTAAAAGGCACAAAAAATAGTCATCATAAAGCACTAATTAAGCAACATACTAAGCAAAACATTAATCCAAAAGCAGCAACCCTCCCTTGAAAAATATCCATAAGCAAATCCTAAAGTCACATCCAGCAAGCAAAGTTAGATAAGACCAATCAAGCACCATCAGCAACGTCAAAAACAACTAGTCACAAGAGAATGAAAAGAGCCCAAAATAAAAACTATAGGAAAATATCAATACATATGCATCCCAAGTCAAAGCCAAACTCTTTAGCAATGAAGAAACCACCAACAAATTCCAAAGCCACACGCATAAAATAGAAGAGCCCGGTTTAGCTGAAATAACCAACCCAAATCCTAAAAGGAAATTAGCAACAAGCATGGACCAACAACAAGAAGGATAGAACAATTACTACATGATCAAATTAGTGTGTTCTTCCAATAAAAATAATTAAAAAATAATAATTTTGATATTTGATCAAATAATAATTATGTGTGAATCAAATTTATGGTATCATATTGGCAAACATTTCTCAGCGATTAAGATAATAGATTCAAATTCTTCATGCAAGAAAATAGCATCACATACATTAATATTGTTGAAGGACATCGATTATCTCTCATCAAACATAAAACTTTCTCGGACTTTTAACATAAAATTAAGAAATGCATAACAAGGCTCTGAGAGCGTTTATTTAAAGGTGTGCACATGAGTGAAGTAAACGACTTGTGGGCATTATCATATTTTTCTATGGATTTTCAAAATTGGGAGCAGAGTTTGTGGGTGGCGCATTTATAGCCTTTCTTTGTGTATGTGTCCCAGTAGACCATATTGGGCTTCCGTAGACGACAACATTCCCGTTTGGCTGGAGCACGAGTGCGTATTTTCCATTCTCATGACTTGTCTCGGTTCTCCAAACTGGGGCGCCTACATCAGAAAAGATGTGTAGCTCACCATTGCTCTGCAAAACCAGGCTACAGTTGCTACCCATTTCTGGGGTATTTGATTCCCAGATAGCGTCATCATGTTCATATAGCACAAGATTGCAATCCTTTTGCATGATAAATGTGTAGTTACCAATTGATAAGCTTTTGTCGGTGCTAAGTTCTTCACCGCTTCTTAGAACATTGCCTGGGCTTGCGGGGTAGCCAAACCTTGTGGAGGAGCATGATGCGATGAGGAGGAGGAGGATAGAAGAGGAAAGAAGAGTACTGGCTGAGACAATGTTGATAGCCATTATGAGATTGAATGTAGAATGTTGGTGTAAATGGTTAGTATGATGATAGTTGCCTTCTTTTCCTTTGTTTTTATAATGTGGAAGAGCCGGACGGCATGCTCGAGCAAAATTTAAAGATAAAACAAGTTGGCTAAGTTTTTGGACTTGATCAAGCCAGCTGAAACAGAAAAGACTCGTTCATGAAGGTAGCAAATATTATTTATTATTATCATGAATAAAATAGGCTAGAAATGTGTTAAGACTTGATCTAGTCATTGGAAAAGATCCATTCATGGATCCCAAATCTTTTCTCTGTTCATGACATTGGTAAGACAAATCTTTACATAATTTTCGAATTATATATATATATATATATATATATATATGTCAGTTCCGGGTTCGATCCGAACCCGATCCGCTGACCCGAATTGACACCCCTTAAATGTACCAATTAGCAAATCATTAAAATATTGAATTATGCTCAGCCATTTTTTGAATAAATTTTCTAATTTATGATGCATTATTAAAATGGTGCTTTATAAAGAGAAAATTATTCCTTTTTTTTTTTTTTGTAAACTTATTTTATACTCAAAAAATTTTAAGAGCAGATCAATTATTTGCTATTTTAAAATTGATATATTTTGTTAATTATCCAATATGAGACTATATCTGAAATCTCAGCAACTGTTATAAATACTCCCATAGAAAAAAATAATCATTTAAAATTTATATGCAGAAAATCTAATCTATAATTACTTTAATTATAACTAAAAAATTATATCACTGACATAAAATAATGATAAAGTTAGGAAATTTTTTTTTTCAGGTGGAGATGTTGATTAACTTTTTTATTAGCTATACTTCTATTAATTATCATTATAATTAAAATTTTAATAATAATATCATAATTAACTTTATTTTCATACAAATCAGAGTTAGAAAGAGAACAAGAATAATAGGATAAAAAATGTTTAGTCATATTTTTATTTTAATAAAAAAATAAACAGTAACAATGTAAGAAAATCAAATACTCTTCCAAAAATTCCTCCCTCATAACAAAGTTAGAATTTTGCAATTTCTAATTTTAGTTGGACGTAATTAGAAATCAATTAATATGAATTTTAAACTTTCGAAACTTCTTCAAAATTCTTTAAAATAATAATAATGTAATGTTAAGAGTTAAGACAATTGAGTGTCTTTAATTTGACTAATTAAGCAAACGCAGAGCATCTAAGATGGCTAATTACAAAAAAGAGTTTCGGACTGAGGGCTATGGATACCTTTACGGCATTTAGTAGCAGTTCAATAGTTCTACAAGGTTTTTTTTTTCAAAAAAAAAAAAAAAACAACCATTTATTAAAATAAAAGAAGATTACTATCCGTGGCCCCCAACCATTGCAACAACATAGAAAAAGACTCGAAACAAATAGCAAGATTCGAGGCAATACAATGAGAGTAAAAGTAAAATAAAACAAAATTGGACTCAGAATGGAAATCTCTTGCACCAGCCACGGACCATCCATAGGTGAGAAATCCACAAAATCCGAATCACCAAGCTATCCAAGCAAAAGACCAAGGCTTCGTTTGGGACGGCTTTTTTATTGTTTTATAAGACGGAGTTTTAGTACAATTTTTTTTATTTTTGTACTAAAACTCTGTTTTAAAAAGCAATAAAAAAGCCGTCCCAAACAAAGCCCAAATCACCTCGATTGCCAACCAGACGAGCCAACAAGGGGAAGCTGGGGGCTTCCTCATCATTGTCCAGAAAGCTGTCAAAAACCACCGCCGAAGAGAAAATAGTAAAGAGGCAAAGCCTATTTCTTTTTACCTTTATTTGTACACCTATTACCACCATTAGAACGACTAGGATCAGTAAGCTTAACAGGCTCAACCTCCTCACATTCACCAAAATAATCCTCCTCTCCATCAAAAGAAGATGAATCGTCACTCAGAATTAGCAAATCATTTTCCGCCAAAATAGAATTTTTGACAGATATAGCCACCTGAGACTTCAATTCACTATTAGACATAACAGTAATCGGAACATTAATAAAAGTTGATGAACTTCTAGAAGTACCATTGGTCACAGGCGAGACCACCTTAGTGTGAACCAAAGAATAGATAGGGGAAGACACACCAAAATCAACCAACACCGGGACAACAGGCACCCCAGAATTAACGTCCACATACAAATATATCAGTTCATGCACAACATCCACACAAGAAAAGCTAGCCTTTAAATTAGTATCACAATTCATAACTCCAAACTCGCCAAACAGAGGAGCAGAATGAGAAGGGCCCAAAGGAGAAGCCAATTCCCTCAAAGTCGCCTCACTCCCCACCACAAGGCCAGCATTCTTGATTGGGACAAACGGGGAGGGGACGAAATTACCAACAGTCAGGCCATTAGAGGCCATAGCCAATGGACAAGCATCACAACCAGCATCCAAAGTTTCAACAGACTCCACATTCGCTATGTTATCAACTAAATCAGCATTCACCTAAGCATTAACTCCAACCTCCGGCATAGAAAAAATAGGACCCGCATTAACCAAATTCACCCCAGGCAGTGCACACAGAGCAGAAGTAGAGCAAGGAGTGAGTTTAGTACATTATTAAGATGAGGATGTAAAACATGATAATTCTCTTTCAAATGGCCTAAGGAACTATAATGCATACAAAAGTGAGAAATATCATCAAAAATCACTAATTGAATATAGCCAGAATTAGGCGAACCCACCCAAATTTAATTTTATTAAGAAATTTTTTGGTGACATGGAACGAGGATGCGAACAACCGAAGGACGGGAACCCGAAGCAGTGGCGGTGTCCGATTTCAGAGTTCGGCCGAACAGAGAACCCAACCCAAAGAGGATCCGAGGTGAGAAGAGATGAGGCCTAAGATAGGGAAACAAAACCCATATGGGGACAATCAGGGAATCAACCTCAACATCCAAATTTGGGAACCATTTAACCACTTTCATATAACAGTTATTCACAAAATAAGACCGGTGAGAGAAGATTCTACAGTAATCAAAATCATTGACAAGTTTAATCAAAACATTTCTAGGGTTAAGAACAGTGACAAAACAATCACTAATGATTTTTAAGTTGAAGAAAAACTTCTGAATGGCATCAATGGATGGTCGTTTGCTGGGAAACCTACCGACCAAAGCAAATTCAACGGAGTCACAAGCGAGGAAATTTCCGCCTCCAAAATCAACAACGCCAGTAAATCCCAGTGAGAAGAAATTCGCAAATCAAGAAAAGGTACCGAAAAAAAAAAACTCCATACAAGGCCTCTTTAAACGAAAGAGCCAGAGAAGCTAGCTCCATTAAAAAATCCCAGGTCACGAAGTCGGGTAGATGCCATTAAAGCCGAAAAGGAAAAATGAAACACGCAAAAAATCGGGAGACTAGAGAAGAGAGATTTCCCTGAGATAAATCCGACAGTGGAGATCACCCACACAGCGATCGCCAAAAAATGGGTAAAACCCTAGCAGAGCAAACATTTTTTTTTTGCAATAATTTTATAAGGTTGAACATTAATTTGGCATCATTTAGGATAAGGAATTCATTAATTGAATTGGTGGTGGGGATTAAGGTTTCATTTGGGCCGACTTTCTTTCTGCTTCTTAAAACTGCTTTCAACTAGAAAAGAATTAATTTTTATACTAAAAAACTGCTTAAAGAAACATTAATAATGTATCTCCAAACCAACCTAAAATACTTCGTCGGCTATCTTTCTGCTTTTTAAAAGCAGGTTTTTAATAAAAAAAAAATTGGAAGAAGCAAAAACAAAAGATGATAAAAAACTGTTCCAATCAAAATCTAATATTTCATTTGGGATGACTTTTTTATTATTTTCTAAAATAAATTTTTATTATAAATTTTTTTAAAAAGAACGAAAAAATAATTACCAAAAGCTAGCACAAAAAAAAATATTTTGCGTACATTCTGCATAAATAACTCAATTCATTCAAAACGAAGGCTAATTACTTCAATAGTACAGAGAAATTATTTTGTTCGAGACTGGACATAGAACATCGTTTGGCGACCAACCAGAATGCGCAATGTCATCGGTGCCGAGCAAATCGAGCCGTGATACAGAGCACAGGGGTGACATGGAGCATTCTTATCTATCTCTGGATGACGTTCGGCGTCCGCACATAATAATTAATCCTTCCAGATTAGGCTTGAAGAAATTGGAGCAAGTGGAGAAAGAAAGTGAAAAAGGAAGGAAGAGCGAAAGATGAGGCAGCATCCCTCCTCAAATTTCGATGTTTTTGATGCCCTTCAATCGGTCCCAATTCAACTTTTGAAATTTTCTAATTTGTTTCTTCTTTACTTTTACTAATTATTCAATACCTTAACGATATTTTGAAGCCATTGAATACGTAGCAGTAGCTTGGGGAAAAAAACAAAAAAGCAAACAAAGAGATGAATGGTTCTTCGAATTTTTGAGCAAGCCAACCCTCTCTCGCTATAAACGGAACTAAAAAGAAAGCAACTAAGAAAGATCATAGCTTGCTAGTAAACCTTCCATCCTTCAAAAAGTGATTTTCTCATCATGGCTATCAACTTTGTCTCGGCCAGTACTCTTCTTTCTTCTTCCATCCTCCTCCTCCTCATCTCCTCCGCCTCCTCCATCAGCTCCGGCAATGTTCTAAAACCTGAAGATAGACTTCGCGCTGGGGAACACTTATCAATCGGCAACTACAAATTTGCAATGCAAAGAGATTGCAATCTTGTGTTATATGAAAATGAAACCGTTCTTTGGGCATCAAAAACGCAAGGAGTAGGCACGAATTGTAACCTGTATTTTCGTGGCAATGGTGAGCTTCTCATCATCTCTGGCTTAGGAAGCCCAGTGTGGAGAAGCGAGACAGGGGGGGCATATGGAAACTACGAACTTGTTCTTCAACCAAATGGTAATGTTGTGATCTACGCAAGTACAGTATGGTCTACAGGCACTTCTTCTCCAGTTAGATCTATCCATGCGCCACCTTCAAAGAGCCTCATCAACAATCCCTAGGAGAAGAATAATTTATTTAAATAAGCGCCATACAGCGGCTTTCTTTAATCGTGTTTGATAAATGTTTGGGCTAATTTTATGTTTGTTGAGAGAAAATTTATGTCCTAAATGAGTAATAATGATCATGTTATTTTATTTATGTAATTAACCTTTTAATATGTATGTTCTTGTACGTGTGTGATATTATATTTTGAAACAATAGTATAGTTTTAAATTGGAACCTATCAAAATAATAGATGAAATTAAGTAGCTTCATTTGTATGGGAGAATAAGAAATAGAAACTGTGCTAATTATAATATAGAAAAATTATATTTAATGATTTGATTTTATTTGTTTTAAATTTTATAAGATAAATAATAATAATTAAATCTAGCTAGAGCTAATTCAATCGTCCACATCTCAAGTTATGCTCGTAGTCATTTCATTTATCTCAAGAGTTGATTCACGTGCGTTTAATGATTATAGGTTCTCACACTATAAAAAAGAGGGCTATCTTAGCACAATTTTTTACTTATCCCAACGATTATAACCGCCTCATTTTACTTTGCATCAGTTCTAAAACTGTTGCATCCCCGTTGTAATTGTAATACGCTGCAACGGCATTACGCAGTTGTTTTAGGACTGGTAGCAGCGGTTATAACTAATGCGAAGTTACGAATTTGCATCGGTTATAACCACCACAAAAAAATGAAAACTTAAACTGATTTCCAATATTGTGGCGGTTTTAACCACCACAATTCTAAGTGTTTGTGACGGTTAAAACCATAGCAATTGCCCATAATTAAAAATAAAAATAAAACCTGAATGTCCACGGCAATCTCTTGATGACAACATAAGAAATTCACGTCAGAAACTCCATACCAGAATACTTGTTGAAGTACCACCAACAAACCACCTACTCATATCCATTTACAAAACTTTCTATGATCCATCTACAATACAGGAATATATACTTTCATGGGCGGATTCCCACATATGTGAGGGTGGGCATCCTAAAAAAAAATTAATGTATAAAAAGGATAATTTTAAAATTCCGCCGCCCTCTAAAATAAAATTTTGCCCTATTATGACCAATTTTGCATTGTTTGCTAATCCATATGAAGTTCATAACATTTCCTTTTTTGAATAAATAATAAAAATTTCCTCTTATAAATTTGACAACATTGTGTTGGTTATTTTTTTTTAATTTTATTTTATTAGTATTAGTATTTATTATTATTATTATTATTATTATTATTATTATTATTATTATTATTATTTTATTTTACTATTTTTATTTTATTTTATTATTATTATTATCGTCATCTAATTAATTAAAATTTTGCACACGGAAAAAAGAAATTGAATCCGCCCTGTATACTTTCTATCACAAATATGTGCATTAACTTCATAGATATTATACACGAAATGCCATAAATCAATATAACAAATACTAGAGCTCATTAGCAAAACAAATTTAAGTTTCTAGAAGACTGCCAGGCATCAAATAAATTGTCATTGTCATCCTGAAAATAGTATAAAGATAATGAGATATTAATAATCAAGCAATTTACATACTTAGTGCTGTTTGAATTTAAAAGCCATTATTGCTATAGTTTCATAAGAAAAAAATAGTAATCATGAATGCTTCAAACTTCATACTCATTATAGTTTAATTTAACATACATTCTGCAGGTCAGTCAATTTAGTGATTGTCATTCAATGTATAATTAAGGTACATGAAAACCAACCTAATCACATGCAAATTAAAAATTTTAATTAAGCCCGAATCTCAACGAGTCAAAGTTTGGTCATTGATATCTTTTTTTTTCCTTGTTACATACTGAAATAAAAGCTGAACAGATCCTTGGTTCTACTTGGTTCGACTTCTCAACATTTTTTTCTACATGTCATAATAGATCTTAATCCAGCTTTAATGATCCTGATACACCAACTAAAGCAGATCTTTGTCCAGCTTTAACGATCATCTTTCATGCTATTTTTAATTTTTTTTCAATCTAATGTACAAGCATTCTAAAATAAAACAGTAGGTTAGGGCACAAATCGGGTAGGGAAATATGGAAGAGCTGGACACGAGCGGACAACTGGACCTCAATCATTTACGCGGACGACTCACTCTCCAATCAAAGGCCATGCATGAACGGAAGAAGGAAAGAGGGAGATTGATCGAGCTGTGTGCAGAGAATGAGTTGGGATCGAAAGAGAAAGGAGATATCATGATTCGCTAGAGTCCAACTGGCATGAGTAGGGTTTTGACTATAGCATCGGTTAAAATCGGTGGTTTTTGCAGCGGTTTAAACCATTGCTAATGCCTAGCTAGTTTTGACAGCAATTTCAAAACTGCTAATTACAAGTGCTGTGAAAAGCCACATTTTCAATAGTGCCAAGATCTATTTGAAATGAAGTTCTTTTTATCATCTAAGTTCATAAGACAGAGTGACATCAATATATGAAAATAAATAGAAGTTATCATCCTATACACACACACACATCTCATAACTGTTTACATCCAAAATATTCATATACAATAATCATGGCTTTCCAATAATTTCAACAAATTTATTTATCCAAGATTATAAAGTAATCACTCTATAATTGAAAAGAGTACCTCTAACAACAAATCATGATCTCACTCCACTAGAGTTTTACCCTTCTCTAAAAAAATATAAATAATAAAGAATGAGCAAATGGTCTTACAGGTTACACAAAACTTACAACTGTATGTAATGCAAGGGAACAAAACAATATGCATGCATCAATCAACTGATCATAAAAGTTAAATATTTGCTGAATAGTAAATTTCTAGGCCACTGATGTATAAGTATGATATGCAATGTAATTATGATCACAATTATCATTGTATATGTCACTGAATCAAGTCAGAAGATTATTGCAATTGCATTTATCATATAAAGCAGTATGTCATATACATATATATTAAGGCAATAATCCTATCTATTCATATCATATCATATGGTGTTTTTCTACGTCAAACATAGTACATTATCATATCATGTTATGTAAATAAAAATAGTCATATGAAATATTAAATGGGAGTCATCACCCCAAATCCACCATCACTGATAATTATTCTCAATTTATCTCAAATACTCAAATTAGGAAATTTTCTCCAAAATATAAAAAAATACTATTGAAAATTCAAAATATTCATGTTAATATGTGCAGAATGCTTAAAACATACTAAATTTTATACGATAAATATTTATTAAAATTTGAGATATCGTAACTTTTGATCAAATTAAAAATAAAAAAATACAAAATAAACAAAATTACTGAAAGCACAGGCCGGGTAACCATAGTCTATCTTAATATATACAGAATAATTAAAAATAAATAAATAATCATAATTTAAAAAAAAAAAAAACAACGAGAGGAATGATTCTTTTTTGCTATTTACAAGATGAAGTAAAAAAACATTTCCAGTCTGTTTGACGTTCAAAATAAAAATTATAATAATGTATCATCAATGAGTCTTGCCTGATGACAGGATCCAACCAAAAATGTTCCCAATTAATCTTTGTCTCCTCTGCAAATGTTTTTCAAGATTGCCGGCCCTTTCTCATTTTAAATAGGAAGAGAAAGGAAGCAAGTAACTTCACAGCAAGCTAAAAACCCTTACTAATCTCTCATCATGGCTATCAACCTTGCCTCACCAAGAACTTCAGCAATTTCTCTTCTTTGCTCTTCCATCCTTCTTCTCCTCATCTCATCAGGCTCCTCCACGAGCCTCGGCAATGTTCTAAAAAATGGTTATGAACTTGGTGCTGGAGGCTTATTATCAATCGGCAACTACAAATTTATAATGCAAAGAGATTGCAATCTAGTGTTATATGAAAATAATACCGTTCTTTGGGAGACAAAGACCCAAGGAAAGGGAACCTTATGTAGGCTGTCTTTGCAAAGCAATGGCGAGCTCTTCGTCTTCTCAGAATCAAGAAAAGCTTTGTGGAGAAGCGAGACAGGAGGGGAATTCGGCAATTATGCACTTGTGCTCCAGCCAAATGGTAATGTTGTGGTTTATGGAAGCCCAGTGTGGTCTACTGGGACATATATTCAAAGTACTGCCAGTAATGCGCCACCTAGATACTTTGTCTCCCCAAATCCTTAGAAAGGCATGAGAAGGATTTCAAGTTATTTACTTTTATTGCCTTCTTATGAAGTCTTTGATTTCTGTTGAGAATTTGTGGTAAGTCTTATGTTTGTTGACAAATAATCGATGTCTTTGAGAACTTTTGATGTTTGTGTTATTTGGTTGTAATAAGATTTTGAATCTATTTTCTTAATTGATGAGAAATGTTTGCCAATCTGATGGGATAAATTTGAGTTACTTATAATCATTATTTGATTGAATTTTAGAATCAAGTTAGTATTTTTTTTACTGATTTTGATTGGAAGAACAATTTTAATCATATTTTTGTCTATATATTAATGATCTTGTGACAAATAAAATTTTTCATTTTTTTAGAAAATATAGCCAAATTAAGAATATTTTTAGCCACCTAATCATTAGCAAGCTCTAGAAAAAATTCAATTAAAGATAAAATTAAATAAATAAAAGAATTTTGCTCATATCTTAAAAAAATGCTAATAAAAATGTTTTATAATTAGACTTTGATTGGGATAGCTTTCATATTGCTTTTTAAAAGAGCTTTTAAGTATAACAATTTCTTGAACTAGAAATTTTTTTAGTAGAAAAGTGTTTTAGAAAACAAGTAAGAAAGATATCCCAAACGAAACCTCAATCAGTTTTAACATGCAAATCTCGTTAATTTCATTCGATTGTGAACTTATGTTTCAGAGGAAAAAAATAATTTTATTTTGAACATATAAAAAAATTAACCTAAATTATACGGGATGATAAAAATAGAAATTATGTGATAATAAAAAATTAGAAACAATATTTTTAAATTTCTTAAAATTTATTTTATTGTAAGGCTATTAACTATTCAATTTCAGTTTTATTGAATTACAACTTAGAAAATTGACCAAAAATCATTATCTACTATTAAATTGAGCCAAAAATGTTCATAAGCTTGCTCGATCCAATCTTTATTGGGAATGAAATGACTAATTAACTTTTATTTGAACTAAGAGTCTGTTTGGGACGGTTGCAGGTGCCAGTAAAGCAGGTTGTAAAGTTATTATAAAGAAAGCTCTTTTTTCAAGTTGTTGTAATGAAAGTAGTATATTTTATTTGGGAAATATAGATATCAATATAAATACAAGCAGAAATAAAACTATCGATATATATATTCATTTCTCAAAAATCATGTACACTACTTAAGATCTATATAATCATAACATATTCATCATGTCATAAGTATAAAAGAATAGCTAAAATAACAAAAATTAGAATATGAAGGATCTTGATCAATCTCGCACTGCTCCTTGAAATGAAATCATGTAACCATATATACTGATCTAAAAGCCCAGAAAGTCACAAAAACCTACAAGAGAACTCAAAATATGGTAAAAGTATAATATGTATGTTAGCATTCAAATCATAACAGTAACATTCATATGATCATTGAATCAATGCATAAATAATAAAACTCGCATGCACTAGCAATATAATATGAAAACAGTAAAACAGTACAGTATATAATCAAATAAAATAGTACCGTAAGGAAATCAATAAATTAGTACGAGTGTCAAATAAATCAATAAAACAGTCATCATATCAATACTATTAATCAGTAAATCAATCATATAAAGTGGTAAAAATAAATCATTAGTAAGGAAAAGTACATGAAACCGTGATATCAAGTTTATTTTGCTTTGAAGAAAAAGAGCAAGAAATAGATAACAAATATAAATATATATGTGAGGAAATTATGTTAGTTCTGTCATTTAATGAATTTATCCAAGCTACAAATGTCCCCTTCAATATGAAACAAATATAGAACAGCTGACATATGATATATTCAAAACTTTAACTAAATGATCACAAATATTAAATATCATTAACATTGACTTTAGATTATATTAATAAAAAAATTTCTTCAAAGAATAAAATTTGACTGTGCATACTAAATCAAACTAATAGATTGAATGGGCCAAATTTCTTCTAAAAATCCTCCATTTGATGCAAAACTATTTGAAGAAAGAATTGTTCTTCAATCCTCGTTACTCATATCCAAAATATAATTATTCATTTATTGAAGAATAAATAATTTAGTCAACTTAACAATGAGCCAACAAGTGATTCCCTTTACCGTATTAAGGCTTCGTTTGGGACTGCTTTTTTACAGCTTCTTAAAACAATTTTCAAAAAATAAAAATTGTTTGGAACTGCTTTTTTGCAGCTTTTTAAACTTTCTAGTACAAAAATCGTTTGAGATTGCTTTTTTACTACTTCTTAAAAATGCTTTCTAGTATAAAAATTAAATTTTGGTACTAAAAAGTTGCTTTAAGAAGCAGTAAAAAAGCCATCCCAAATGAAGCCTAAATATAAAACAAGTCCTTGTTTTTCATTGAATATTGTACAAGAATTAATATTGGGATAAAAACAAGAAGCCTATGTGAAAATATTGTTTTGACGAAGTTATGAATTTGAGACGTAGCTTATTTTGAACTATTGGTTGGAATTTTGACTATCAACTAAGAGCTATTTGGTTGGGAGTTTTACCTTTGATTGGCTCAAAAGTCCCTTCTTTTTTTTTTTTTTTGGTTAATTTGGGTCATATATGTGAATTATTACTCTTAAGTTTTGTTTGAGACGATTATTATTTTATGTGAAATGTTTGTAAAGATTTTATGGGAGCAGTAACTTCATTAAAATTTATTTGAAAAGATATGATAAAAACTTTCTATAATTATCATATAATAATAGATTTGATTATTGTAGGGAATAGCTTCGTATTGTAGAAATTTTCTTAAAAATCAAATTAAAATGTGACTGCCATGCGAATAAAGCTGCCGGAAATAGACCCTTTTAAAAAAAAGGGGGAAAAAAGAAAGCTTACATTTGGCATCCAGGGATAGTCCGAAAATTCAAATTTTGATTCCCTTGTTTGAGAAAAAAATTATAGAAATATTTAATATATTTATGTATGAGAAGATAAGATATACATAATTAATAAATAAATAAAGATATATACAATATTTAAATAAAATAAGGACAAGATTTTGGTTTCTATCAAAATAATGAAGCATACTAGTTTAATTTTTTTATTTATTTACTATTCATTTCTATTGTTTGCTATAATATTCATGGCCGTAAAGTGAGAAATTTTTTCATCTTAGTGATGCACGTATATCCAGCACACAAACATAGAGAGAGAAGTAAAACATCCGATCTTTGTACGTGGAGAGCCCAAAAATGGAAAAATAATGGGGTCTCGCCCGTGTGAAAAGATTCCACTAAACTTGAGTAAATTATAAAAATTGACCCGCCCCTTGACTTAGAGGTGGTAAAATTACCGATGTTTGGACAATTAGGCAAATGTTTGGCGACGGTCAGACGAAAGTTCGACGGTGTTTGGGTAGAAGTTTAGTTGATAAGGAATGATCTGGCAAAGATCGGGCAAAAAGTCCAGCGATGCTCAACTGCCACGTGGAAGTTCGGAGGCGGTCAGAAGTCCGACGGTGATCTAACGAAGGTCGAGCTAAAGTCCTGCGGCGGTCAATAGTCGGGTAAAGTTTTGGCGGCAGTCGATGGCTTGGTGGGTAGTCCGATGAAGGTCGGGCTGAAGTATGGCGGCGGTCGGCAGCCGGGCGGAGGTCCGACGATGGTCGGGCTGAAGTTTGTCAGCAATCGATGGCCAGGTTAAAGTTTGGCAACCGTCGGAGGCCAGACAGTGGTCCGACGATGATCAAACTGAAGTCTAGCGGCAGTCTGTGGCTAAGCGATGGTCTGACGACGGTCGGGCTGAAGTCTAGTGGGATTCGGCGGCGGATGGCAGCCGGTCGGAAATTTGATGGCCGGGTGGAAACTTGGCGGTGGTCCGACGATGGCTGTGCTGAAGTCTGGCAACGGTCGGCTGCTAGGTGGCACACCCCGTAAATATAGAGAAGATCCGGGGCAGGTTCGGATTGCTCCATCGGATGGCTCGTATTGAGAACTCCCCCGATTATAGAGAGTTTTTCAATTATTTAGTTGCGTCAACGATGTAGGAATTCAGCGATCTTGGGTCCGTTATATTATTCTCGCCGAGCCACTAGATTTGACTATAAGCATGTTATATTTGGATATCATTTTGTCATATAAATAATGCTTTGAACCTTCCAAATGTGGCTCGGGCCTCCAATTTGGGCTTGAGTTAGACCGATTTTAATGTTGTTGGGTTCACCCCGTTGAGTCGTTCAGTTCCGAGTTCATATAGTCCTGAATTCGATTAAAGAAATTTCACGATGAAAGCAATTTTTGGTGAGGTATCGATTTCAATACAAAATTTATCATTATATTATAAAATACTGACCGTTAGACTCAAATTATGATAATAAAAAATAAAAAACCAAGTCAAACCTCCCCTTGCCATGCAAATGTCTCACCAATTCAAATGTTGCCAAGCATTTGACCCACTCAAATCTGAAGATCATTAAGGTGCGAATAACGCCCAGCCACATATTCTTCCTGGCATATGACCCTAACCATCTGCCTGCTCTCAGTATAAGTAGGGCCAATCAGAAGCACTAATCATCACCTCTGCCGCCCATCTATTATGGCAACCAGCATTCGCTCAGCAGCAGCACCCTCAATTCTTCTCTGCATCGCCGTCCAAATCCTCCTCTTTGCTTCAAATTCCTCAGCCACCGGAAATATGCTCATGCCCGGAGAGACTCTCCTCGCCGGGAACTGCCTCTCAATCGGCAACTACCACTTGACCATGCAACACAATTGTAACCTGGAGTTGTACCATGGCAAGAAACTTACCTGGGAGTCGCACACCACCGGCATGGGAACGAAATGTTTCTTATACCTGCAAGTCAATGGCGAGCTCGCCATAGTATCCGAAGGGACCTCCTCCCCCTTCGTATGGATGACTGGAACGGGAGGAGGCTCGCATAGGTTCGTCCTTGTGCTTCAGCCTGATGGCAACGCGGTGGTGTATGGCACTCCAGTTTGGTCTACTGGCACGACGCGTGCTGTTCATGGCAATGCGGCATCGAATAGGACCGCGAAATCTATTCCTTTTGAGAGTACTGGAAACTAATAACTTGCGCGTTTGATACTGAAAAGAAGTTTGAATCTCTATTGCATCACAACCAATTTTCTAATTGAGTAAGATGTTTGTAATGGAGGTGCTGATAGGATTTCAATTATAATGTTTGTATCACTGGGTTTAAATTTGTGATTTTCACAACAACAACAACATCAAGCCTTTTATCCCACTAAGTGGGATGGGCTATATGAATCTTTTTTCTTTGTTGTTTCATATTAAGTGCAAAATTATCATTTAAATCTAAATGGTCATTTATAATATTTTCTAACCAAGTCTTTTTAAATTTACCTCAACATTTCTTAACGTAGGCTAAATCTAATACATCTACTCTCATAACCAGGTAATCGGAATGTCGCCGTTTTATGTGACCAAACAATCTTATTCGATTTTAGATCTACTCAAACGAAAACCTTTAGACTTTGAGATTAACCTCCATAATTCAAGTTTACATTCAACTCCCTCTCTAGTCTAGTCAACAAGAACAATATCATTAGCAAAAAGCATATACTAAGATACATCCTCTTGCAAATGTCTAGTAAGAGCATCCAAGACTAAGTAAAAAGATACATGCTTAAGGCTGATAATTGATATAATCCATTTAAATAGGAAAATACTTGGTCAAACTATCTTGTGTTTGAACACAAATAACAGCTCCTGCACACATATCCTTAATGAATTGAATATAAGTGGACAACAACATTCAATAAGGACTATTTTGTTCAACGCTGTGACGTACGCTAGATGAGACTTAAATTTTTTTTCTTTTTTGTATTTTTCCGACACAACATATCTAAAATAACTCATTTTCAGTGAAAACATAACACATAAAATAATGCATTGTTTACACTTATCACATGCGTACCTGCCTATCCTCGAGCTCCTCAAATAAATTGGAGGCCTTTTGGACAAAATAAAATAAAGCATTATATACACAACCAAATGAAACAGGGTCTTAAGCTAGGGTTCCTATAAAAATTTATTGAAGTGTTCTTCATGAATCAAATATGTATAAGATCAAATGTAATATTACCTAATGAATTTGTAAAATAAAATAATAATTAGAAAGATACTTAGACACTCTTAACACTCACAATTAACAAAGGTTCAAAATCATTTATATTACCAAGTGGCTATTCTATGAAAAATTTCTTAGCAATCCTATTCAACTCAAAAACTAAAAAACTCTCTTATGGTCCCTTCCCGGTTAAAAAATGAGAACTCATATATATTATTTGCAATAGTAATGAGCCTTCTTGGAATTTTATATATTAAGAGAGAAAAATAAATTTGACAATAAAAATATGATAAATTTCTCTTACATAATGGATGTGTCAGTTGATTAGTTAAAATTTCTCTTCCCATTCTTAATATTTATTGATATGTATGATAGAGGTGGCTCGCTTTCCCAGATGATCTTAGCACATATGTTTATCAATCATCTAAGCAGAGCCACTTCGTTTGAGGTGAATTTTAGCTCATGACCCTTAATGATAAAACATTAATGAGAAAAATCCTAAAACGAGAGTAGATCATATATCAAGGGAACATTTTACTTGAATGGTAGAAACTTTAGAAATTGATATATGTTTAATCTCTTTAAGTTGTCCTTGACATTCTTGTCTAACATCTTAATGAACTCATTGCAGATAGTTCTAAACGATAATGGTCTACATTGATTAGTAATGTTTGAATTATACATCTAGAAGCATCACATAAAAATCATAATAAAAAACCTTAATTAAAATTAAATGCAAAGTTGATACACTGTCGATACACCGTCAATACAAAGTCAATATATAATTAATACACATTTAACACATAATTAATACATAATTAACAATTAGTTTTAAAAAGATTCATAAAATGAACAAAAATAACTCATAGACAATTGAAACCCTAAACATAATTTAGAAAATGAAATACAAAGATGATGCACAATTGATATACAATCAATACACAATTACTATACAGTAAATACGTAGTTAATACACAATTAATAGATAGTCAATCCCATGCCAAACACAATTAATAAAAATGAACAAAAATAACTCATAGACAATTGAAATATGTGAAAAAGAATTTAGAAAATGTAATGCAAAGTCGATACAAAGTCTATACGCAGTTAATACATAGTTAGTATATAGTTAATACACAATTAATACAAAATCAATATACAGTTAATACAAAATAAACAAAAATAATTTAATCGACATTTGAACTCTGTGTAATATAATTTAGAAAATAAAACATAAAGACTATACATAGTCGATACCCAGTTAATCACAGTCGAAACGCAGTTAATACACAATTAATACATAATCATTACTCAATTAATAGATAGTCAATATTAAGTCCATACATAGTTTATAAAAATGAACATAAATGACTCACAGACATTTGAAATATGTGAAAAATAATTTTGAAAATGGAATGCAAAGTGGATACACAGTCGAGTCGACACGCAATTAATACATAGTTAGTGCACAGTTAATACACAGTCAACAAGAAGTCAATAAACAGTTAATATAAAATGAATGAAAATAATTCATTGACATTTGAAATCGGTGTAATATAATTTAGAAAAGGAAATACAAAGACGATACACAGTTAATATGCATTCAATGCACAGTTAATATGCTCTCAATAAGAACATAATCCTATTAGGTTTCCTCAAACTTTCACAGCTGCTCCTTGTTGGGGGAGTGATTATTCCGTCAGGTTACCGAATGCATCCGGAAACCAATAATAAAACGCCACGTCATTAAAGTGCTCGGTACAGCGTCCTCGGTACACTCCGTATGCTCGGTATTGCTCGGTATTTTCACCGGATGTAATAAAAATTCTTGTTGGGGGGATCAAACTGAATTTTTCACTTGGGGGATCAAACTGAATTTGTCAATTTTTCCTCATAGCTTTGATCAAAATGGTACAGTTTTTTTTTTTTTTTTTCCTTTTTTTTTTTTCATTCTTGACTTGATTTTTGAACTTTGCTTAGTGGGTTGAAGCCTAGATATTATTTAGTTTAAATTGGATTTATTTGTTTGTACGTAATTTGTTCAATTTTTTTCAATTTTTGGATTTGCAAAGATTAATCGGGCTGAGGGTATGTTGTACTGATACTGCATCATTTTCTTTACATTTGAATTTTATGATTTTTTATTTTTGAGATATTATTTTATGTGTTTATTGATGACTGTATTTTAAAAATATCAGAATTAATGAATATAATGTTTATTTTCTCTTAGCAAATTCTTAACAATTAAATTAATGAATAAATGTTAATTTTCTTCTTGATTCTATAAATTTTCTTTGTTACCCTCGTGGCAATAAAATTACCATTGTTTTTCTATTGTAAAGTGTATTTATTAAATTAACAAGAAACATTTAAATGCCACTTTTGGCCGCTATAGCAAAAATTTAATAAGTGAAATTAGCAACCAAAAGTATTAAATAGCTACAAATAAATACTCAATAGCATAAGAAAATGGTCACCAATATGAACAATTTTAGCGAGCTATTTTAATAAGTAGTCACTAATTTAGCAACCGCAAAAATGCGTAGTCACTAAAAGCCTCAGCGGTGAGACTACTGCGACGAACTAGCGACCCCATATTTTTCGGTCACTATTTGCTTTAGCATACAATATTTTTAGCTGCCATTTTTCTTGGCCGAGCAATGACCTATTTTATAATAGTGATAGTTAATACCAAGTAAATACTTCATTAAAAAAAAAAAAAAAACTCATAGAAATTGAAAATTCTTGAAAATTAATTTAGAAAATGTAATACAAAGTTAATAGACACAACATTAATACATTATCAATATACAGTTAATATCAAGTCAATGCAAATTAATATAAATTCAAAAAAGAGGTAAAATAAGCAAAAAATAACTTATAGACATTTAAAATATATGCAACCTAATTTAGAAAATAAAATACAAAATCGATACAAAGTCAATACATAGTCGATACATATAGTCGATACATTGTCGATACATAATCAACATAAAGACAATACGGAGTTAATGCACAGTTAATATATACCAATTCAATATATAGTTAATACAAGTTAAAAAAGGAGACCAAAATGAATAAAAAACTAACATATATTTGAATCTTGTTCAACGTAATTTAGAAAATGAAAAATAATTTCGATGCAGATTCAATACACTATCAATACAAAGTTGATGCACAATCAACAATGTTAATATATATTTAATACACATTTAATACAAAGTCAATGCACAGTAACTAGTACAAGTTCAAAAAAGATCATAAAAATGAACAAAAATAACTCATATACAATATATGAAATATGTGCAACCTAATTTAAAAAAAGAAATACAAAGTCAATATAGAGTCAATACACATTCAACACACACTCAATATACAATTAATACATACTCTACAATCTCATATGTTTAAAAGTTTACATGAAAGTTTACATTCACTAGTTTGCAGTATTGTGAGCATTCAATCGTGTACGTCAAACCGACTGCCCTTTTTGCTTTCTTTAACAGTGCGACGAATGGGCTTCTATTTATTAAACAAGGTGGGCCATGACACTTCTATTTGTTAAACATGATGGGTCACGAGTACAACAAAAAGCGACAAACAAATATGCTAAACCATAAAAAACATAAACGTAGACCCTAAAATCTATTTTGAAATAAACACAAAAAAGTATTTACTTGAAGATGAACTAAATGAGAATGAGGGAATAACCTTGATAGAACTTAATGAGCTAACAGAGCGTCTGAATGCTAATGAACCGTGAATTGTCTGCAATGCCGAAGATGAAAAGTGAACAGTGAACCCACTCCAATGTCAAATATGAAAAGCGAATTGGCTCCTCAACTTTTAATTTGCCGCAAATTCAAAATTTTCACTTCTGAACCGGTCAGGTCGGTGGGCTCGCAAGATAAAAATATAATAATAAGAAATCTTTATTAAATATCACACCTCTAGGTCGGGTCAGTCGGTCTGTCAAGAGCAAGATAAAATATGAAATGGACATGTCCAATCCATATGTCATGATTTCATTAGAGTTCGGACATAGAGCTATATTCGCGCATTCCTGACGTAATAATTTCTTCAGTGACTGTGATGCCGTTCAAGGAGCAATCCTTATATTATTACTCATAAATAGTTTCTTAGATATTGTAGATATGTGGTTCACATTAAAATTAGTATTCAATTTGTTTTAGTTGTTTTCTTTTCTTAGTATAAATATAAATAGAGTGGAGACCGATTTTGCAAGCGTGGCGTAATACAAAATGAGAGCAAAATGAGAATGGTGCTGCTGTTTCTTTAAAGCAGGAAGGGCTAGCTCCTTCCTTCATCTCATTTTTTCTTCTTGAATATCCAGTGAGCCAGGATTTTGTGTTGATCATTCTCAAAGCTATTTTCTTTTGTTTTTCTTTGTAAGAGGCTGGGATCCAATTCTCTGTAACAAGTTTGTAGAAATCCCTGAAGCAGTTCTTGACGTTGGCTAAGAGAAGTGGTTAAAGGACTGAGTTGCAGAAAGCAATTTGCCAATTTTCTTCCACAGATATATATTTTATATCTTCTATTGTGTTATTTCAAATAGGTTGTCGAAAGCGCTAACAATATAATGTCAAAAGTTGCGAAATGATTATTAGCTTTTTAGTTTATTCTTTTGTTAAGAAGGGAGACAAAGTAGGCAAATGTTAGGCAATAAATAAGTGAATTGAAGGGTTCCAGTTTCCACACATCTCTTCCAAATTGTTGAAAGTGAAGTGAGTTTAGATGATTTTAAAATCCACTTTTCAATTTTTTGATAATAATATTTATATGCTTTGAGATTTGAACGTTACGTCAAACACTCATAATCTTCCTCTTCTTCAATATAGATCTCCAGTTTGTTTAGCATCGGATACAGGGGCGGATCCAGCTTCTTTTTTCAGGGTGGGCAAAAAAATTTTTTTTTGGTGGGGGATGGGCAAAGATGCTTAGGATTGATTAAATGAGGGCAAAAAATTTTTTTGAGAGGGGGCAAAATACCCAAAATAGCTAAAATATTTCAAAATATCTCACTAAAATTAAAAAAAAAATTTTTTGAGGGGGGGCATTTGCCCCCCATCAACTAAATGGGGATCCGCCCATGATCGGGTATCAATCGAGCTGTATGGTTGACTCAAATCTTAATTCTGTCGATCCAGCTTGACATCGAGCTTGTTGGGGGATGCTGGGACAGTATTAAATAAATATATTTTATTTTTGATAAGATATCAGCTTCTTATTTGATTTATCACTTGTCGTCTTTTACACATGCAATCGATAAATACAAGAATATATAACGGCTTCGTTTGGGACGCCTTACTTATTATTTTTTTAAGTAGTAGGAGCTTTCTAGTACTAAAAAATTATTTTAAAAAAACATAAAAAAATAGTCTCAAACGAAGCCTTAGTCACATGCAACACTTCAATTTAAATTTCTTCAACACAAATAAAATCAATTGAATCTTCCTACTATTCAATCAAAATTATTTTGATAAATTGTATTTTTGGACAATTAGATCCATAAATTTACATTAATTTCAATAATATTGATACTTCAATATATTCTCATTACTTTTATTAAAAAAAATTATATTAATGTAAACTAAATAAAAAAATATCAAAAATCATTTAGTAATGTTTTTTTTTTGAGCCACCACAGCTCTTTCATTGTTGGAGGGCCACTAAATTTTTTATGAAAAGTCACTTAAAAATTTTTTTCTTAGTAGGGAACTCCGGCTCTTAGGTTTATTTTTGCTTTTGTTTGTAGCTCGTTTGAGCAGTAGAGAGCTAGAGGACTCTTTAAGGATTTTGTAATTTTTCCCTTATATTAACATGTAGGCCCGTCGGTGGGTTTTAACTAAAAAATAAATAAATTGTTGGAGGGCCAATAGGGAAAATCCTCAATACTTATTCCTGGTGAAGAGTGTAGCAGTGATCATCTTTATCAGATGTGTGCTTTAATTTTATTCTTTTATGAATCACTATCGCGCGTCTAAACCCTAAACCTAAACCCCATTTTCAATAACTTATTGTCAAAGAAGAAAATTCTTCTTTGGGATTTGGACATAATTTTGTTGCTGGTGTTTGCTTGGTTGTTTTGGCTTATTTCTTTGACGTGTTGCGGTTGATGGTCCTTTCTGACCGAATGTGGCTGGTTAGTATTGTTGGTTACCTTGTGGATTATTGACATGGAAGTGAGTTGATATTTTTTTGTTTTCGGACAATGATGAGGCTGGCTTCTTGCTCGCCCCCTCGATGGCCATGACTTGTTGTGGCAACTTTGGTTTTTCTTCAATTACTTCTGTGTGGTTTTGAGTGTTTATTCATCTCACTAGTGGTTACTCTTCCTCCTATGGATGGTCCAAGCTAGGCAACCGGGTTTTTGAGTCCAACGCTTTGGATTTATATCAGTTCCATTTTACTCTGCATTTTTATCATTTAATGTGGTATTTTCATCTTTGTTTTGTTTTTCTTTGACTTTTTGGCCATTTGGTTGTATGTCTCGTCTGTAGTTTTGGAACTAAATCTGATTTGTTTAAAAAAACTTATTGTCAAAAAAGAACAATTAGATGCAGAGGCAAATTCGATGAGCTTATGATCATTTAATTTTGATATTATTAAGACATTAAAGAGGGCTAAAAAAATTCTTTGCTTTCAAGGGCATCAACACGAATTTTCTAATAGATTTTTTTTATTTACGGTATATAAAAAAATATCATAAAGGTCATACTTTCATCACAACACACAAAGCAACAAAGACATAAAGATTGTAAGGCCCATAACAGAAATTCAATTGGAAATCCCATTAAAATCATCAAATTAGCTCAATTCAAAGCGAAATTGGAGCTCTTCTATCTGAATCTGATAATTCTGTGACTTTTCTTATTCATACATATATAGTAGCTGGCAAGTATCAAGTACTGTCTGCTCCGTCTATGGAACAGATTTCTCATTCGTATTATCCACCGCGAAAGTATCGATTCCCTTCATCCTACCAGTACCCGTTGACCACACCGCGGTGCCAAACACCACCGCGTTACCGTTGGGCTTGAGGACGAGAACAAACCGGTTGAAATTTCCCCCCGTCTCCGTCCTCCACAGCGGCGGCTGGGTGGCGTTCGAGGTAATGATGAGCAGTTCACCGTTCATTTGTAAATGAAGGAAGCACTTGGAGACCTTGCCGGCAGTGCGAGAATCCCAGACGGAGATCTTGTTATCGTACAAGACAAGGTTGCAATCATCTTGCATCAAAAGATTGTAGCTGCCAACGGAGAGTGATTTTCCGGAGGTGAGGGTGTCGCCGGCCATGAGGATATTGCTGCTGGCTTCGGAGTTGGAAGACGTGAAGAGGAGGAAGAAGGAGGCTGTGCAAAGGAGGATAGCGGATGCTGCTCGTGAGGTGAGAGGGTTAGCCATGATTGAAGGTTCAGATGGGTGATTTGGCTTGGAGATGTGTTAGGTGAGCGTTATGTGGATGGATTTTGGTTTTACTTATAGTGTATTGAAATGGCCGGCGGACTGCGATGGCCGCGTTGGCGTTCGTCGTTATCATCCGGATTTAAGTTCTTACATCGAGTAGCCGCTCGATTAATCAAATTTGGTTGGATTTTCATCAAACAAATGGCAGAAAATCAACTCGTGTTTCCAGAGCAATAGCTTTCTGTCAGGCCAGCCATTGGATTTTCAAAATTGTAGGCCTGATTTTGGAAGAGTATACATAAAATATGACTTCAAGCAAATTTTACTTTTATTATTATTATTATTATTATTATTGATATATCATAAAAAAATTTATCTTGGTCGGGCACGAATCTCAAGGCAAAATCAAGCTGGAAATTTCAAAAATTAAATCTGGGATCACTTGAACTCCGATTTCAGCAAATTTATAGTCAAACTGAGCATCTTGGAAATATGAATCCAACAACACCAAATTCGACTCAATCTGAGCCCAAATGAGTCCAAAGCAAAGACCCGAAGTGTTGTTGGAAAGTTCGAACCACAATTTGAGTTACTAAATGGTTTTGAAACATGACGTGCTTATAGTCGAATTGAGCGGCTCGACGAGACGAATCCAACGAGCCCAATATCGCCGAATTCCAACATAATTAAGACCATCAAATGTCTGACGAACGGTACACGATCAATGGATTCAATATCGATCGTCCATCGAACCACTCCACATTTGCCCTTGATCCTCCTCCTATTTACATGCCATGCCACTCCAGAATATCTATAAATATACCCCTCATTTCTCTTGAGAAGGGACTCAAGCAAGAAGAAGAAGAGAAGAAGGAGAAGAGAAGAGAAGAAGATTAGGAGGGAAGAAACTCCTCCTCGACCACCAATGCCAGAATTTTGCCCGACGCCCGAGTGACGCCGGAATTCTGTCCGAGTGACGTCAGAATTCTACCCTGACGCCCAAGTTACGACGGAACTCTGCCCGATTTTCAAGTGATGGGGGAATTCTAAATGACTCTGAATTCAGCTCGAATACGCAACTTGTTTGTAATCGGATTTCAATCCGGAAGTGAAACATTGTAATCTGATCATCCTAAATTTTAAGAACTAGTCAGCCTCTTGTACCTCAAACAAACACTAGTGAAATTATTTTAACTTGCGTGACCCCGTGGTTTTTTCCCTTTCCAGGGTATTCCACGTAAAAATCTTAGTGTTATTATACTCCTCTGTTTGTGTGCTAGATATCAGTACAATACTGAGACGGAAATTTTCTAACGTTATCGCCACGTATATTCTAGTTCGCAACAATTATTATGAAATTCTTGAAGAGGAAGATGTCTTCTTGGGTGAGAGAAAGGGTAGCGAAGAGAGGGAGAGAGATTTATAGGAAATTTCCTTTATTCTTTGGTGTATCTCTTACATCATCTTATGCATCATATTTATAGTAATTGGACACTCATGTAATTTAAAAGGGGATCAATCCTAACAATTAAGTTAATAATAATAATAATAATTACATCATAAAAATTGACTTTATCGGACATGAATCTCAATGAGATGAAGAATTCAATTTCACTGAAGCACTGTCATTAGATTAGGATCCTTTGACCACCATCGGTCCATTAAAGTTCTCTGACCTCAATTACCTTATTATGATCCTCCAACAACTATCACACTACTACAATCTTTTGACCATCATTATTCGGCTACATTACTTTAATTATCATTGCCCAAATCACAGTCTTCAGCCTACCATTACCCAACTTAAAATCCTCTGATCACCTTCGCCCGCCAACCATTCTCTAACTATTGTTGCACACTTATGTTCTCTCGACATCCCTTAATTGTCAATGTCAACCCCACGATTGAGAGTATGACCAAACAAACTAACAAATATTTTTTTGCTATTATTTTCTTGTTGCCTTCAATAAATTTTCATACTAAGCAATTATTATTTACAGTAGCTTTCAAAAAAATAATTTTTCTCATAATAATTTTACAAAAAAAATTGCAACCGTTTCAAACAAAAGCTTAAGCTTCGTTTGGGACAAAGAGTTAGAATGATGTCACAAATGAAGGCTTCGTTTGAGACGGTTTTCTTACTAATTCTTAAAGCATCTTTTTTAGTATAAAATTTTAATTTTTATATTAGAAAACAGTAAAAAAGCTGTCCCAAATGAAGCGAGACCTAATTACGGATGAGGAAAAAAAAAGATACAGCTGTGGAAATATCAATAAAAAAAAATCTCATAGGTGAAAGCTGTTAATTTCTGTCGTCATTAGCTTTCCTAATTAACGTCATTAGCGCTGCATCAAACAACTAAAGAAGTAGCATCAACCCACTCAGATTAGGATTGGCAGTTTACAGGATCAATTGTAAATAATGGTTATAATATTATTTGCTAGCTGTTTTTAAAGCTTTTAAGAAAATATTAAAGAATGAGAGCAGCTCCCGAAAAGAAAAAAGTTTAGAGGAAACAGTATGAACCAGGGTTGCAAACTCCAGGTAATCAACAAGATGGAAATGCTGAAGTGGAAATAAAACTTAGTTGTCATTGAATTTGCTCTAATGAGATTAGTACAACTCTCAGATATCATATTTGGCATAAATGTCAGTATGTATTTGAGGGTTGTTAAATTCTTCCTAACGTCAAAATATTATGACACGAATTATTTCTTTCTGAATTTTGTCGCATGTATATATATATAATACATAAATATGATGCTATGAGTTTGCACTTGCTAGCTTGGTTTATTTATGTTTTCTTTTTATATTCACTTAATATTTTTTGCTAAAAATATAATTTATTTATTTTAAAAATCAAAGCTAAGATGGTATTTCCAAAGGGAGTGAGTGAGGATATGGGTGTAACATAGTCAAGTTGACTTGTAAGTTAGCTCGGACTCAATTCGGTAACAGGCTCGCTGAGTCAAGCTGATCGAGCTCGCGAGTCAAACTCGAGCACGATTTCGAGATCGATGGCTTATCGAGCTCGAGCTTGAACAAACCTATGCTCGACTCGTCGGCTTGGCAAGCAGCTGGACGGTGGAACTAGGGGCCGGGCGGGAAAAAAATGTTTTGGGCAGGCGAGATGGGCTGACAAGAGGACGACTCGGAGGTCAGAAATGATAATGACGGAGTTTTCTCGACTAAGAAACTAGGGATGACGATGAAGATGGCGTTTGCATGTTGCTTGACCACGGAACTCATACAACCTTGCTCGACGACGTAGCTAGGAATGACAGAGGTTGGAGGCTCGGAGCCCACGTGCTTCGACGGAAATTGACGGGATGACGAATGACGAAGCTCGGGACGATGGAGATTTAAGGTTCGGAGGAGCTCGCATGCTTCAACATTGCTCGACAGGAACATGGAGCTCACGCCTTGGGACGACAAGCTCACGGCTTTGACGAAGCTTGATGGGACGACGATTAACGGAGCTTGATGGTCGACGGAGCTCGGGTCGACATAGCTCTGGATGACGCTTGATGACAGAGATTGGGAAGGAGCTCGACGAGCCGCTCGACACGACTCGTTTTGTGAGACAAGTCGAGCTCAAGCTCATCATTTGAGCTCGACTCGAGCTTGGTATTTGTCATTCAAACTCGACTCAAATACCCACTGGCTCAAGCTCGACTCGACTCGTTTGCACCCCTATGTAAAGTTGCCTAGCCAAAAAATAATTGGAGTAAGGTCTTTCTTTCTAACGATAAAGACTTTTTTTTCTATTTTTGTAATGAAAGATAAACTTTATTTCATCAAAAAAGAGGCTATTGCTCAAAGAGATATAATTAAAAGATATTTAAAAAAAAACTAAAGATTAAAGGATTCATTATCTAAAGATGCAATATTGGAACAACAAAAAGAACAATAGGCAAGAAGCCAATGCCCAAAAATCACGAAGGATCAATTCCTCGGGTTAGAAAGATCAATAAAAAGTGGTTGCCACAAGAAAATGAAAGCTCCTACAAAATTAAGATAAGATACCAAAATAAACACTTACCCTAACCATCAAACTGAAGAAGGCCAAAAAGATTTCACTATCATAGTCTATATGAAAAGATGATCGACGAAGAATCCTTCCAGCAGTCCATCAATATAGCGAGGAGAGCAGTCCTTAACTGGTGCAAGCGGCAAAACTCTCACAAACATCAAAAGAGAGGGGGTATTTTTTTTTTTAGAAAGGGGTTAGTAAATCTCATGACACAGAATTTAGGAAGGATATGAAATCCAATAGATATTCATATTAGAAGGAAAAAAAAAAATAACAACAATCCATAGGAGCTAATCTCCATTTGAAAACACGAGATGTTCTTCAAACAAAACTACATGTAGGGGTGTCAATTTCGGGTCACGGGTCAGGATCGGATCGAACCCGGAAATGATCGGGGTTCAGACGAGTCGACCCTAACTCAAACCGGGTAGGTAAATGTGTTGGATATCCGAACCCAGACCCGACCCGGCGGGTTGATCCGACCCGACAGAGGTTGACCCGACACGAGTGGCCGCACTGGCGAGTGCAAGCAGGGGGGGCCTTGAGAAGAAAAGGATAGCCCAACAATAGCAGAGCAATACCGCAACAACATAAGTAGTAAATCACCATAAGAAATGACCGTAGAAATACAAATCACATAGTCCCATTTTAGTAATAATATATCATCCACATGAGAAATTCACCAAACAAAACAATATGACCCAACTCCATTTAAGAGCTAGAAATAAAATCAAAACTAATTAGATTAAGGCAGATATAAAAATAGGAAAGCCCAAAATAAAATAAATTAGATCAAACCCACCAACATCAAACCCAAACACCATATAGTGACCTAATAAAAAGAAAGCATAATAAAGGTTAGCTTTAGGAGACATAAAAGTAACCAACAATTTAGAATAAGATTCAATCCAAATATTAGATATCTGATTAGCTGAACATATTTGAAGCCCTTAATATAAAACATTCATTTTGGCCGAAATTCCTCCACATTTGGGATATTAGAAGCAATAACAAAAGCACCTTTTGAATCACGAATATAACCATCACATCTAGCAGTTAGATTGGTAACAGAGTCATCTATATTCTATGATGCATAGACACGGATACGACACGACACGGATCCGGGACACGTCAATTATTGAAAATATATGACACAGACACGAGTTGGACACGGTGTTATAGTTTTTATATTTAAAAAATAGTGCATAAAAAAATTAAAAAAGTGTATTTTTAAAATAATTTAAAAATAATAAGTCATTTAATTAGAATTTGTACTTAAAATGATTAGTATTAGGATATCAAGAGTCAGACGTCGATACTGTTTATTAGTCACTGAGAGAGGAGATGAAAATACCTTCACTGTCAAAAAGAAATGAAAATGAGAATATTGATGATTGGGTATTAAGTGCGGACGTTGATTTGGTGTTGTGGATATGAAATAAGAAATTTAGTTTAAATCCCGTCAAATACAATAAATTATATTTTTAAAAAAATCATAAAATATTGAAGATACGCGTGTCCAAATTTTATTTAATATTTTTAATCGGATACGTTTTCAGCAAGTCCGACAAGTGTCTGAGGAGTGTCGGACAAGTGTCGTGTCGGATACGGTGTCAGACATGCACGCCTCTTTGAGGAGAAATGTCAGTACATCATAGTCTATATTCAATCCATAATATGCATGTTATCAACACTAAAAGATATAAATAAGTAATAATGAATACGCCCAAAAAAAGGAATGATAAATTTGTCCCTCATTCAATAAAAAAAGTCATCTACCAGCTTGAGGTCATAAGCAGTTAAATATTTTGATTTTGATGCTGATCTTTTCTACTCCAACGCAACTAAGGGAAATTATTAAGGGATTTGTCTACAACTTAGAAAAATCCGAAGAAATACAATACACACCCATACTTTGCAGTAATAAACTTAGTGACATCATGACCCTGAATTTTAATTTCAATGAATTTTGAGTTCATTTGGTCAAAGAATTAATTAAAACAAAAAATCAGCCTCTTTATGGGGCCTGAAACTTAAACAAATTTAATAAATCCAAATTGAATAAAGATTTAGGGTTTAGGATTTAGGATTTAGGGTTGCTGTTCTTTCAAATTAGACCCTTTATTTAATATTTTAAATATTTAACTGAATGACAAAAATCAATAAATAATCAAATTTCTAATAAATCACCAGTCTAATTAGTTAAATAATATTATAAGATTAAAATAAGCAACCATTATTCCAACAATAAAGTTTTTAGGATGGGCTATCTCGTCCGCGTGACTACTATCCTAAGGAGGCCTTGGTCCTCGTGCTCATTGTGACAACGTCACGAACAAATTTGGTGTAATGAAAACCATAAATTATAATTTTAAGAAACCATTAACAAGATGATCATAAATCTTGACAACTAATCAATGAACTAAATCAAATATAAACCCAATGATAATTAATGAGGCCTACGAAGCTATTAAGTTAGCCCCAAAGAGGGTGATATAAATCTCATGGCCCTAGTAAAATCAAAAGGAAGTTAGTATTCAACCTAAATAACTAACCATAAATCATTAATTAATGGAAGCCTCCATATCTTATGTAGATTTTATTTTGAAGAACATAAGTGTATTAAATTTTGAGGCTTAAAAGCTATAAACACCCAATTAAATTTAGGATATTAGAAAATCAATAATTATCCATCTCTAACACTTAAAACTCTTCCTAAAGTGAACACTAAAATACTAATATTTAAAATCCAATTAAATTCCCTTCGGCCTACAAAAATAAAATGATCAGAAAACTTCAAACAACAACGACCTATTTATGATACATGTATCCAAACGATACATCCTAATACATACATTGTAGATGATTATTAGGGAAACCAACTCTAATTTTAGGCTAGGTTGTTGTTCCTTCATGCTTGCTTTTTCTGTGTTATTTGATTTTATGTGGATTTTTATATGGATTTCATTATTTATTGGTTGTTATGACTTGATATGCTTTATGATACCTATTTCAGTGATGCTCTTATTTTACATGCTACTTGTGATATGATATGATGGGCGCAAGATTTCTCTTAGGTTAGGACGGTCTGGATATTAATGAAGTTTTCTGCATGTGGTCATACTTATGTAGGGCTATACAAAGGAGCAAATAAAAAATATGTGATTAACAAAAGTTTTTGCAGGTTTTAAAATTGCTAAGCTCACTTCAAAATTTAAAAGCATGGCCAAGCGAATGTGGTGGCTCAATTATGAAAAATTGATTATTCAAATGCTTGTGATTTATAAATATATGAATTTCTTAGAATAATGTGTAGGTTATATTAAAGTCATTTAATTTTTATTTTTTTATAAATATAAATTAAAAAAAGAGTTATAAAAGTAACTTGAAATGAAATATTTTAGTATTCAATTTGAAGGAAACACTTGGAGATCCAAATTCGGATGACTTGAAATTCTTCATGGATGAGTTCCTTTTATTTGGAGATCCAAATTAGGATGACTTGAAATCCAAAGAGAGAAAAAAAAAAAAACCTACATGGAGTAGTTCTTTTTATTTGGAATATCCAGACCCGGTAGATATAAAGAGTTTAAAAGAAAGAGCTAAAGGAGTGAAAACAAAAATAGCCCATTTTAAAAATTTCATCATTTTTTAGGACTAGACTCTAAGATGTTATCAATAGAGCCTGACCAATTTTTATTTCTACTGACCTCAGGTTGTATTAAGTGGCACTTATCATATGTCATTTATATTCATTTGGTTATATATAATTTGATAATGTGATTAAATTAATTATGCGCTAGAAATTATATGTTTTTCTTCGTTTTTGTTACATGTGCGATTTATTTTAGCCTGAAAAATACATTTAGGCTCTTGAGAACAACGCAAAAAAAATTCTACTTATAACTAACTAAAAAAATTTTAAGCTAATATAGAAAAATAAAGTGCTCTTTAAGAAGTAAGTCTCGAAACGCCCAAGAGTTTTTCATGCATTCATATTCCCTTCTCTCCTCATTTGGCACCTCCCCACCTGTTGGTCGTGGCAGACCACCAAACATATTAGGGTGTATAGCTCTGTCTAGGGGGTATTGTACATCACTAGGAAAAAAATTATTTTCTAAAGCCAAATTTTTAAAGTTCATCATAATTATTTTTGCATACAAGTGTCAATTAATATAAATTGCATTAGAAACTAACTAAAAGTCAATAAAATTTTAATTGCATTCGGTCATTATTACCATCCTTAAATAAAGGGGTTAATTAGAATATTCTCTAGCTAGATGTCGGCCTCAATTCTCAAAAACTAAAAAATAACTTACCCATCTTTCATAAAGATAGAATGCATGATTTTAAAACACTTAGGTGGTTTAACTGGCTCTCCAATCTGGGCTGAGGTAAATCCAAATTTGTATGTTATTAGTTAGGTTTGGGGTACTATTGTTTAGTGTCCAACTTAGATATATGTTCTAGGGTGGACCCAAAATCGTAAGTCTCCAACATCGAAAATTTTTAAGATAACAACAACTCAAAATAAAATTTTCTCAATCCCAAAATTTAAAGCTTAACATATAAGATAGATTGGGGTATTTCCGAATTACTTTAGAATCCTAAAATACCTCATATTTCTCATCCTTTCGCCTTCAGAAATAGGTGCTCAAAATTGATTCATTTTCTATTGAAATTCTCACCTCATTCCTTTTATATCACTCCTTCAAAATTCTAAATAAAATTTATACCATTATTCTAATCGAGAGTATTCGTACAAAGCCTAAAACTTCATATGATATAATTAACTACAGATGTTTGCCTTCGTAGTAGATTTAAGACCCAAAAAATAATCAAGCTCCATTCTATTTAGGTCCTAAATAGAATGGGAAAAAAATTTATTCTATTTTGAAAAATTAAAATCAAAGACGATCATTATCAGCATATTAAAACCATAGATAAAAAGTGATTTTTTTTTTTTCTTTCGAGAAATATATCATTTATCAACATGTCTTTGAATATGAAAGTTAATAACAACACATCTAGATTATCATGTTAAATATTTGATCCAATATCATTTTGATCCTCTAGGATCATATGTAGTTTCTTCTTGAATCTGACTATGATAGTCATGATGAATTTATAGTTTTGTAATCTAAACACATTAGGGAATGATATTTTCACCGTCCAAGATGATATATCATTCAAGATGATATATCATTCATAATGATGAGTTCAACAACAAAATTAAAAAAAAAAAACACTCATAAGTACTATGTTCAAAGTTTTTCAAAGAATTTATAATTACAATTGCTTTTTGCACTTTTTAACAAAATTAGTAAACAATTATCAAATCAAATTGTACCAATTTAACAATTTCTTATGCATGCATAACCTGTTGTATGTTCGCTAAAATTTTTCCTGCTCAAATATAAATTAACAATTTCCTGGCTCTATAATAGCTAACTAAACTCACCAAAACATTTCAAATCTAAGAAAGTATGTCATAAATTTGCTAAACTCCTACATTTTGTTGTGCCAAATGAAGCCAACCTTCGATTTGCTGGGCAAAAAAAAAAAAAAATCAAAAAAGTCCTAATCACCCATCTTCTTCTTCATTTTCCCTCCATCCTCAAATCTTCTAAGAAAAATAATATATTTGCAACAAATGAATAAAGCTATACAGCTCATTTAAACATTTCTTACTCATCTACATCCTCAAAGCAGCACAAGAACGGAGCTCGACGACAGGGCACGAAGAAGCGGTGAAGGAGATACTTGAATGAGGGAGAAGAACTTGAAGGATTGGGAGTAGTGGTGTTTTTACCATGATCAAAGTTACTTATTTAATGAGCAACTTTGACTCTGCCAACTCATAAAGCCACTCTGTCATCTTTGATAGATTTGACTGATTGACTCAGGCATAAGTCGCCCATGCCTTTGGCAACTTATAATTTTTTTTTAAAACAGACTTAAAACTCTTTATTCGTTTCTTAATTATACTTATATAGTTTAAAAATTATCCTATTTGTAATTGGCTTTGTGCCCTTCTTTACTTGTATTAGCTTTAAGCTCGCCTCATAAAAATATGTAATAGTATTGAATCCTCTTGAAGGGAAAAAAAAAAAAGGGTGTCCATAGATCTGTTTCGTGCAAAGAGTTTATATTTGATACAATTGAGACTCTTAAGATCTCCACAGCAAAGAAATGTCAATCTAGATTTGACAGATGAAAAATTTTGCTGGTTGCTGCTTTCTTATTCTATTTAAGAATACAAATTATTCTACAATTCATTATGCAGTGTATCAGATCAATCAAAAGCATCAACTTATTAAAAAGCTTTCAATACTTAATCAAAACACATGATGTATGCATTGACCCAAATAGGATTTTATAATACGATATCAAAAGAAAACGACAAAGCCAACTGTAACAAAGCTTCTGCAGTGCTTATTAACATATATATAACTGGAACTGAAAAGACTCAGGAGTTCTGCTGCAGTGTTCCTTCACCGGAACAGATTACTAATGCTTGGGTATTTCAATGTTGCTGGTACCTGTAGACCACACCGGATTACCGTAAACCACAACATCACCATTTGGCTGGAGGACGAGCGCATATTTGCCCGCTTGCCCACCTGTTTCGCTTCTCCATACCGTGATTCGGTAGTTGGAAATGATGACGAGCTCGCCATTATTCTGCAATACGAGAAAACAATTGACGCCTTTGTTGTCTGTATGAGACGACCATAATGCGGTCTGATTGTCGTACAAGACGAGATTACAATCTTTCTGCATGACAAAACTGTAGTTGCCATGAACAAGAGATTCGCCGGTGTCAAGTTTGCCCCCAGATTTCAATACGTTGCCGTAGAACTTGGCAGAATGGTCAGTGGATGTGGCAAGGATGACTAAGACGGCTATGGAAACGAGGAATGTTGCAGAGTGAGTAGTGACCGCCATTGTTAAACTGCGAGGTAGGAATTTGTTGTTTCGATGAGTTTTGTTGCTTGGTTTGGGCTATATTTATATCATCTGCTATGGCTAGCTCGACATGATTGAAATGCTGTGCACTGAGTGCCAGCCTACGTACGTTTGAATTCTTCATATTAGAAGGTTTTTGGTTAATAAGCACTGTTATATTATTTGTCTAACACCCTCCATTTGTCATGTATGAAAGATGCATGTATGCAAAGTTGACTTCTACATTTTGCAACATTTATGGAAACTAACGATAATGGAGGAATTGAACAGCTTGTTTTCTGAATGGAGTATTTGTCTTGCTTGATGGCGTATCGATACAACAACAGTATTACCAAGTCTTTATCCTATTATGTAAGGTCAGCTATAGGAATCTTTTTTTTTCTTCTATTGTAACATGTTAAGCATAAAATTCTCACTAAAATCTAAAAAAGTAATGTCATTTCTAATATTTTCTAAGTATTTTTAGTTCTACCTCAATCTTTCGTTACATAAGTCAAATCTAATACATCTACTCTCTTATTCCGGTGATCATCGGAAGGCTGTCAATTTTTTGACCTTATCATAAAATTAACAAAAAAAAGGGGAAATGAACTGCTCAAATTCATAGAATTGTCAGTGATATCTGCCCGAAATACCGCCAAATCAATGTGCATTCAGCACCGTTCGCATCTCTTCGCGGGATTTCTGTTCAGAGCGCCTCGATCGCTACTCTTCAACGTTGTTAAAAGCCAACCAAATGAAGCCTTCAGTTCTCTTTGACCTCATGAACGAGACCTCCTCCATACAAACTTCGCAAGCCCTCCAACTTCACAGCCTTTTCCATTCGCAAGCCAAATTGACAGAACTTTAGCGTCGGGCGGTGGTCCAGTGGAAGTTCGACGTTAGATGGTAGTATGGTGGAACTCTGGGCATCAAGTGATGGTTTGGCAGAACTCTGAGCTTACTCTAGGTGTCAAGTGGTGGTCCGGTAGAACTTTTGGGGCATTAGGTGGTGGTTTGGCAGAACTCCTGGCCTTAAATGGTGGTCCGGTAGGACTTAGGGCCTCATGTTGTGGGGTCTGGCGGAATTTAGGGCCTCAGGTGGTGGTCCGGTGTAACTTAGGGCCTTAAGTGGTGATCAGACAAAGCTCAGGGCCTCAAGTGGGGGTCCGGCGGATGTGAGGGCCTTAAGTGGTGGTCTGGCAGAGGTGAGGGCCTCAAGTGGTTGCCCGTCGTAGGTGAGGGCCTCAAGTGATGGTCTGATGGAGTTGAGGGCCTCAATTAGTGGTCCGGCAAAGGTAAGGGTCTCAAGTGGTAGTCCGACTAAGGTTAGGGCCTTAAATGGTGGTCTGGCAAAGATGAGACCCACAAGTGTTGTTCTGGTGGAGGTGAAGGCCTTAAGTGGTGGTCTGATAGAGGTGAGGGCCTCAAGTGGTGGTCTGGCGAAGGTAATGACATAAAGTGGTGGTCCGGCGGAGGTGAGGGCCTCAAGTGTGGTGGTCCAGTGGAGGTGAGGGCCTCAAGTGGTGGTCCGGCGGAGCAACGAATTGTGGTGGCCCGGCGGAACTCATGCGTTGATCGAAGAGGAGCAAGAAGGAAAGAGCGATTTCCGATCTCTCTCTTGAATTCTTTTTGCTTGGGTCCCCCTTTCAAGAGGGATGAGGAGTCTATTTATATATTTCCTAGAGTGGCATGGCCGATAAATAGGTAAAAGATTAAGGGCACATGGGGAGTGGCTTGGATGGACGACCGATGTTGAATCCCTTGATCGTGGACCATTTGATAGACACTTGAATGTCCTAGGGATGTCGTAATTTAGTGATCTTGGGCTCGTTGGATTTTTCTTGTCGAGCGGCTCAATTCGACTATAAGAACGTCATGTTTGCAAACCGTTTGGTAATCCAAATTGTGGTTCGAACCCCCCAACAACGCTTCAGTCCCTTGATTTAGACCCATTTGGGCTCAGATTGAGTTGAATTTGGTGTCGTTGGGTTTGTATTTAAGAGACGTTCAGTTCGACTATAAATTTGCTAAATCGGAATTCATATGATCCCAATTTTAATTTTAGAAATTTCCAACTTGATTTTGCCATGAAATTAGTGTTCGATCAAGATAATTTTTTTAGGTTGAATCAATTATGAAAAAAAAAATCTTTTTTTTTTTTGGGTTTCCATAGATCTGTTTTGAGCAAACAGTTTATATTTGATACAATTGAAACTCTTAAGATCTCCACAGCAAAGAAATGTCTATCTAGATTTGACAGATGAAAGATTTTGCTGGTTGCTGCTTTCTTATTCTATTTAAGAATACAAATTATTCTACAATTCATTATGCAGTGTATCAGATCAATCAAAAGCATCAACTTATTAAAAAGCTTTCAATACTTGAATCAAAACACATGATGTACGCATTTACCCAAATAGGATTTTATAATACGAGATCAAAAGAAAACGACAAAGCCAACTGTAAGAAAGCTTCTACAGTACTTATTAACACATATATAACTGGAAGTAAAAAGACTCTTATACTTTTTTTCCAACATCTTCTTCTCAGGAGTTCTTCTGCAGTGTTACTTCACCGGAACAGATCACTAATGCTTGGGTAATTCAATATTGCTGGTACCTGTAGACCACACCGGATTACCGTAAACCACAACATCACCATTTGGCTGGAGGACGAGCGCATATTTGCCCGCTTGCCCACCTGTTTCGCTTCTCCATACCGTGATTCGGTAGTTGGAAATGATGACGAGCTCGCCATTATTCTGCAATACGAGAAAACAATTGACGCCTTTGTTGTCTGTATGAGACGACCATAATGCGGTCTGATTGTCGTACAAGACGAGATTACAATCTTTCTGCATGACAAAACTGTAGTTGCCATGAACAAGAGATTCGCCGGTGTCAAGTTTGCCCCCAGATTTCAATACGTTGCCGAAGAACTTGGCAGAATGATCAGTGGATGTGGCAAGGATGACTAAGACGGCTATGGAAACGAGGAATGTTGCAGAGTGAGTAGTGACCGCCATTGTTAAACTGCGAGTTAGGAATTTGTTGTTTCGATGAGTTTTCTTGCTTGGTTTGGGCTATATTTATATCATCTGCTATGGCTAGCTCGACATGATTGAAATGCTGTGCACTGAGTGCCAGCCTACGTACGTTTGAATTCTTCATATTAGAAGGTTTTTGGTTAATAAGCACTGTTATATTATTTGTCTAACACCCTCCATTTGTCATGTATGAAAGATGCATGTATGCAAAGTTGACTTCTACATTTTGCAACATTTATGGAAACTAACGATAATGGAGGAATTGAACAGCTTGTTTTCTGAATGGAGTATTTGTCTTGCTTGATGGCGTATCGATACAACAACAGTATTACCAAGTCTTTATCCTATTATGTAAGGTCAGCTATAGGAATCTTTTTTTTTCTTCTATTGTAACATGTTAAGCATAAAATTCTCACTAAAATCTAAAAAAGTAATGTCATTTCTAATATTTTCTAAGTATTTTTAGTTCTACCTCAATCTTTCGTTACATAAGTCAAATCTAATACATCTACTCTCTTATTCCGGTGATCATCGGAAGGCTGTCAATTTTTTGACCTTATCATAAAATTAACAAAAAAAAGGGGAAATGAACTGCTCAAATTCATAGAATTGTCAGTGATATCTGCCCGAAATACCGCCAAATCAATGTGCATTCAGCACCGTTCGCATCTCTTCGCGGGATTTCTGTTCAGAGCGCCTCGATCGCTACTCTTCAACGTTGTTAAAAGCCAACCAAATGAAGCCTTCAGTTCTCTTTGACCTCATGAACGAGACCTCCTCCATACAAACTTCGCAAGCCCTCCAACTTCACAGCCTTTTCCATTCGCAAGCCAAAGCCTAAGCTGCGACTCCCCTCTGCTCTAAACAGATCCTTCCAATCCCATATAGACCTCCATCTCCCTCTCTTAGCCTGGGACTGAGCCCTTCCTCAAACCGAAGCCTTATCTCCCGTTGAACAAGGACTCAACTTGAATTTGATTGAACGAAAATAACTTAAGTGAACTCAAACTTAAAATGAATTTGGACTTGAAGCAAATGACAACAAATTGCGGATTTGAACTCGATCTGGACAAGAGGAACTTGAATGACTTGAACATAAAATTTAAATCATGTATGAAATACTTGAACCTTAAATTGACATGCAAGTATTTAGTTGATAATAGTGGTTATTCAATCAAAAATTAAATGGAGAATCTATGTTGAAATTTCAATGGATTTGAATTATTGATAACATAAACTTTCAATGGGTGACAACATCAATTAATGTGCAAACGCCAGCAAACGACAAATGACCCATAATAAGTGTGGTAGATCTACAAATGGCAAAAAGAAATATGTGGCACTATATTCATGAGTGAAGTGCTATGAACCTGAATTCAAAATGAATTACAAACTGAACTTAATTTGGGGTCATTACAATAACAGGGAATATGATGCAAGCCACTAAGCAGTGAGTTGGACCTTCAAATAGCAAGTGCATAGTTACAGATAAACTATCCTATTCACTCAAGGAGAGCTGAAATTGAAATGGCTCAAGTTATTCAATCAAATTGGGGTGCTTGCAATTACTAAATGAAGAATATGGAAATATGCCTACTGGTAAAGCTTCCCACAAATGCTTCAAAGCCTTCTTGTGAAATGAGATATTAAATCAAAAATAGATAATGTAGAGAGCTTTTCGAAGTTACCTTCAAGGATGAAAGATCCATGATGAATATAACTAGCCATATATGGAGGACAATAGAAGATCATGCAGTGACATGCTCATAAGTAAAGCATGGAGGATGTGTAATGCACACAATGCAACATCCACAAAGAAAGACGATTGATACAATCTGCATATGACTAGTGTCTCCTAATTGTAACCAATAACACTTCAACTTCAAGAGAACACATCAATTCTCCCAAGTTCTCAAGAAGTGATAATGCTGGATGTAATGCATATATGATAATTATCCACCACCTCTAAGGAAATCATAGCAACACCTTGCAATCAATATCAAGATGTTGATGCATACACAAAATGCCTTATGTAGTCAAAGGCAGTACATATATGTGAGGCACTTACGAGTTATTACAACATCCTTGTATTCAACAAATCATACAATTGTAGTTGAATATACCGACTCTCATTCAGGCAAAGGCAACATGTCCTCAACATATTCAAAGTACCTATACCAGTTGTCGTGGAAAAGACACTATAGCACCTCCACAACCAACAATTATCCAACATCAGTCCAATTCACTTGCCATTCCAATCATCTCAATAGCTTCAACAATTAGTTTAGAAGTGGACGCCTTGCATGATTCTCCTGGATGACCTGATGTGCCTTCAATTGGTATAATTATCAGGTCGAAGCGGTGGCCCTTGATTTTGACATATATGACATCAGTAAGAACTCAATCATCCAAGGTTGAAATAATTAATTCTTTATTTAAACTAAAAATAGAAAATGATGATTATGGCATAATTAGGGAGTTGCTTATTGATTCTTGTACGAGCTTTAGGAAGAGAAAGTCAGACCAAATCATTATGTTTAGGGGTAGAGCGAGTGATTCTCAGTTCAACCAGATTCTGAACATTAAATTGGATGTGACTATTGAGTCTTACAAATTTCTTGATGAACAAGTGATCCCCTAAGCTTATAATGACGATCACGCAGAACTCGTAAGTAAAGGTAGAAAATATATTATATACAAGCCCCCCTACGGGCCATTGTAGAAGGACAATTATGCATCTAACATATCACATACATGCAAATATAGAAAGGGCTATGACAAACATGAGTTTCTAAAGTCGCCACAGAAGGCCCGCAAATACTACAAAAATATATGCCCCCATAATGTGCACTATAATTTTTATACACTTAAACACAAGAAATGCACATGCTATCATACACCCGTATGGGCCTCGATGAACATATTATGGGCACACACGTGACATCTAGAGAAGCTGTGCTGGTTAATAAATGAACCACAGTTCAAGCCCGATTCTTCTATATGGATAGATAGGAGTCGACACGACTCAAATAAACAAACGGATATACAATCAAGGTGTTGATCATAATATATATTTTATATGTTCATATTAAGTCTTTAAGATCTGTAACAAAAGAAATTCATCAACAAAAAACACACCCAACAAAGAACCCGATCCTCTGTCGGCAAGTTGGTAAAGTTGACAAAGTACAACAGACAAAATGCAATAATGACCCCCATACATCCCAATGATGACCGTCTTGAACGTAGATATCAACACGAGGGATTAATTTTAAAACTCCCCAAAAGCACTAGGGAGGCCGGGCGCAAATTTTCGAAGCCCACAATTTTATGTGACCAAACCATCTAACTAAGGTGACACTCTAATCTTATCTTCCATTGGAGCTACTACAATCTTTTCATGTAAATGCTCGCTTCGTATGTTGTCTGTAAGAGTAAAACTTCTCTTCAACCTGAGCATCCTCATCTCTGAAATACTTAACTTAAAATTATGCTTCTCTTTTAACGGCCAACATTCTACATCACAAAGCATTGCAGGTCTAAAAAAAATTAAAAAAAATAAAAATAAAAAAATAAAGCATTGCAGGTCTAGCACCATCTTAAAAATTTTTCTCATAAGTTTGGGAGAGATATTTCTATCACATAACAAGCCTGATTGCGTAACAATGCTTGATGAAAATTTCAAATGATGTCTTGAACTATGATAAAAAAAACTGAGGGATGAAAGCGTTGAATTTAGGAGAGTTTTTTGAGTCATCGCTGTTGAAGGAACTGCATATCGTGGAGATGGGGTATGAAAAAATCAATGGAAGGTTAAAGAATAATAATTATTGTTTGTTTATAATTGTTGTAATTTAGATCTTTGAAGGAAATTATATGAATTTTTTTTTAAAGATTTTATGGCCGTCTAATCGCCAATGCATTGCAGGAATCTATGGTGGTGGGATAATTGACTTTATAGGTTTTTATTAATATAGCAAGTGGATTTAGAACGACTTAAGAGGTATAAATCTTTATTATTATTATTTTTTTTTTTTTTGTTACTATGATTTTCACATGATCAAGTATAAATGTAGATGTAAATTTAGGGATCAAATTTTTTGGAATATTTAAATCAATGATCATTCAAACTTCGATATAGATTTCAACAAATTTATATTCAACTAAACGTTTCAACGAGATGAGCCCTTGAACATCAAAAGTGATATGATCTAACACCAAATTGATATTATCCAACTCCAAATAAGCCCAAATTAAACACCTAAAGCAAAATTAAAAATTTTTGGACATTTATATGATGACTAATTAATCTCCAAATCTTTCATGCACATAGTTCGATCGTGCATTTTGATGAGATGAATCAAATAAGCCTATGATCTCTTAATTATGACATCAATAAGATGTCTAAATGTTGAAATAATGATTTATAAACAAGAAAATTTACATTAACAGTGTAAATACAATATTTTAGGATTTTGAATAAATTTACTAAAATACCACTCTAAGAAAAATTATAATTCATCCCCCACTCTTTGCATGACTACGGCTCACAAAAAAATATTCGATGTGGACGTCAAATGCCGTCCGGAGACCAATCAGAACGAGTCACATCGGTACTTCGGCTCGATACCGCACTCGGTATTGCGGACATGACTCATTCTAATTAGTCTCCAGATGTATAGGTGTGTTCGACGTCCGCACATAAATTAGCCTTTGAAAACTCTCCTTATAAAAAATATACCCAACGTAAGTGTATCAGGCTTTCCTTGTAGATGTTGGGAGGGCATTTCAGCCCATTTTATTAAAATCTAATAAAAAAATTATCTCGATTTAAATGGTCTTTTAATCTATATTTGACAAGCTTCAAAGTATTTAAAAACAAATAAATGATAAAAAGTCTTCAGAGATGAATTATTCATCAATAAAAAAGTCTTTGCCAAGGGCTGTGGCCAACCTGGCCGAGCAAATGGCTAATAGCTACAATTTTTTAGTCCATTGTTTCACGATCTGTAAATGCATAAAAACTTTAAACAACTAATTAGCTACCCTTTTGCTTTGGGTATCAAAATAGGTTGACGGGTCGAGTTTAAATTAGACCCGAATTTAATTAACCTGAACGTAACCCCCTTAATAAACAAGTCAAAAACTCCAACCCAAATCAGACCTATAGCAGCTCGAATGACCCGAACTCAACCCGTTAATATGTTTTGGTTAAAAAAAAAAACAACTTAAGGAAAAAATTATAAGTTATTAAGTATAAAGTTTGAGATATTTGATAAAAAAATAAAAAAGAATATACATAGAAGTGAAAAAAATGAAGGAAAAATATATTGAATGGGTCATGTTTGTATAAAAATGGGTTGGCAGGTCAGCTCGAATCTGATCCACTTAATAAATGGGTCAAAAACATAACCTGAACTAAACTTATTTATTAAACGGGTCAATCCGAACCCAAAATTTCTGTAAATTATATAAATTTTATTGACAGATCGAATCATTTTTTGGGCGAATTATTGCGTCCGGTCACCGGATGTCCGGATGTCCGGACATCCAATCCGGTGACGCCATGTCACCCAAATACATTGGGTCCTGATGTATTTGGGTGACGTGGAGACACTGAACGCAATAATTTGCAAATTTTTTGACACCTCTATTCCTACTAGCAAGTTGATAATTGACGGGTAGGTGCTTATTTTCAAAGCAATTTATACATATAAAAGAAGATGGGGTGCACACTGAACATTGAATGACAAGCATCACTTCAACAATACATATATAACATATGATTTGTCTGCTGACTTATCTTACAGCTGAAGCCGCTTAAACAAAACGCGATTTCATAGTTTATTTGAAATCTGATCACAAAACTGCTAAACGTGCAAGCAGCTTCAACTATTTCCAAACAACTTACTCATTGCATTATTATATGTAGAAAATTGGCTATCACCCTGGCCAATATTCCAGGACCTGATCACCTGGTTGTCCTCTAACAATAAAGAAAACTAGAAAAAAATTATTTTTAAGAAAATTAAGAAGATGTGCACGTTTTGGGTCAAGATTGCTTTATTAGATTTTAATCAAATAGATTTAGAAGTTGTTATGTTTTTGTTTAATTTATAATAACTTGTTTTTCTTCAAGTTTTTGGAGTGTGGATCCTTAGAAAAGTGCTGATTTGAACAATAACCTTACAATGCGAAGAAAATTTTGATTCATGTGATGATAAGAATGTGATTTACAATAAATAACAACAACAACAATATCAAGTCTTTATCCTTATACCTCCAACAAGGAGCAAAAATTAAAACAACTGCTAAGAAAATCGAACACCAGTGAAGAGGGCGAAGATGCCAGCCGGACTCATGAAATGACAAGAAGCTCGTGCAACCACCCAAAAACCAAGCAAGGACCATCCATTGGTAGTAGCAAATGACAAACTTAGTAGAAGATAACCAACAAGCAACAACCGACAAAACAAACAAAGGCTCTCGAACATAATGAGAAGAGAGACCACCACGTTTGCCAACAATCGAAGGCTATCAAGGTGGTGAACAAAAGTAGTAGCCTCAACATTGATCGGATCTCCTACAGTAAGCAAACAACACAAAAAGAAGGCTCATAACTGAAAAAGCATATCAACTAGGTGAGGAAAAAGAAAACATAAGAGAAGGCCACCATAGAGAACAATTTAATTCCTCTTCAATTTTCTCCCACTGTGTTTCCCACCTCCACAAGAGAAGGCTTGTTCCACAACATGCCTCACCTTCAAACCAAATAACTCTTGAAAATCATCCACATGCTCAACGACATCATCTCCAGCACCCTCGCAGACCAATGATAAAGAATCATCCAACCAATCAGATAATTCCTCGGTATTGTTATTCAAATTCAAAGCCAGATGAGTTTTCAATGAAGCATTAGAAATAATTGAAATTAGAACATCATTAATTGGAACATTTCCCTTAATAACCTCACAATTAGGAAACAAAGGCAATCCTAAAGAAGCCCAGGATGATTCAAGATTAGTCTCATTCAAATCGCTAGGTAACTTATTTTAAAATAATCTCGTTAACATCACACACTTCCATGTTTGCTTGGCATCAAAAACAAGAACAACAGTTGATGTTCTATCCTAAGAACCCACCCCATCAATAAGCGAGGGATCCAACCCCTCAAAAGGAGAAACAAACTTTATATTAGGATTATCTGAACCATCAACAACATTTAGGGCAGGAGCTAAAATGGGGCTAGATAAATGGTTCACAATAGTCAAATCAATAGTCATGCCCTCAAAATTGACACTAGGTAAACCAAACAGAGAAATAATATATGTTGGAGCATCCTTATGCATTTCCCCATCAACTTGAGAATCAATCCCAATAACCACATTGTGAACACTCGGCTTTGGAACAAGAGCAGGGGTCATCAGAGGATTAGTAACCATAGGATTAGGAAAATCAATTGCTTCTTAATCTAACACATCAACAGAGCCATTCCCCATATAAAGAGTAACATGATCAATAGCAATTAGAGGCACCTTGTGGGAATGGGGGTGAAGCAAACTACAATTATTTTTGGAATGACCCAGGGATTTGCAATGATCAGAAAAGGAAGGAAACTCCTCCAAAAAAAACTTGTTGAACATAACCTAGATTATCTGGACCAATCCAAACAGCCTCAGGGTAGGATTTGGAAATATCTAACTCGTCGAGGACCCGTGCAATAGACGGTTGCAAGCCAACAACGATAGCATGATCAATTTTAATAGGACGACCCAATAAAAGGCCTAAACCATGAAGAATGTGTGGGAAAAAAAGATGTGGCCTAAGGAGCCTTCAGGCTTTTCCAAGCTGTTTTGTACGAAATGAGCTGGAACATGAATTCCAAACTTATTAATTTGTACCCAAATCAAAATGATTGGAGACACCACTGAGATATCAAAAAAAGGCAATCATTTAATTAATTTCATGAAGCAACTGACAACAAATTAGAAACGATGGGGAAAAAACCCTACTATAATCCAAATCAATAAGCAGCTTGATTAAAACTTTCCTTGATATATGCACGTAGATATATGTGCAAAAAATATGACGATTAATGCATATACATCAGGATTTTCAACTTAAACTCGATAGAATCTGGTCAAAACTCTAACAACCAAAAATAAAGGAAAAAATATTTCATACAGCAGTATCAATACAATTCTTTATCTCACAACCTGATGTCAACTACATGAATCTTTTTTCACCATTGTGTCAAAAAATATAAAAAATTCATTCATACATAAGTCAATTCATTTTTCAACTGATTGAAATTTTATATTTCTTTCTTTGGAATATGAAAATCCATATTTCCCTTAAGAAAGTATCACTATAAACATGCAAAATCAATAAGCATTACAACTTTGTTAAGAAATTAATTTTTCAAACCTCCTTTGAATAACAACTATTATAAATTCCTAAATTGATGTCGGAGCTGCCTAACCCTATTAACTTCAACCCAGATTAAATTCCTATGGTAGTATGGTTATATTGGAATAATGTATTCTTATGTGTGCGTAGCCTAGTATGTTGCTATATATAATTTTTTAGTTGCGATTCCTATAGCATGCGTCCTGTCCATCGCCTGTTTCTTCCTTCCGTTTGATGTCATTTGGTATCAAAGCTGTCTAAGATGCCGCCTCAACGAAATCACCAGCTGTTTGTTCCAGAAGCAATGATTGAAGATATGCATTGATGGAAAATGTGGTTGTTGATAAGATGAAAGTGAGAAGTGTATCGAGCTGAAATACATTGCTCTTAGTGTACTTGCAATCAAGGTGGATGAACATTACTCGATCCCACTCTGAAGATACTAGCAAACAAAGCATCATGTCCTGGAATGCAATAATTGTAGGCTAAAATCAGAATGGATTGGATCTTGAAGCTAATGTCTTCTTCTCTAAAATGCTGAAAGATGCAAAAATAGTTCCAGATGATTTCACAATCACTAGTGTTCCATTAGCTTGTGCTAATCTTGAGAAGTTGAAGATGGATAGGCAAATTGATTCCGGGTGGATCTATCTGAACTAGTTCAACCAACCAAACCCACCTTATTGTTGCCAACCTGCCAGCGTACTACAAGCCTGAAGTTCCACCTACCCCAATAAAATGACGCTAGAGGTACTTAACCTTGTTCACTTCAGCCAAGATTAAACTCGTATGGTATTTGGTATGGTTGTATAGGAGTAATGTTATCTTATGTGTGTGTAATCTTGTATGTTATATATAATACTTATAATGAGGTTAGAAAACATAATAAATGATTTGAGTTTAGTTCTCGAGTGTTTTGTATCCTGATAACTTTAGGTAGTGTTATCTATCAAAGATATTCATTTTTGGGTATTATTTTTTAGCAGTGATTCCTATAGAGCACATCCTATTTGTCCCCCGTTTCTCCCTCCTGTCCGATGTCATAAATGTACCTGAAATCTTTATAATTAACATAACATTAAAATAGAATTAATTATCACAATAAAAAATTCTTTAAGAAAATCTAAATAAAGAATTCTATTCATATCCTTGGAATTCTTAGATTTCACTCAAACGCTAACCTTATTACAAAGGTTAACCACAAGGTAGTCAACATTAACAATTTTTTAATATTTAATTTTAGATTGGATCTAATACTCTCGGCTTCTTAATAATAACATAAAAATATAAAAAATAATATTCTTAATAAAGTTAGTTAATAAAATTAATAAATGTTCTCTTTTAGTAATTACAACATTAATGCCTCTCCCCAATAGTCACATAGCCGTAGCTCCACAAGAATTATTTACTGCTTATTTTATCAAAACAGTTTGTATTAGGAATATTGTTTAAATATTAAACAAAAAAAATTAATAATTATTATTAGATTAAAAATATCATTTGTTAAGTTAAAATTATATATTTTATAATAAATTAAATTAGATTATTTTTTTATTAATATTAAATTTATATATTCTGCTTTAGAAACCTGTATAAAAAAATTATGAAAAAGAAACATATTTTGTGGGTCTACAACATCTTTGTGCTTTAAATAAAAATATTTACAATGAAGACCTAAATCAACAGTATAAGCTAACAAATATTATATTACAAACAAATAAAAAATTTTAATAATAGCTATAAAGTTAATAGAATAACCTAATATTTTTAAACATTTATAGCAGTAGATAGAAAATTTACCATTTTAATATTACATAAATTTATTTCAGACTAACATCTGTAATAAATAAATCAAGAGAGCAGATCATTATTTTTGAAGCCTCTTATCAATAGATAACAGTTTTGGGTGTTTTCTACAAAATTTCCCAAAGTTCAATGGATTGTCTCAATTCAGGCTTAAACTAATCTCTAAGACTTGATATTCCATAAATCATAGAAGCAGAACATTTGCTTTCTTTGAAACCAATATGTTCCTTCCACAAAGAGAGCCCTACTGATCTCAGCAGGAATCTAATGAATTCCCAAATAATTCATCTTCCTTTTGGCAGGCAAGTCTTTCCCCAGGCTCTTTTCTCAGTTCTTCTACTATCGGCATCAGCCATCCTTCTCTTCATTTCCTTCTACTTCAGCAACCTCTTAGCTCCATTCCAGAACAAATTCTCAGTTCCTTCCTCCTCTACTTTGTCAACACTGCTCTTGTTACCTAATACTTCTTCTTCTTCTTTTGTTTCTTCATCCTTGTCTTCTTTCCCCTTCTCCACCTCCTCTTCTTCTTCTTCTTCTTCCACATCCACTTCTGATAAAAAATGCAACATATCGAAAGGGGAATGGATCAGAGATCCAAAGGAGCCATACTACAGCAACATTACATGCTGGATGATACAGGAGCACCAGAACTGCATGAAGTATGGGAGGCCTGACATGGAGTTTTTGAATTGGAGGTGGAAGCCAGATGGCTGCGAGTTGCCGGCCTTCGAACCGGTTCGATTTCTTGAGCTTGTGAGGGGGAAGTCCCTAGCCTTTGTGGGGGATTCTCTCGCCAGGAACCATATGCAGTCATTGATGTGCCTTTTGTCCAGGGTAAGTCCTGCTTTCAGCCATTTTCTTCTTCTCTGATGACCTTAATTTGCTTTAATCTCTGAAGGTTCTTGTAGATGCATAATTACTTGTGTTTTAGAATGAAATTTGCTAGCAGAGTTATGGTTTTAAACAATCTATTAGAATGTCTCATGAAGGTTTTATTCTGAGATTAAGAGGTAAAAACGAACCAAATCCATGTTAATTACCAACGGTAACATTAGTAGGAGGACTAATTAATTTAATGATACTTTAGTTTTTTAAGTTTTAGTTAATGAAAAAGATTAGTAATTAATTGTTTATCCGTAAGGCTATCTTTTTGCAAGCAAAGTTCTACTGGCACAAATATTTTTTTATTTGTAATTAACCAGTGATTAGCAAAGGCCATTGGATTAATTAATTACCTAATTGTCAACCTGATGCCTGTTATTAATTATTGTAATTTGTTAAAAGTATGTCTGTGCTATAATTTCAAAGAATAATGACCAAAAATATCATTTAAATACTAAATGTTAACATGATTAGTTCGAACAATCTGTCAAAGTCTTAGTTAATAGCACATGATTACAGATTAAACAAGCAACCACCAAAGTGATTAGCAAATTAATTTAGTAGATGTAGACTCATTAACATATTGATTAAGAAAACGGATTAAGATTTCTTCTACCATTAATGATGAAGTGCCAATGCGTTGCCTAAAGATAGTAATCTGATAATTTTTTTTATCTCTGAATGACATGACCTCGAATAGTGCTCCTTCAACTACTCTCCATTGCCGCAACCTGTGAGCTTACAGTTGTGAGAAGCAGCTCTGTCATTTATTGGTTTCAAAGGAAGACTATTTAAACATGTAAACAAATCGTTCTTGCCACGTTGTTAGAACCAATATTAAAATATCATTTTTTGCACATGCTAAAAGTTTTCTATATTAGAGAGAGAGAGAATAGATATAAAAAGTTAAAAATTTATAATCAATTTATAAATTGTTGGGATTTTTTATTTGATTAGATTTTCTTCACTCCAACAAGGCTTAGTGGTGGATTATTATTTTGTTATTTTAGAATTTATTTATCTTTTTTTCTTGTCGATTCGGGGTGTGGATTATTAAAGATATATAATGAAAATAAATGATATGTCATAGTCCCATCAAATCGAGTCGATTTGGGAGTGAGTAGCCCACTTTGAACCCACCTAGAAGGTTAGGTGATGCGAAGATGTATGGTAGAGTTTCGACTAAATGGTTGAGACAAATAAATTTATTTGGTGTAATGGAGTGTAGGAGGGCCAAAAGGAAGTGATTTGGGGCTTAGGGAACTTTGGGAAGCTTTGTTCTAAAGATAGTTGAGAGCTATAAATAGGAATGAGATTTGGGTTGATTTTAGATGTTTATTTTTGTATGATGTTTAAGGAAATTTATGTCAAAAATATGAGGGGTATGTAAGGAATTTTTATTGCCTCAGGTTACCTGACGTAGAGATACATCAGGTAGCTTATAATATATCACTACGTGCTCTTACTCTTTACCGCGCGGCCCGATGACCCAACCCGGAACGAATATGCTCCGTATTGCTAGGTAATACTCGGTATTTTCTCAGTATTTGCTCGGTATTGCTCGGTATTTGATTGGTATTTGCTCGGTATTGCTCGGTATTACCATCGGCCACGTTCGCTACTCCACCGCCGGTTCCGCCTCCTCCCTCGCCAACGTCCAGCCCTTCCACAAGTTCCACATTCGGCCGGATAAGCTTGACCTTGCGCTGCGCGACTTCGATGTATCTCTCCGACCGGGTCTCCTCGAACGCGTCATATGTCGTTGCGGCCCCGCCGCTGATCTTGCCATCTCTTTCTTCTTGTGGCTCTCCCGTCGCAGACCTGATCTCCCCCAATCTGCCGCCGCCCACCGCGCCCTCCTCTCCTCCCTCACGCGTGCCCGTCACTTTGGCGCCTCCTGGGCCCTCCTCGATCGGATGCGCCGCGAACTCCCCGATGCCCTTACCACCGACGTCTTCGTCGCCCTCATTCGCCGGTTCGCCGCAGCCCGTATGGTTTCCAAGGCCGTTCAGGTACTTGATGAAATGACAGGAGGAGGCGGAACCGGCGGTGGAGTAGCGAACGTGGCCGATGGTAATACCGAGCAAATACCGAGCAATATCGAGCAAATACCGAGTAGTACCTAGCAATACCGAGCAAATACCGCGCATATTCGTTTCGGGTTGAGTCGTCGGGCCGCGCGGTAAAGAGTAAGAGCACGTGACGATATATTATAGGCTACCTGATGTATCTCTACGTCAGGTAATTTGAGGCAATAAAAATTCGTATGTAAGAGCTTTGTAGGTTGGTGTATAGAAGTTTCTAGGATTAAACAAGATCTATAAAAAAGTAATTAGATTGGAGTTGATATTAGGTGGCTAATTTTATGTGGATACTAAGGCTTCGTTTGGGACGGCTTTTTTACTGCTTCTTGAAGCAGCTTTCTAGTACAAAAATTTTAATTTTTATACTAAAAAATTGCTTCAAGAAGCAATAAAAAAAGCCATATCAAACGAAGCCTAAGAGATGGTTATGTAGGAAAATATGATGGTTATAGATGTTTTATGATTGAGTTAAGATGTAGGAAAAATAGTGCACGAGTTTTTTTAGGTTTATAGTGTGAAAGTTTTGTTGCGTGTATAAAGTCAGTGAAAAAATTAGTGGTTACATTGTGATATATTTTAATTTGTAGAGAGTATGAGAAAAAAGATAAATGTATAGAAATTTTGAGAGAAGCTCCAAAATATTCGAGGAGTGGAAATGTAAATAAAAGGAAGAAAATATAAAGATAAGAATGATAGCAGTAATAATAATAATTTTCTCACAGAAGATGATAGTTTATCAAAAGCATGCTTACAACATAACATTCTTCATATTTAAAAGTGGACGAAGGATGAGAAGACGAAATATTAAAAGTTAAGTAGAACATATATCATAATATGCCAGAGAGTTTTTAAGCACTTGATTTTTAAAGTAGATCATAGTTTATCGATTTGCTTCTTTTGAATATAAGCAAACAATCTGATCTCTTAAATGGATTCAAGAAGCTTCTAATTATTTTTTTGAGTGCTTGATTTAGTTCATTTAGACTCAAATTTAGAAATTTTTGGTAGTATCTCATCTCATTGATATTCTAGTCTATGCAAAAAGTTAGTAGAAAAAAAGAGTTTAGATGGCCTTGAAGTCAATTTTTAAAGTTTTTTATGTAAAGGTTTTAGTACATTAAGATCCAAGTATAGCATCAGGATTCATATTTTAATGAATTAATTTTAATTACATATCAATTAGTAGAATAAAGACTTGATGTTATTGTTATTGTTGTTGTTTTTATTGTTGTATCAATTATATTTTAGAAGATTCATACATATCACCTTGATTTTCAATTGCTTAAATCAAAAGGTATAATATATCTAATACAAAAACCGGTAAAATATATTTCTTACTTGCTAGAAAGCAATTGAGCTCCTAATATGTTCCAAAAGAATAACTACTGATCATGTAAAACATTGTCTTATCTCATTTTCTTTCTTCCACTATGTTTTGGAGTGTGGATTGAATGACATCAAAGTTTGGCAAATCATTTAGAGATAAAATTTATTTTTTATCTTAAATTTTAAATCTTTTTGTAAGTGTCAACTATTTGTTCTTAGACATCAATATATTTTTCAAATGTCTCTAGAATATTATATGTATGGATATAACATCCCATCTAATATATACTTTAACTATTTTTTTCTGATGACAACATTTCATGGAAATCATATAACACCATGCATTTCAGGTGGAATATCCAAAGGACATATCCAACACCTCTGATGAGAACTTCAAACGCATGTTTTATACAAACTACAACTTCACCATCTCTATTTTTTGGTCTCCATTCCTAATAAAAGCTAGGGAAACAAATCCACAAAGCTCATCAAGGGTTAACTATATGTGGAACCTCTACTTGGATGAAGTAGACACTAAATGGGCAACCCAAATAGACGAATTCGACTACTTGATCATATCGGCAGGTAATTGGTTCACTCGACCATCATTATTCTACGAAAAGGGTCAGCTTATTGGGTGCAACTATTGTGATCAATACAACAATGTAACTCAACTAACATTACATTACTCTCATAGAGAAGCGTTTAAAACTGCTTTTCACGCCATTAACAAACTCAAAAAATTCAAAGGTATCATTTTTCTAAGAACTTTATCTCCTTCACATTTTGAGAACGGAGAGTGGAATAAAGGAGGTAATTGTGTCAGGCAAAGACCGTTTCAACGTAACGAAACAACATTCGAGGGTTTCGAGCTCGAGTTTTATAAGGCTCAAATCGAGGAGTTTAGGGTTGCAAAGGAAGAAGGGAGGAAAAGGGGGTTGGAGTTCAGGTTATTGGATACAACAGAAGCTATGGTTTTAAGGCCCGATGGGCATCCTAGCCGGTATGGGCATTGGGCTCAAGAGAACGTCACCTTGTACAATGACTGTGTCCATTGGTGCTTGCCAGGGCCTGTTGATGTATGGAATAGCTTTCTCTTGTATAATTTATAGGCACCTAAAAAATGATTTGATTTAATCATTTTCCTCACTTTAATTGTTTTTTAGAGATGGCAAATTATGTAAGGATCTATAATTTGTTTTTAATTTATATTCATTAATTAAAATTTTTATTTTGTGCAAGAGCATTGAATAGTGAATAACATTAACAAGAGGTTTGGCCTTGTTTGGTAATGCTTATTTTCTGTCTATGATTTCAACAGCACATACACTTATATATATGAAGAAGTTTATAGATTTACATATAAAAAAATGATCATTTAATTCAATATAAATAAAATACACAATATAATCATGTTAAATCATATGAAATCTTAGCAAATGATGTGATAATTATTAAATATTGGATAAATAAATAGATGTTTGATATGTACTTATTAGAGAGGCTTAGATATATTTATATATATAATTTCTATTGTTTCTTTGTTTAGGTAATCAAGTAATTTTAAAAAGATTATATTATTGCATTTTAGCTAGCATCTATCCTCATATGTTTTGAATTTATAATTCTTAAATGTCTTAGAAATATTTAATAAATATTTTACAATTTTTGGGTATTTTAGTAATTTTGATTTGCATATGTTGATAAAATATTTTGTCTTTTTTTTTTTCTCTTGTGAAAGGAGACTCAAATTTTAGTAACTTTAAATTAATTTCAGTCAGAAATAATTAGATGTTATATGGGATTTCAAAAAAAATAATCAAGTCATCTAAATTTTTTTTAGATGTAAAAAATATTTATAAAATATATTTGTGAATCATATTTTGTCAAAATATATGATGTAAAAACCCTAAATTTGCTATCTACATTAATAACTTCACATGTACATTTCTATAGGTATATGCATATTGCCCAAATAAATCACCACCACTCAACTATCATAAATTGAGCTAATCTTGACCATTGATGGAAAACATATATCTACTACAACGTACAACTAACATCTTTATCTGAGTTTGTGAAAACATATATATATCTACTACAATGAGTAGAGTATGTTTTCATAAACTCAGAAAAAGATGCTAGTTGTTGTAGTAGATATCAGAAAATATATGATGTCATAAATTTTTTTTATTATAATTATACTTATGATTGTCTAATCATTTAATTATATTAAAGAATAACATACATATTGTGACTATCATAGGTTAGTCTGTGTGGAATCTAATTGTGTAGATCAATCAAGTTATACTGTTATCTAGAACCTCAGTTCAATTTGTTGTGCTCGCTGGGGGGTGCGTGTCATACAATGTCCATGCGTTGTATACCCAAGCACCCCGACGTTGTGTTCCTAAGTGCCACAGCATTGTGTTCTCGAGCACTCGGCCGGTGCTGCAAAGTTTGTTGGGAGAAGCGATAGAGAGCTTAACACCACGACGCTCTAAATTTGGCGCCACAGTGCTCTAATTTCGACGCTGCAGCGCTGTTAGATGGACATATGACGAATGTTTGAACACTGCAATACTTCGAGGTAGACTAGCCATTTTTTTTTTCTTAAGGGTAGCATCCCTTGGTATTATTTACTTAACTTTCTCTTTTATTTTGTGTATGAGAATAGTATATGAATCAAGAGAAGGAAGGAAAGAGCAAAAGAGAAGAGGGATCTGTAAGAATACCTCCCAATTTTCATAGTGGGTTTTGAATTTTTCCACATTAAATCCTGGTGCCCTCTTATTTCCGTTGTTTTATATTTCTTGTTTTGTGTTGGCTACATGGCTTACTTCCGCCCCCAACACCATAATCAATATTTAAGATATTCAACTCAATATAATTGATGGCTTAATTATTCATAAACATCTGACTCACTATTATTCAACTCAGCCTGAGTAATTAAACAATTGATTAAGAATAGAGACAAGACATATCATCATTCAATCTTCGAAGATTTTTTAATATATTCAGAAACATAATTAAGCCGTCCTACCAAAATGTCCCTTCAATAATTGAACTCTTAATTAAGCACGATTGATCAATCTAAAGATAATCAAGCAAAATTTAATTGCATTCATTTGAATAATTTATAGACAAATGACTTAATTATCAATAAAAAAAGTTAATTAAGAAGTAATTAGACAAATGACTTAATTATCATCTGAATTGGTTGAATGTTTCGTCGGATTGTGATTATGAATTCGAATTTTCTGAATGTGGCTTGACCTCTTCGGATTTTTGTGGGGGTTCTTACCCTGGTAACGTTCTCACTCTGGTTCATGCTAGACCGGCTTTATCTGTTGCATCTCGGGGAAGATTTCGTGGAAGAGGCCGACGTAGATGTTAATATGCTTGGGCTCTGTTGTTTTTTTCCTGTTCTCTTTATGGTTTTATGTGCGTGTTTGCTGCTCGATTTGTTGATGCGTTGGATTAAGGGATATGATGTGGTCGGGGCTCGCGTCACTGTCGTCTTGCTGGTGGCAACCTTTGGTGTGGTTTTTTTCGGGTCTGTTGGTAGTTGGTCGCTGCTCCCACCTTACTGGATGGTCCGTGCGTGGCTTCAAGGTTGCTGGAAGCCTTGGTCGATTACTGAGCCCGCCTTTTTGATTGTATTTTTCCTCTTATTTATTTTTTCCTTCTCTTCTACTGTTGTAACCTCAGTTTTTTTATTTATTAAATTCTCTTTTTCTTAAAAAAAAAAAAAGATATATGCCTAGTCGCCCCCTCTAGGTGGTTGACCAACGTTTATGATGAACATTTGTCAAAAATAATTAGAAACAAGTTTTTAATTGAAATTGTCTAAACAGAGAAATATTAATGAGACTCAGATCCGCTTGGGACTGCTATAATTTTTTCTAAATGTGATTATAAACTTGTTGTTAGGGGTGTCAATATTTGACACGACACGAAAACCCGACCTGGAAAATCCGGGTTGAACCCGACCCGATTTCAAAACGGGTCGGGTTCGGGTTCCAGAAATCGACCCGCCCAAGAAATTCGGCCTTAAGAAGACTACTTGACGCAAATGGTCTAAACAAATTATCACAATATATATCAGGATTTTATAATAATCTTCTATAACAACACAAAGAATTTATAAAAAGAATCAAATAATAAACTCGAACATAAATGCAACCATTAATTATAACAATTTATTAATTACAGAGGGCCTCATAGTAAAAATTCTTCATTAATTAACTAATTATGCTTTACATTTTGGATATTCCACGTGGCAAGCTATTGAGCAATAGAAAGGCAAAAATAAACAATAATTCAACCACCGGATTTAGGCTTAAAATTAAAACAAGGATAAGCACAGCATAAACCACTTTTTCTTATATTTTTGGTCTATCATATGAGGCGGCCTGAAAAGTCTCCCATCAAATTCTCTCCACCTCTCTTTCTCCATCTTCCCCTCTCTTTTTGCAAACATAATTCCTTCTTCCAAAGAAGGATTTCATGAAGACTCGAGGCATCGAGATCTCCTATGGGAGGCCAATCTTCAATTTCTTCGCTGCTCTGAAGGTTTTTCTTCTCACAGCTCTCATCGTCCTCTTCCTCAATGTCACCTTCACTCTCTATACAAATGTTTCTACACATTATTATACCTATCCTCATCCCCCTTTCTTAAAGATTACTTCTTCCTCCACCTTCTCTATTTCTTCTTCTTCCACCTTTTTCTCCTCTTCCTCTTCTTCCTCATCATCTTCTTCTTCCTCTTCTTCTTCTTCTTCCTATGATCCTAAATCCAATCCATCTCCTCCTCCTCCACCTCCTATACTAAACCCTTCTTCCTCTTCTTCTTATTCAAATTCATTGACAATCAATCCACCTCCTCCATTGTTAACATCTTCTGCAAAACCAGTTCCTTCTCCTCCCAAATTACAGAAAACTTCATCTTCCACTTACAATCAATCAACAGCCAAAAGAAAGAGATATGTAAAAGGATGTGATCTCTCAAAAGGAGAATGGGTTGCAGACCCAAACGCACCATACTACACAAACTCAACATGCTGGACGATACAAGAACATCAAAACTGCATGAAATATGGAAGGCCGAATTTGGATTTCTTAAAGTGGAGATGGAAGCCAGATGGGTGCGAGTTGCCCCTCTTAGAACCAGCGGAGTTCCTAGACTTCATGAGGGGGAAGAACCTGGCTTTCATTGGAGACTCCTTGGCTAGAAACCAAATGCAGTCCTTGATGTGCCTTCTCTCTAGAGTAAGCTAATTTTAACGCATTTGTTTTTTCTAAGGAACTAAGGCTTCGTTTGGACGGCTTTTTTATTGTTTTTAAAATAAAATTTTAGTAAAAAATAAAAAATTTTGTACTAGAATTTCGCTTTAGAAAATAGTAAAAAAATCGTCCCAAACGAAGCCGTTGCTTTCTATTTTATAAGAGCAATTTTCTATTTGTTCACGCTTGAAATGGCAATTGGCAAGCATAGATAATGAGGGTCATATAATCGTGAGCAAACGCATATATTTCTTTAATGGTTATTTTATTACTTAGAGTTGTTGACGTGGATTATTTAATTTGATTAATTGGGTGTTATGATTGGATTTATTCAAAATTAATATAATATTTTGATTGATTATATATTGTTTTTATTTTAAAATATAATGTAATGATTATTAAATATTTTGTTCCAATTTCTCTCGTTAATGAATAAAGATAGGCACAAGACCTTCTCATTGACTTTGTTGAGCTATAATAAATTTGCTATTGTAACTAAAACTACATATATGAGAGATTAACTAAACTAAGTATCTATTTGGGACGACTATAGTATTTTATAAAGCTGATTGTGAAGTTGTTGCAGGTAAATTAACTTAGGCTTCATTTGAGACAATTTTCTTGCTGCTTCTTAAAACAAATTTTAATATAAAAATTAGTTTTCTTAACTAAAAATTTGATTTAATAAGCAGTAAGAAAGCCGTCCCAAACGATGTCATAGTTACTTTAGTTGCAAAAAACAGCTTTCCATTACAAAAAATTTTAAAAAATTATGAGAAAACAGTAACCGAACGAATTTCTAAATTTTGTTATCTGAAAAACAAAACAATGAGAAAATTGTCCGGACAAACAGACGCTAAGATATCCAATTTTATTTTCAGAGAGAGAAAACTAATACATCTAACAAAATAGAATAAATAATGCACACATATAATATCATCTTTTTATAAGAAAAAAACAAATGGATTTCATTAATGAAAAAAGAATTTTATTCAATGACAAGAACCTGAGAAGTCCAGCTACAAAGCATTTTAGATGGCAATATTCAATTGAACACAACAAATACATAAAGATATGGATATATACAACGAACAAAGATGATGTGTATTGATGTGATATTGGCTATTATGACAGTAGAAGAAAGCTTCATATTATCTTCTGTAGATGCCCCTATTGATTAAATATTTTTCTTCCACTAGCAAAGTTTTGTTCAAGTCTGGCTGTTTTCCATATAAAGTAGAACCAAATGAAATGGACAATCAACTAGCTAGTTATAAAATATCAGAGGCATGCTTGAAGCATACGCTAGTGAGGAAAGCAACGTTTGAACAATATCAAACACTTTAGCCATAACCTATAACCAGTATTATTAAATATAAGCCTTTTAAGTGGGTAATATATTTTGCCCTTTTTCTAACTTTTTTCTCATTTTTTTTTTATTTTAGTTAATATTTACTTATACCTCTTAGTTTTGATTTTTAACTAATTAAATTTTACTATTTAGCCACATTCAATAAATTAGAATATTATAATACAAAATGTATCAAGATAGGCTTCCAAGTTCTTGATTTTTTTATTTTTTGGACATGGTGAGCGCTTGAACTCAGCCTACCGATGTCCTATTTAGAAGAGTAGTTATATTTGATCTGATCTATATTAAAAAGTTGAAGGTATGCTTGAAAAGATTTGGCTAGAAAACATTAGAAATGAAATTTTTTATTAGATTTAAATGAAAATTTGACTCATAATAAAATACAATGAAAAAAAATGATGCACATAATCATCCCCACAGTGTGGGAAAAATTTTTAATGTTATTGTTGTCTCATAATAAAACACAATGAAGAAAAATGATTCACATAGTCAACCCCACAGTGTGGGAAAATTTTTTAATGTTATTGTTGTTGTTGCACTTGAAATTGTTTCCAATCATTGTATTATGAGTAAAATTTGAACGGTTCATGCTTTTGAGTTTATTCTGAGATTAGTGCAGTTCAAGATATCATATACATTATAGAACGCGTTAATCTTGATATAAATCTAAGAATTTTGAAACTCAGCTTTATATATTTTATAAATAAAATCTTCTCATATAAATTTTTTATATCTTGTTGTTGCACGTGAAATTGTTTCCAATCTTTGTATTATCAGTAAAATTTGAACGGTTCATGCTTTTGAGTTTATTCTGAGATTAGTGCAGTTCAAGATATCATATACATTATAGAACGCGTTAATCTTGATATAAATCTAAGAATTTTGAAACTCAGCTTTATATATTTTATAAATAAAATCTTCTCATATAAATTTTTTATATCTTTAGGTTGAGTATCCAGAAGAAATATGGCCTGCAGCAGAAAACGTGACACAAATGTTCTACAAAAATTACAATTTCACCATCTGGGCTTTCTGGTCCCCCTTCCTTATAAGAGCCCAGGAGACAAAGACAGTTAAGAACTACGACATGTGGAGCCTCTACCTTGACGAGCCCGACCCATTTTGGCAACCTTACTTGGCCCAATTTGACCTCATCGTCCTCAATACCGGCAACTGGTACAACCGACCCGCCCATTTTTTCGCCAAGCAAAAGCTCATCGGCTGCCACTATTGCCTCGTCAAGAACGTACCTTTCATGAGCTTATACAAAGCTCACCGAAGAGCCTTCCGCACTGCTCTCGACGCCATTGTTGACAACAAAAAGAGCTTTAAAGGGGTGACCATTGTGCGCACGGTTTCGCCGTCGCACTTTGAGAGAGGGGAGTGGAACAAAGGCGGGGATTGCAAGAGAACGAAGCCGTTTGGGCGGAGGCAGGCGAAGCTTAAAGGGATGGATTTGGAGTTGTATAAGGATCAGTTGAAGGAGTTTTGGAAGGCGAAGTGGGAGGGTAATGAGAAGGGATTGGAGTTCAGGTTGTTGGATACAACGCAGGCCATGGTGTTGAGGCCGGATGGGCATCCGAGCAGGTATGGCCATTGGCCGCATGAGAAGAGGGTTTTGTATAATGACTGTGTGCATTGGTGTCTTCCAGGGCCGGTGGATATGTGGAATGATTTGTTGTTTCAGGTGTTGAGTATCTGAGAAGATTGGGGGCAAGAGAAGGAAGATAAGCAATTTTTCATGATTCTTTTTAATTTTTTTATTCAATTTTACAATTGCCATTCTTTGACATTGAATGATGTATAAAATAGGATTTGAAGTTTTTTTTTTTCAGGTTTTTAATTTCTCTGTTATATCTGTGTTTAAGGATATCTTTATTCAGAATTCTTCTCAATAAAATTTCATGAATGTTGTTCCAAATAGTCATTATTTCTTTCAAAGCAAGTGCTACTTATAATTCTGTATCAATGTAAGAGATTTTTAATTACTCATAGCCGTTATTATCTCATTTTCTTAACACCTGCAAAGTATTGATCTTACCTTTTTTTCAGCAAATGTTGCTCTCTAAATCTCTATACTCTATGGCAGGCACAGCTAGCAAGTCTCTCAATATTGTTGTTTTGCTATAAATCGTTAGTCAAAAGTTGTAAAATTTCTCCCTACTATACTTGTGTGATAGAAATAGAGTATTCCTTTGGAAATAAGAAGAGTAATATACATTTTTTACTGAGAAACAAATATAAGCGTTTCAAAGCTACAACAAATAGCTTTACCAAATTATAAGTGTATATGTTTTACTCCTGGAAATTGCCAGCCTGAAGTGCGCCTTTTATTCCAATTTTAAGCATGCAAGACATCACAATTCAATGAGTTTCCTAAGAAAAGTGGTACTATTTTTTTTGGAACGGGGTATCTACCCACAGTTACTTCAAAGGAAGCGCTTGACGGCGTAACTAATCCCTCAGCAGAATTTTGCAAGGCCACTCACCGGCATTGGACCCGTATTTGTTTTGCTCCACTGAAGAGGTGAGGCCGTAATAGAGGAGATTCGAACCCAGAATGTAGAATTCCCAACTGTGTCCGGTGGGTGGAACAAGTTTTTCAAAATTCATCTTAGTGCATTCTTTGAAATCAAGTACTTATTAAGTACTATACAATTCAGTATTTGATAACGATGGTAAACAACACAATATGGACTGTAGTAAGGAAGTTGCTGTTACATGTTCAACGTCTTAAATAGGAAACATGTAGAACATAAGTACTGTTCAACATGTGAACTTTCATACATCACAGTCATCAAATGTATATTATATTCGCATAATAACGTACTTATAGTATGGCACAGCAACAGCAATTATTGTCAAAAGGAGCCTTATTTGAAACTATGTTCAGAGACTTAAATGAACGCATCCTAATGGGGTTTTAAAGAAACTAAGCAGCCAAATACAGGGATAAGGAAAAGAAAATAAGACAACTTAGTCTAAATTTTTTAACAGTACCGAGTTGTAATACACGTTAATCGGACCAGTCTCTCTCTGTAGAAGTCTTTCAATAACTCATTGCTCATGGCTATAGCTTTCACGAGGCCCACCACTGGGAAAGGAGATGGCTTTATCTACTGTAATCCATATTGGTTCTGGTACAGGTGCCCTTGCTGTTCCTTTCCAAAGTGGAACTACTCTGAAGTGGGTAAAGAACAAGCTTGCAAATCATAAGGTGTGTTTTGAACTGATATATTAGAGGGAGCTTGTAATCAGGATTTAGAGCCTGATTATAGATTGTCCATTATATATCTGTTCAAATACTTCTGTGATTGGGAAGTCTAATTTGGTCAATCATCTTAGATAAGATTTGGACTTGCTTTTTTAATATTGGTGGCTGCCACAAAGTCCTAATTGGAGATTAGGATGAAATCTTAAATGAAGGTTATCACAAAAATTTATAAGTGAGGCTACAAAAACTTCAATAGCAGTTGATCATTAACATTTGAACTATTCTGATGAAGGGGGTCGCTAGAAGGAGGTGATGCAGGTAAATTAGAACAATAATAAACCTTCAAGAAAACAATCATTCTATCATATAATCTCCTCAGCCCAAAATAACATATATATGACTAAACTTTATCAAGAGACCGAATTACCTCTTGCAGAAAAAACACCTAAAAAAGATAACTAAGGTAGTGGAGAATAACTAGAAAACAGAAATAACAGTAAGATAAATTGTGCCGTAAGATAATTCGTAGTATAAGATGCACTGCATCATATTCTTTATATAAATCTATGCAAACATCACTTGAATAGTATCTAGCAACAAAAAGCAACAATGAGATGAGAGGAACAGGTCGAATTCCGTCAAAAGGCGCTGCCCCCTAGACCCCTAATATATTTGCGAAGCATATAACGATCAAGGATATGAATAAAGAATCGTGCCAAATTCTATACTTTTACTAATAAGCTTGCCCCCCTGAAAATTATGGCTGATTTTGACCTGAGTTAGGATTGTCATTTGAGAAGAGGATTTTTTTTTGTGTGCATGCGATAGAAATTCTTTGGTTGCTACAAATAGGAAGAAATGTTGTTATTTATGATTCCAGCAAGTCAGGAAGATTTTGGTCATAGTAAGAAATAGTTCTCATATGAACTCCTACAATAGAGAAAGGAAGAGAGTAGCTAGAGCAAAAAATAACATCTCTTTCTTCATACTTGGCCCATATCTTCCCAATAGTCTGTTCCTTGCATCTTTTTGTTTCTCACTGAACACAAAGCCAAAACCTCATAGATAAACCCAAGAATAAAATATAATCCCACTTTAGCTTCCACTGTTCTCTGCACCCACGACCCTAAATCCAACTGTCGATCCTGTGTACATCTATGGAGCTCGACAGTTCAGCAATTCATGCCCAGCTGAATGAAGAACATATCTACTAAAGCTGAGTTAGTGTTTGATCCAATGAAAGGAGTCTCAGGCAAGGTCCTGCCAGATACTGAAACAGTTGAAGGTGACATGATTAATCTGTCAACAAGAATTACAAGTATGAAAATTGAATAATTGGCAAAAATAATCTTTATTTTTGAGCCTGAAAGTATCTGCTGCATATTTGGGTTTGAAAATAATGTTAATGGCACTTGTATGGGTAAATATTCCAGAAAATACTTCAGATATGTACTGCTCTTTTAAAGAACATACATGTTTCATTCTCTCCTCACTTTCCACTCTCTCTCTGTAGCTTTCCCCACCCATTATCTTCTATTCTCTTTTCCCACGCATTAATATGACAAATTATATATTATTGGAAAATTCACTAGATCAAATGCAGATTTTGATGTAATATTTTAAGTAAAAAATTTTGGAATAAAACTTAAGATCATTCAAACTCTGATTTCAATAAACTTATAAGTCAACAGGATGATCCAATGGGCCAAGTTCAACAACATCAATATTGTTTCAATCCAAATCCATAGGATCCCAAATCAAGCACTTAAAGATAAGTTGAAAACTTTGTAACAATTCAAAATTTTACTATTATTGATGTGAGAAGCAGACTCGATCCCAGCAAAGCGCCTGTCATTGCATTCTCTCCAGAGAAAATACATAGAGCAACAAATGACAAAATAATAGAAATTCTTCTGTGAAGAGCTAAAGTGCTGTAAATTATCTATAAATTCAAAAAGTTGCAGCAAAGTCGGTTTAAAAAGAAAATTCTCCATAATCGGAAGAACGAGAGAAACAACCATGAAAGAAAAATCACATTGAAACAGTAAACATTGAATGCTCTCATCTTCATAGGAGCAAAGCAAGAAAGTTTTGAGAACTTGAATATTCCTTTTAGCTAAAGTATCTGCAGTCTTATGGCCATCACGAATTGTGATCCAAGTGAAAGAAGAGAATTTGAGAGTTGAACATTTATGCCAAATGAATTTGTGCCAAAAGACAGGCTGCAAATCAGCAAAATAATGCATCAATAAGATCTTAAAATTAGGGGTATCTTCTCAATATAATCAATAGTAGAAGAGGGATGTTCTAGAATGGGGATGGAGGAAATTTTATGTTTAACTGGTAAAGGGAAATAATCTGGGATGACCTAGTCCCCTTGAACAATAAATTAATGCATGAAGAAGTGGGGGGAAGGAGGCGGCTGTATAAAATCAGCAACAGCCAAACCATCGCACCAAGAGTCCAGTACACAGACAATTTGCAATTCTCAGTAGTGATAAAGCTTAATTTTATCACTAATATGGCTAGCAATAATACAAATGAATCTTCAAATTTTGGAAGACTTACAAGGCGATTGTTTTCAAGGTGAGATATATTTAAACTGAAGCCAGTAAGACGCCAAAGTGTCATTGGAGAGCAGCCTCAAAATGAAAGAACAACCATAACCATGATAAAGGAAGAAATGTCAGGAATCCCCAAACCATCAAAACACTTAGGGAGGTAAGTTTTGCTTCAATCAATTAAGTACATTTTCTTATCAGATGTGGAGCCATGAAATTGAAACCTAGAACAAAGCTTGTCTAAGGTCTTGCAACAAGCTTTGGATATAATAGCCCCTATAATCTAGTAAGCAAGGTTGTTTGCAATAGTGAATCTCAGAATTTGAATCCGACCTACAAAAGACAAAAACTTAACTTTTCAACCAGCAAGTAGAGTAGAAATCCTACTCAGTAGTGGAAGGAAGTGAGCAATCTTAAGTTTTTTATTTGATATAGGAAGGCCTAGGTATTTCAGAATAAGGTCGGATTGAGAGAAACCGAGAATGTAAGTAATGTCATTAGCTACAGGGGTGTTGTGGGAGAATAGGATAGAGCATTTAGCACTGTTAATAAAAAACCCAGAGGAAGTTGCAAAGGATGTGAGAGTTTCATTAGGACATAAGGTATTTTGCACCAAGGCCAAACCAAAAACCAAAACATCATCAATATAAAGCAAATGATTACTATTTGACAGACCTCAGGGAACTCCGATAAAGCTACTAGCATACAGAGCACAAGAAAAAGCATTCTTCATAATGGAGAACAACAACAAAGAGAGAGGGCAGCCTTGCCACAGCCCAGAGAAAGAAATGAAATATCCTTCAAAAACACCATTAATGCAAATAGAGAAAGGAATATGATCCAACCCTTCAGCCAGTTGATGAATTTGATCAGAAAACCTTTAGCAAGTAATCAAGATATAATGAATTCTTGAGAAACTGTATCAAAAGCCTTTCTAATGTCGAGTTTAACATAGAGAAACTTCCTGTTTGTAAGAGTATCAAATTCATTCAAAATTTCAAAGGCTAGAACAATATTATCAAAAGAGATTGGACTCTAAATTTGCTTGCAATTAAACTTATGTTGATATAATTGGCCTCTAAATTTGGACTAATTTATTGACCCATTATGAAAGTTATCAAACAGGAGCATTCTTTTTTTTTCTCCCAATTATATTATTATATAAATGATTGAAAAATCTCTTCGATTATTAGAAAATGTTATAAAATCACATAAAATGATTTTTGAAATAAAAATTATTATCTTTGTCAAAATTCTAGTTAAGATAAACCTCAAAATCCTTGAATAAACTTGATGAGTGCAATATATGAATATTTTATATTATACTAAGACCCAAATATAATCAGAATATTCTAAAAAAAAAAATATTTTTTATAACCAAAATAATTAAATTATTCCCCCTAATAACTTTACAATTAATTTTATAAAAAACAGTAGCCTTCCCAAATAGAGCCTTATACTCCCCATAAGCCTCAAAACATTTGCCCTTCCCACCCAATTTGTCATCTCCCATTCGTCAACAAAAAGTTAAGAGAAAATTAGTGCCCCACCCAAAGGATGCCACAATACCTTCACAATTAAGAAAACAAAAGGCAGAAAGCTATCCCTATAAATTTATTCCCAACTTTCCAGTATAATATTATGCTTCTTTGCCTGAGTCATGTGGCAAATGGCATCTGATTATTTACTATTCATTGATAAAGAAAAGGAAAATAAGACAACAAGATTTATTGGCTTTTATACTTTTGTTAATTAGTGTGAGAGCAAAAGAAGAGAACTTTGTTATAGTTAATTAGTGTTCAATAGTTTGATTTGTCATCATTAATTTGATCAATTTGATTGAGTCTGTCGATAGACCATATCGTGTGAGCCTAAAGTCGGTATGATAACTAAGGTTTTATTTGGGACGGCTTTTTAACTGCTTCTTAAAGCAGATTTCTAGCACAAAAAAATTATTATTGTGTTAGAAAGTTGCTTTAAGAAGCAATAAAAAAGCCGTCCCAAATGAAGTCTAAGGCTTTGTTTGGGACGGTTTTCTTTCTGCTTCTTAAAGCAGCTTTCTAGTATAAAAATAAAAATGTTTGTACTAAAAAGCTGTTTTAAGAAGTATAAAGAAAGCCATCCCAAACAAAGCCTAAATATATCTATGTGGTCGGAATTTTGTTTTTGTATATTTAGAAAAAGTGCCTTCATTATTTCTTAAAATAGAAATACTACCTCTCTCTCTCTCATGGAATTGATTACATGCTATAAGTAGAGCAAATAGAGAGATTGTGTTAACTTCAAAGGTAATTTGAGTAAGGAGAGCCTAATTAAATTAAAATAGATTCTACTAATAGTGACTATGAGTTAAATAAGATATGTTCTTTTTCTCAAAATAAAAAAGACGATGAATTATTTTGTGCAGACATTGGATGGTCCAGAGGTCAATCAGAACACGTCATGACATCCGCTACCCAGCGGTATCCAACACCGATACCAAGCAAAAAAGTGACGTGTAATAACGTAATACAAAAAATATAAGGTGTAAGGTGTGGAATGACGTAATACAAGAAATATATAAATGAAGCTGATTAAAGACACATAATTTGATGGTAGGCAAAGAGGCATGGTAATATTACAAGGACCGTTGATCAGGTGGGCTGCTCAGTTCAATGACTAATTACTAAAGCAATATTGAGGACTCAACACAATATTACCGTATGATTTTCACATAACACGAATAATGTAAAAAATTAATCAGTAATAAGTCAAATATTATAGTCAAATGCAACCTAATTAATTATTTAATTTAAACTAATTAATTTATTGTAACAATTACTATTAAAACTATTTACTTAATTTATAAATATTTTCCAAAAAATTTTAAATTCTACCGAAAATCTTAGAAATTCGTTGAAAATATTTTATGAGAAATCCGTCAAAAAATCTTCAAAAAATCGGCTAGAATGCCCGACTTATAATTTCCACGATAATTTAAATTTTTGGTGCAGTGATCATGAATCAAAATGATTTTGAAAAATCAATTTATGTATCACTCGCGGTATTAAAAGAAAAATAAATTATCAAAAATAAATATTCAATTCTTATATCACATGCAACTACAACACACAAAAAGGGAGCAATTATTGCGTCCGGTCAATCGAACGCGTTCAGAGGCCAATAACCACGCGCCACATCACCAAAAACTCGTTATTTTGCACTCGGTATTGCTCGGTATACATTCAGACCGTTCGATTTTTGACCGGACATAATAACTTCTCCAAAAAAGGGGTCTCGCGCTTTATATTAGGTAAAAGTATATATATAATATTATAGTTTTGGCTCTTTTCTATAAAAAATTTGACTTACAATGAATTAATTCAACTACTTATAAACTGGTGTGGAGATATCAGTTTGATCGGTTAAATATGCAAAAAAGCCAAAGCAAAACTTTTGACTTGGTTTGATAAATTGTGTTGGGCGAGTACACCTGCGTATGTCATGTCTCATATACAACATTTATTAACTAATCTAAAATTAAAATATCATTATTAAAGTTGATTACATTTATAGTAGCAAGAGAATATAAATAAGAATAATATAATTGTTCTGTGTGGAATCTAATTGTGTTATTCAATTTGGTTATTCTATTATCTCGGATTTCAAAGTTTGTCGTGTATGCTAGGGATGTGGAGGGTTTACTCCCTGCTTCGATCGGTTTGGCTGCTTTACATTCAAAAAAAAAATTTCACCACGGCACTGTGTTCCAGAGCGCGCTAGCACTTAACTACAAAGAACAGAGCGCCATAACGATATAAATACAACGTTGCTGTGATGCAAGATAGATGCTTGAGCGCCGCAGCACCCCAAATTGGCATCACAATGCTATGAGACAGATAGGGCGGTTTTCGTTCTCGTTTTTTTTTTAAGGGTTGCGTCCCTTGGGATTATTTTACAAGGCTTTCTTTTAAATTTTGAGTTTTTGTAGACATTATGAACGGTGTATATGAGAAGAGAGGAAATGAGAGAGAAAGAGAGAAGAGAGATCTATACTTATTTCTCACAATTTTTATAGTGGATTTCTTAGTGTGGTGTCGCACCATGAATTTTTCCCTATTTGTTTTCTTTCGCGTTAAATCGCAGTGTCATTAATTTTTCCACTGCTTTTACTATCTTGCTTGTTTCTCTGCGATACTTTACTCTCATCCCCAACAATAATCACAATATTAAATCATTAGTTGATGTAAGAGTGAAAATTTCCATGTTGAAATAATTTTTTACATCAAATTGTACTCATAGTTAACTATATGAAAAAAAGAATATATATATATATATATTAAAAATAATGTTACATGAGTCTTTCGACGGAGTCAATGGAGGTGGAGCCCCTAGTGCCCCATTATAGCGCCACCCATATCACTTAGCCAATGCCCAATGATCTAATATAATACAATATAGGCTAATGTAAGTCTTGTATGACATAAAGTCTATATGGCATTTCTTTTATTTTATTTCATTTGGAAAATGACCTCCAAAGTTGAGGTGGGCATATCATATAAAGTGGTCCATAGTGCATATTTTTTTTCCAAAAGCTTGTCATGAATTTAACTTGATGCATCTTCCTTAAATTTTTTTTCTTAAAATAGTGAATATTTGTCCCAATCAATTGGAGATTGGATGGTATCCTGTTTTAAATTGGCAAGTGGTCGCCCACCGTTATTTAGCTTGTTTGGTGGGCGAGTGCAGTTGGGAACCCCCTAACCCGTGTTCGATTCCCCTCGAGCGGCAGCGTCTCTTAAGTGGGGCCCAATCAAGTATGGATCATGAGGTTTCTGAAGCGGGTGTCTCTTCTAGGTTAACCGAGGATTAGTTATGCTGCCAAGAGTCTGTTTGAGAGTGACAGCGAATATATACTCCGTTTAAAAAAAAAATAAAAAATGGCAAGCGGTCATAGGACAATCACAAGTGCTTGTGCTGAGCAAGTGGTCATACTCAAGATATGAAACATTTGAGGCCAGTTCAAGGATTTGCTTACTTCACCATCCTATTTCATATTGTGACATTTTCACATTTGATTTTTGGGTCCAGCTAATAAAAGCATTAAAGGCAATGTAAAGAAAATATTAAAATTACTAAATGTGTGATCACATACAAAATATAGGTGAAACAATGATGTCAAAACACCTAGAAAGAAATTATAGAATCTAAGTATGTTTCATCTTAAGGTGGTTGAGCACTTGAGCTAGTGCCAAATGTGCTTGAGGGGTGGGATTGTTATAGTTTTTTATATAGGTGATTATAAAACTATCGTAGAAAATATAATTTTTTTGAAAAAACAATATAATGCCTTCTCCAACTATGTGGAAGCATCATTTTTCTCATTTATGTTATGTTAAGTGTAAATATTTTTATTTAAATCTAATAAAAAATATCATTTTTTGATATTTTCTAACCAAGTCTTTTAGGTCTACATCTTACTTTTTAACATAGGCAAAATCTAATACATCTACTCTCTTAACCTGGTCATTGGAAAGCTGACGTTTTATGTGACGTCCAAGTATCTAACACGACTCTCTCTAATCTTATTTGTCAATTGGGCTACTCCAACCTTTTCAGGTATGTACTCGTTTCACATTATGTTTCTAAGAGTGGTTTGGTTCCTCTTTCTTGTGATTCTTCTTAGACTGATACTATTGGGTTGCCTAATAATGCTGATGATCAAAACGTGTCTTTTATTGATGTTCATATTACTCTTATTTCTCATAAAGCTTTGTTTGCTCAATTGGCATTAAATTCGACAAACACTTGTGTTGATCATTTCTGATTGGCTTGATGGGTATAATTCTTCTGCTAGTAGGGGTGTTGGAGAAGATTTGGGTAGTCACATCGATGAGTCTAATGAGATGTATAGTTTGTCTGTTGGGCGTATCATTGATAATTTTTTTTTTCTCGTGGTGGTGAAAAAAGGCGTGGGAAAAAATCTAAGAAGTAATGTTTTGTTTTATTGGTTTTTATGTCTGTTGTTGGTGATTTTCCTTTGTTGATGTTGCCCTACTGTTTGGTATTGCTTTGTCTGGTAGCTGGGCCGTTTTGGGTATTTTGGCATGTGGTTGTTATGACCCTTCTTCCATGTTGGTTTTTGTTAGGCGATGCTGATTGTTGTTTTGGTTAGTGTTGGTTCCTCTCTCCTACTATGGTTGTTGTGAGGGTGTTTTTTTTTTTTTTTTTTGGTTTTTTTTTGTTGGGGTTTTTTTTTTGGTTGTTGTGAGGGTGTTTTTTTTTTTTTTTTTGTGGTTCTTTGCTGTTGTGTTGTTTATATTGGTTGTTGTTGGGCTGTGGGTTTGCTGGTTCTTGGGTTGCTCGTCTTCTTTTCCTTTTGCAGGTTGTCTTTGGAGGCTTTTTTGCATGTTTGGTGGCTGATGTTTGTTTGGCTTTCGGTCAAGGACTGAGGATTTGCTTGCTGTTTATTTTTTTAGCCTTTTTTCACTTGGTTTGATTGATTTTTCTATTTTATTTTCTTTGCTTTTTATTGTAATAGATAGAACCATCATCTCATATGTTTTATTTAAATGTTAATATTTTTAGAGAGCTGAAGGTTCTTTAAAGACTTATAATCTTTATTTTAAATTAACACATAGGCTCCTCTTGAGTTTTCATTAAAAAAATAAATTCCGTTTCTAAGAATGAAACCACTCCTCAAGAAATTTTTACTTGAACATCAAGAAACTAATTAGACACTATATTCAAGTACAATTCATATAGCCTCAAAGCTAAAAAAAATGTTAAAAACATGTTAATTACTAACTTAAACGAACTTTCATCAGCATCAATTGAATCAAAATCAAGCTATCTATCTCGGTTCCTACAGCATCAATTGAAATACTTGGTCAATATTTTTGAGCTTACAATTCTTTAAAATGTTCATTTAATGATTCTTAATTATTTATGCTATATTATTGTATTAATTTGCTTTAATCTTAGGCACTTTAAAAATATCAAATAATAGCTAGATCTAGATACTAAAATATTTTGTTAATAAAGATATTTGAATTCATCAAATAAATTTATTGTACCCTATAAATTAGATCAAATTTATTTGAATCTAAAAAACCATTATATCTAGTATTAAGACTAATTATCTAGATCATGAGCATATCAAATATAATTAATTTGGATTAGTTAAAGCTATATATATTATAAATCCATCCAACTCAATAAAAATTTTGATAAACAAATTTGCATAAGATTATACAATTGTGGTTATTTCAAAATTGACTCAAATTTGATAAATGAGTAAATAAATAAATAAATAAATTTTTAACAATGAAAATTTTTGATCGATTGGGTTCCCCGTTTTGTCATGTAACTTATTTATTTTAAATTTTTATCCTGATATTAATTAATATTTGAAAAATCATAAAAAATTTGATCCAATCAGATATGAATTTTGATTCAAATATGTGAATTAGAAAATTATAAGATCAGCTATTTGAATTCTGTTTTCAGTAAATTTTTAGTTTTTTATTTTTTATTTTTTTTTTAACAAAAAATATCATTAGAATAGTCAGACGATGATAATCAGAAAATGATGATAGGTTGATAGCAGTTGACGATAGGGATAAGATGATAACAATAAAATGACGAAGATCGACCAACAAATGTAAGATAACAATGGTTAGGTGATAGCTTTCAGTGACAAACAAAACAAATAATATATCTAGCATTTGTTAATTAGAAAAAGTAAATAAAAACAGTTCCATAAATTAAAAAAAAAAATAATTTATCAAAAACTAACTACTAACAACAGCTAATGCGCCAAAATGAAGAAAGTCCAAACTTTACTAGCAAATAACACAAGCGCCAGTCAAAAAAGGCAGCACCAGCCTGCATTTGGCTTATTTTGGGACTGCTTTTTTAATCCTTTTTAAAATAATTTTATATTTAATTTTTATACTAAAAAGTTATTTTAAGAATCTGACTATAGATTTTTCTTATTCCCTGGTTTAATATAGCATATAAATTTGGATATAATTATTTATTTAATTTAATTTTTTTGGTCTATGTTATATCAATTCCGAGTAAAACATTCCTATCGTTTTCTAAAATAATAGGTCTCTCACACTATTATATTCTCAATATATATATATTACATTTTCAATACAAAAATGCAAATCATAAAATTCTATATGACATATATTAAAAAAAGTTACAGTACACACTTTTGTAAAAATACCTACATCAACTACTTCGATTGTCAAAAATAAGGGTGTAAGTGAGCCGAATTGGCTCGAGCTCTACTCGTTTATGGGCTCACAAGTCGAGCTTATCGAGCTCAAGTTCAAGCTTGATGAGGCTCTGCTCGTGAGCTCATGAGCCGGTTCGAATAATTATTAATATTTATTATTAGTTATTTATTAAATTCAAATACTTTAAAATCTCGTTTAAATTTTAAAATCCTGCTAAGCCAGCTCTAGTTATACTCTTTAAGTTTTTTATTTTATTTTATTTTATTTTAAGTACATGAAGTTCCCTGAACAAAGAAACAAACAGTAGGGTTTTTATTTTGAGAGGAAAGAAGTCAGATCCTCATGACCACTCCTGAATATTTGAGGCAGTAAATAGATGTAGAGTTTAGCATCCTAATTTTGTACGAAAGTTCAACACGCATACATATAAGAGAAATGAGTGCATCATTCATAAGAAACATCAGAATTTTTATGCCGAAAAAAAAAAAGTCATGTATGAGCTAAAGGTTTCATTTGGGTCAATTATCTTATTGTTTATTAAAACAACTTTTTAATACAAAAAATCTTTGAACTAAATTTTTTTATAAAACATATTGTTTTAAAAAGCACTAAAAAACAATCTCAAAAGAAATCAAAGAAAAAAAAAACACGATCCCAACATAGTAAAACTCCACTGATAGTTTGTTATGATGATCCTTTTGATATGTGATGACATTAGTCATCTCAAATGGCACTCACAAATCATATCATTTATGAGTGTAAACAATATCCTAACACTATTTAGAGTACTTTTAAATTCATAATTACTATCATTATGTTTATCGATTGACATTTCCTTTTAATAAGAAAAAACCATGGAGTACATAACAACATCATTATCATATGAAAAGAAAGCACATCATATGAGAATCAAGAATCATATCATCTATATATATTTCTGATAAAAAAATTTATGTGAGGATGAGGAATGGAAAAAAAAATGATTACATTAAGATTAAAAAAATCAACAAAATCAATGAATGCATAATTCTTAGTTTTACTCAATATCATTATCAACCAATAGATTTTTCGAAGTATGTATGATGAGGATATATTTGAGCTTAACTCGAGCGACTGTTTGAAAAAGGGGTCCACATCGAGGCCTCTGGGAGAGATGATAGTTAGGGAAGGTCTGAGATTATATTACAGATCATTTAACTACAACTCTAATTCTAAGGAATTAATAAATATACTCGGACAAATAATAATTATCTCTAAATATAATAAAATCAACTAGAAATATACTCAAGTGTATATAGTCAAATATTAGCCAACTTAAAACTTATCTAAAAAAGTTATGATCAATTTAGTTAAGATTTAAATTCATGAAAGTATGTAGCAGACAAATCATGTCATTATAAAGAGACAAAGTTAGTGGATCATTACTAATAGGTTGACTAGTCAATTCTTAATTTAGACATCTCCGTTAACCAATTAACAATTTTTTTTTATATATAAAAAGGTGGACAAGATGGTTTCTAATGTAAATAATTTTATGGAGAATTATAAACCACTTAGTATAGCTCTGTTAAATTAGTGGTAGCACATTAACTACTTTATGGTCAAATGTTAATATGTTAGTATGCATGTTTTCACTCAATTTTGATCTGCTTCAAGTAGACTCATACCTAGTTTAAAATCATCTTAAATGATCCACCTAGCTATGTTGGACATGAGACATTGGGAGAACTTTAGTTCCACATCCCTAATGCAAAGGTGTATTCAAATATCCTCCTCTATATATATTAAACTATCCACCCTCTTTTGCAATACTTCCACCCAACTCTAGCAAAGTTGTGTTAAAATAATGTTTTGTCAATGAGATATGATGGAGACCTTGCAAGAAAAAGGTGAAGGGAGTATTTTAAAACTTTCATCTCTCTTGCAATGCATTTTGAAGTTCTCCCATGGTATGTCTATATAACTCATAAACTATGATTCATCTTAGCTTTTGAAGCATATAATTGTTAATGTAGAAGTTGGCTTCCAAGCTATACTGAGTTACTTTTTTGGCCAGAAGGTCATTTCTGCCTATTGACCTATGAGAGTCAGGGTTGACTATATCTCAAGGCCTAGTTGTTTATATGTAAGATATGGTTCGTGATTTTTATGATAAAAAAAAGATGATCAATTCTTATTAGAAAGGAATCTTATTATCATCTCAAAGTGTAGTTAAGTACCTAGTAATTATGGATATTCTTAATACTCCTTGTCATTATGTAATATTCGTTATATTATTTTTGATGAGTTGAGCATAGGACAATATAACTTTTACATTTTCCCCAACTTGTCCATACAAAAAATTTAGGAGAATATAGAGTTCACTAAGCTCAAATGCTATGAAAAATCTTTTGGCATATTGCTTAGTCATTGGCAATATGAAAAGAGGCTAAAAATGTTCTAGAAGTTATTTATAACACTAACAAAATGCATTGAACAAAAATATGGGATGAAAATGTTACATCAATAATTTTTTTTTTTAGTTAAAACCCACTTATGGGGCCTACGCGTTAATTACCAAAAAATCGGTTACAGAATCCTTAAAAGGCTCCTCTAATGCTCCAAAGAGCTACAATCAAAAAGTAAAATAAAAGACCCTAAATGTTACATCACTATGTTGGAACAAATAAATGAATTTTTTTAAAAAAATATAGACCTGTCATAAGACATTCAAACAAGAAACCTATGAATCAGTGGTTTCAAACTTATCCTTATTAACCAAAACACTCTTAACATCTCCCACCATGAAAGTAACTAAAAAGCTTAAATATAGGAGACTTAAACATGGCATTGTAACTTGGGCAAGCCTAAAACTTATCCTTTAAAAACCTCATCATATCCTTTTAAATTTAAGTGATTATAATGAGGTCCAATTTTCTAGTATCCAACCCATCAATATTTATATTAAATTTGAATGGAAGTTAATTTTATGATAAAGCTTGATTTTTTTTTCTTTTTCTCCTTATAGTTAAATGGTATTTTCTAGTTTTCATCATCCTCATTTTTAAAAATATTTCTTCTTCCCATAATGATTATCCTTGGTGAGGGCACTATTCTTTATTCTCAAACTTCAAATTTACAAGGTTAGTGGTTAGGCTTTTTATTTTATTTATCCTAATTTAAACCCCCCATCCTTTCTTCACTATGGGGTAGTTTGGTTAGCTGAAAAAAAAAAAAAAGTAATGGAGTGTAAAAAGATTATAATATTTTTTTATATAAAAATAATATCTTTTTACAATATTTTTTTATATAAAAATAATATAATATAAAATGAATATTTCAGAGTTTTTTTGGATCAGTGTAAAGCAAATTCAAATAAATGATTTTTTGTTTGATTTGAAGTAAAATGAATGTAGTGTAAAGTTTAAAGATAGTGGGGATCAACAGGTAGAAGCGGCGGAAGAAGGTGGTGGAAGTCGTCGACAGAGGGTGGTCGCCTCCGGCGAGTGGTGGTTTTGATGGTGGCCGACGGATGGGTGGCGGCGGCTAGTAGTGATGGTGGTCGGCAGAAAGTGATAGTGGCCGGTGGTGGTGGCAAGAGGCAGGTGAAGGTGCCCAATGGCGATCAAGCAAGCTTGTTTGCAGTGTAAAGTATTTTCTCTCAAAACTAGACGAGTTAATTTGGTTTACCTCAAAAAAATGAACTAGAATAGTTAACACTACATTTACATTACTTTACTTACACAACTCACCTTGATCTGTTGGTTGTGAGCTTAGGCTACCAACTAAGAGGACTTGGGTTTGAGACTTGTGTATGTGATGTATGTGTGAGTCTAATTGGCCTAAATGTCCAGAAAAAAAATTTACTTTACTTCTCATTGCTTTTTCATTCAACCAAAACTAAAATTTTTAAAACTCATGCATTTAAAATATTCACACCCTTATGTAAGCCAACCAAACATATCCTAAATATTTTTTATTTTCTTTTTCACTAGTATGTTCAATTATTTTGATGTGCTCAATTAGCCCTTGGGTCTTCCCTCTTACCTTTAACATCATTGTCATCATACCTTACTATCCAAATTTAGCTCTAATATAAGTTAAATCCTATATGTAGGAGATAATGCTTGTGTCACTCCTACCAATCAAAAGTAGAAGGGCGGCATAGCTATTCTAATATAATTTGTAATATTAATGACCTTGATACTTATAATATTAAGTAGATTTGAAGAATGATGTGCAATATCTTCAAGCAGAACAAGCAAACATATGACATTTGCTATCATAATTGTAACCTTCTCACTATATATATGTTCTGGTCAAGGTGTGTTAGGATGATTATTCTAAGGAATTAATGATGTTTAAGAAATTTCAGGAAAAAAGAAACACAATAAAAGATAACAGACTAGATAACATTAATCTTGTTAACCTTTATTTCTTATCCATGATGACCCTTTGTCTCCTTTTTTTATTTCTTGGCACATTTATTAGAAATATAGTTGAGCAAATTAGAAGTACTTTAAAGGTAATGAATTTACATTTCATTCATTCATAATCAACTTTATTATGTTTACTATTCATAAATAAAATAATCATAAACATTTTTTTTTTAAAACAAAATAAAATTTTAAAATTATCAAATTAAAAAAGATATATTCTCTGTACAATTAAGAAATAAATTTCTAATAAAATTTCTAGGGAAAATCAGACTAATTAGTGTGTTTGAACTAATTTAAAAATTAATGATACAACACCAAAAATTAACTTGATCAGGCATGAATCTCAAGGAAAATTTTGAATTGGAAAATTTTAAAATTAAACTACGGACCAACCAAACTCTGATGTCAACAAACTTATAATTAAATTGAACGACCGCCGCCACCAAACTTTAACCAGCCGATCATTACCAGATGTCCAACCAGCTTTCGCCATCGTCGAACCTCTGCCTAACCATCGTCATCAAGCCTCCGTCCGACCACCACCATCGAGTCTTCGCACCGACCTATATCGTCTAACGACTATTTCCTCTACAACCTCCATTACTCGACTACAGACGCCTGACCCCCACCATCCTCCGACTATGATCCTTTCGAGCTCTTTAACCCGACTACGATCCCTCAAACCTCCATTGCCTTACTATAGTTCCTCCGAACTAAGTCACCTGACTACAGTCCATCCTGCCTCTATCACCCACCGACTACGATCCTTCTAACATACATCACTAGAATATTGTCCCTCCAACCACCGTTGCCTAACTACAATCCCTTTAACCTTCATCACCCACAAACTACCATCCTTCTGACCTTAGTCGCCCGACTGTGAGCCGTCCAACCTTCGTCACCCAGCTATGGTCCCTCCGACCTAATAGCCTTATTATAGTCCCTCTGATCTCCATAGCCCAACTAAGGTCCCTTCGACTGCTATCACACGACTACGGTTATTAGATCACTATCTCCCAACTATGTGCTCTACGACTACAATCGTCTAACTATGATCCTTCTGACCTCTCGCTAACCAACTGATTAATGTCCCTCTGATCTTCGTTGTCATACTATGGTCCCTCTGACCATCATTGCCCGAATACGATCCCTTTGACCTCCATCACCTACCAACTACAGTGCTTCAGACCTCAGTCATCAAATTACGATTCCTCCAACCTACATCACTTGACTATGGTTCTTATATCATTGTCTCCTTACTATGATCCCTTTGACCTCAATTGTTAGACTACAGTCATTCTTTCCTCTATCGCATGTCAACTACGATCCCTCTGACCTCTATCGTTCATCGACTAAGATCCCTTCGACCTTTACCCAACTGTAGTCCCTATGACTATTGTCACCTGACTATATTCCCTCTGACCTCTATCACCCGCTAACCATAATCCTTACGACCTTAGTCACCCAACTACAGTACCTCAAACTTACGTCGCTCTACTATGGTTCTTCAACCTTAGTCGTCCGAATATAGTCTTTTGATTGTAATTGCCCTATTATAGTTTCTTCAACCATCATCATCAAACTACGATCCTTTTGACTACAACCCTTGAACAACTGTTTCTCAATTCAGTCCCTTTGATCTTCATTGCTCGACAACTACAATCCTTCCAACCTTTCTCGCCCACAAACTACAATCCCTTTGACCTTAGTCACACGACTACGGTCCCTCCAACCACCATCGTCAAATAACTAAGATCTTTCCAACCATAGTTGCCCGCTGATTACATATAATAACTCAAAAATGGAAAGTATTGTAAAATATAATTTTTTGAACTTTATATTTGAATTGGAGTGCTCTAGCTTTATACTTGTGAGTATTATAATGCTAGGTTTTAGAGTACAATAACGCTAGAAAATATTGTTGCAGTAGTTTAGTCTCTGTTCTATAGTAATTTTTGACTTGATATATAATATAGTGGTGATGGGTCTGAGCATTGTGGAGTTATCCCACTAACATTATTTATATATATTTTTTATTCTATAACTAAGCATTATAGAATTCCAGCATCGCCACCTCCCCATTTAGATTGTGACTTGCTTGGGAAGAAAGGGAGAAGGGAAAGGAAGAGGAGAGACAAAGGAGAGAGAAAGGTATTTTTTGGTCATTTTCATCTATCACTTCTATTGTAAAAAGTATTCTGATTATTATAATTAGCTATCCTCTTACTTCTATTTTTAAAATTTTAGATTTTTACATATTTATCTCTTCTAAATTTGTCAAAAATGTATCATCTCTTAATTTCATTGGCTTTCAACCCATAATTTTTTATATGTTATAGATTGATTATTCGGAACAATTTGATATGATTTTATTATATTTTCACCTGCTAAGAGATAAATTTGTATGTTATAGATTGATTATTCTGAACAATTTGATATGATTTTATTATATTTTCATCGGTTAAGAGGATAATTTGATATGATTTTATTATATGTTATAGATTGATTATTCTGAACAATTTGATATGATTTTAATCAATTATCCTCTTACTTAAGCCCGTATCTTTTTCGCTTTATTCATTGATGTTCTCACTATAGTCTCTGACCTTTATCGCTCAACTACAACCATATTGACCAAACGAGCATACCCACGTTCTCTTGAGAACATCTCTTATGTCATTGGATTCTTTTAACTCCAATAATGTAATTTGCTTTATACAATTTATATTTGCTACATTGAGCCAATGCCCTCCCCTGAGCCAATTTTCCTGTTTCCTTGGTTTTCACATAAAAATTTGAATATCTCTTATGATTTTTGCACCCTCTCTCATATCTATGTGTGTGTTGAATTTTCATACGATGTTAAGCTCTTTATCTCCCTTATGTCGTGAATGTTCTAGCACGCAACAATTAATATATTCTAAATCTTCTAATCAAGCGATTTAAACTCATCATTATCCTCTCTTTCATCTAAATAATTCAAATAAATAGATTTTAGTTTTTATATGATTTCCCCTAACATTAGGGTGAGTACGAGAGAAAGGTGGTGAAGATTTAGTATTACGCTCATGTATTCCAGTCTATCAAATAAAAGTGGCATCTCCTTCTTTAAATATATTTGGCATTTAAAGTCTCTTAAATCAAGAAATTCTCTTTGATACACTTGATAAAATTGGAATGATTAAGAATAATGCTTAGATATATGGGATGTTCATTGTAATATTTCTTAACAAATTTAAGAGTGAATTTCAATGTGCTAATCTAATTTGAGTTTGAAAAGTTATGCTTAAATGCTTACATGCCCTTCAAAAATCTGAATATGCATGAAGGGTCCATATAAGTCAAGTAAAGAAAATTCTATATAATATTCTTGCTAGAAAAATTTATCTATGAGGAGGCTCATGAGTTATTAAAAATAGAAATCACCTAAGTGATGTACTACGTATGTTGGATATTTAATCAAGAAAATAGTGAGAAATTATGTGTGCTAACTTTCCAATATAAACTATGCCTTCTCAAAATTCTTGCTTACCATTCTTATGCATTAGCACCTTGTCAACTTCAATATCAAGTGTCTATCTCTATCTTCTTAACAATCAATACCCTAAAAGAAAAGCAAAAAAGGCATTGTGAAGAAGTAAAAGAATCTAGTGTTTTAACTCTAAAATCCTAACTTAAAGAGTTGATATCCAAAGGATGCTTATTCCATTTTCAGTGCTTGATGATGACACATGCAATTTCCATAAGATGAATATTTCATAGGGCTTGATTTATATCTTTGATAACATGTGTATCAATATGCACGTACAAACAATTCATCTTTCTACACAGCTCTTCTTGCCCAGCTAAATTCTAGATCATATATGATACTCTATTGTAGAAATTACTTTGTCCTGCAAATGTGATTCTACATGCCACAATTGTATAGGGATAAGTTTACAACCTTATCATCTTACTACCAACTTGATGGTTATAATTAAGTCGAATGGAGTAACAATACAACACCATCACACCTTATCATCCCATACAACTGGCTCAACTTAACACCAAAAATTTTCTAAATTACAGTATATTCATACAATTCTACAACAATGATACGCTCCTGTTGATATTACTCTCAAGTAGAAAATGATGATCAAGTCAGCGGTAACAAAAAATTAGCAAATGAGTAAAATCAAGCTCCTCTTATTAAAATTTCTAAGTAAAATCTCAACCCTACAAGAAAATGTTTGATCAAAAGCTTTTGTCCAATGAAGACTATAGCTATCTACCATCCCTATTGTAGTATTTTTTCCCCCTCTTGCTAACCAGTCTCTTTCTCTCAACTTGATTTTATTCATTTATTTTAATATAGATTCACTTGTGCCTCCTTCTGGCTCAATTTGATCTGATAGGATCTCGAATTATTTTTAGGTCAACAAGAAGTTAAATAAAAATAATTTCCAATATTAAATGAAAATTAGCCAGTTTTTTTTGCTATATTTAATTTAGAAAGGGGGTTTTAGTAATATATCTTACTGTAAGAAACATACCGACCTTATCCCCTGATGTTCCATCAATTTCAGGATAATCTTTATTCTACAAATCACGATTATCCGCGCAGCGTTTAGTAATCAACGGCTCAGATCCATTGTCCATTAGGCAGAGACGTCTCAGGTATTATATGTCAATTTTCTGCTTCTATATAACGCCTCCAAAGACAGCTAATGGAAGTTTAGCCGCAAAGACAACAGGGACCAAAGAACGAGCAAGGCGACAGCGACGGCGGAGAGAATCGGAACCCTTGGCGTCGGAGTCTGAATTGAAGATTACGGTGATCTGTTTGGTCTTTTCTAGGTTTTAGCTCGCGGGAGCTCTGTTACCGATTCCCGCTGCGGCCGCTGACGGTAACCGAGGCTAGACGTTCCCAAATCGAGATCCAGTGCATGATGGGGTTTTCCTTGTTTCCGATGAAAACGTCGGCACGATTGCTGTGGAGTACCAGCTTCTTTCGCCACAAGACCATCGTCGTCTTCTAGGAAAGAGATCATAGTATCTAGAGCTAATATATTCTAGCAAGATAAACTTCTGTATCAGTAGAAGGTGGGAGAGGAGATCTTTGTGACAGTCGCTCCGATCTGAGTCATAACCATGGATTCCCGCCATCTAATTTTCGATTCGTCTTCTTCCCACGCTGGACACATGTTCTTTCTCGGTGGCTCTGGCAGCCAAATCTTCCGAGGTATCCATTTCCTCGTGCGATTTTTGTTTTTTGGATTTTAGTTTTGGAGGAATTACAGTGGATTTGGATTTGGGAATAATGAAGGAGGGAGATCTGTTCTTGGATTCGATGATGGCGCGAACAAGCGGCGTCCCTTTTTCACTACTGCAGATGAGCTCCTGGAAGAAGAGTACTACGACGAGCAGCAATCGGAGAAGAAGCGCCGCCTTACCACAGAGCAGGTAATCCGCCGCTCATCTCCGCCCGATCGGGCTTAACCAATGACCGAGATTTGTCTATTTATGGATTAATTTAATGTCCCACTTGATGGTTCTTTCTGGTTTCTTTTCTTTTGATCCATTGTGTGTTGACTTTTTTGTAATTTATTATAGAAATTCATTACTTTCTGGTTTTTTTAGTATTTGCTGAATAAGTGGTAAGTGATTTTTCTTTATCGACCAAAAGCAAAGCAATTTGTTAATGGCTCTGGCGACTGGTAATTGAAAAGGTACAACTGCTTGAAAGAAGCTTTGAAACAGAGAACAAGCTGGAGCCGGAGAGGAAGAGCGACCTGGCGAAGAAGCTGGGCCTGCAACCCCGGCAGGTGGCGGTATGGTTCCAGAACCGCCGGGCACGATGGAAGACAAAGCAGCTCGAGCGCGACTTTGATCGGCTCAAATCCTCCTACGACGCTCTGCTCGCTGACCACGATTCCCTTCTCAAAGATAACGACCGCCTCCGCTCGCAGGTACGGTCCCTTTCCCTAACCGGTGACCTCACCGCTCCACCTCCGTCGTCAATTCCCACTGAATAAGCATCTTTTTGGGTATCCGCTTCGAATATTGTGGCAGCATAGCATTTTTATTGTTATGTTTTACTATCTGTTGGAAACAAAAACAGCTTTTGTTTTTTCTTTTATGTTCATATAAAGCCTCAAAATCTTGTGAAACTCCTTGAAGATTCATAAAAATTGCTTTTTTGAGTAAAATTTCCAAACTCAATTTCGATTTTCATCTATCATAAAATTTTAAGTTCTGATAATTTCGTTATCCAATTTTGGTTGTAATTTCTTGTTTTTTTGTATTATAAACTTAAGTTTTAGATATAAAAAAAATAATAAAGTTAATTAAATCTCAAGTTATAAAATACATAAAATTTAGTGGATTTTTGTTACAGAATTATTAGAAATTTCGGGACTGTTTAAAAGTTATAGTAAAATTTTGTTGTACATATGTAAGTTCTTGTCGCAACAGTTGAGGTTCACCCAAAGTTTTACTAAAACTCAAAAATGTTTATAAGCTTTAGTTGATACTGTTCATACAGGCCGCCAAAAACATTAATGTTTTACATCGTTTTCAATGGAGACCAAACCAAAATGAAGATATTGAAGCTTTAAAAAATCATTTGTATAATTTACAAAATGAATATATTTAAAATTTGATGATTTTCTTATGTTGTGTGTGTGGATGAAATCATAGCATTTAAAAATTAGATTTTTAATCGATTTATAAATTAATTGATTAGATTAATCAAATTATTCCAAAACATGTAGGAAATATACCCTTTAAATTTCAAGATCCAATGTCATATTTTCAAGACGTCTGTAAAGTTATTCTCTTGGGCCAGGGAAGGAAAAAATCGCATTAGGATGTTCTTACCAATTTTTAATTAGGATAATCTGATACTAAAATTTATCCCATGCATGTGCAGAATTTCAGTGAATATAAACATAAAAATTTATAATTAAATTCAATTTAATAATTGCATTTTGATAATTATTGATGTATCATTCACTTGCTTCAATGTTTTTCAGTCCAATTCAAGCTTACATGACAAATGCAATGTTAGATGAGTTAAAAATAAAAGTCCAGTCTTTGGCAATGGCAGGTGGTGTCTTTGACAGAGATGCTCCAGAAGGAGCTGGCGGTCGGGGGGCTGAAGGGAGATGATGACCACCAGAAAGCGACATTATTGACTGAGGAGGAACAACTCTCGTCTCCGCTAGCCGCAGCTCCGACGCAGCAGAGATCAGGGGATGACCGGCTGAGTTATAAGAGCAAAGGAAACGCAATTGAAGATACCGAAGGCGCCGCAGCTCTCCAGGTAGACAGTAGCGGCGATTCTTACTTCCAAGAGAGCTTGATCGAAGGCAACGCTGGCTGCTACCTAGGCGCGATCGAAGGAGGAATTTGCTCCGAGGAGGATGCCGGCAGCAGCGACGATGGCTGCAGCTATCTTCCCGGCGGCATGTTCGTGGAGGCTTCCGGGGAAGAAAACTGGTGGGTTTGGAGCTGAATGAAACTCTGCTACTGTGCTACAATGAAACTCTGGTGTTTTGTGAATTTGATCGATCTGCTGTTTGATCTTATTTGATGTAATGATGTATGAATATCTACAATAATTGTCTTCGAGGTGAATCGATACAGACTCCTCGCAGACACAACACTTTGTGATAGTATAATATTCTACTGTTATCTTCATTTTGCCTCCCCTGTTCATTTTACCTCCTAATTTTTCTGGAGCTGGAGAGCATCAAAGCCCACTATGATGTTCCCTTGTTCTGTCGCACTCTGCAGATATGGTACAGCTGCAGTGCTCCACCACTAAATTGGTGGACAAGGCAATAATTTTTTATTAAATAATTTGTTTGCTGGTTAACCCTTTTTATATGTAATAATTTGACATTGCTGAGTGCTAGCAATATTATCCTGCTTGAAATACATTTAGAAATGCTAATTTCTCTCCAATCTCTAAATAAAAATCTTTTCGAAGATAAAAATATCGTTTTTTTTTTCATTTAAATAAATTTTCAAGTTAATCGCTGATTTTGAAGCTCTCAATATTACAATAAATTAATTGTTAAAAATACTTTAAAAAAATGGTAATTTAACCTAAAATTACGATATACTTTCTTTTTATTTCGTTATTGTTCACTTATTATTATTATTATTATTATTGTAAGAAAATTTTTTGGATCGTCTCACCAATCTTAGTTAAATTTGAGGGACGCAATTAAATAAATATAGAGCATTTCTAAAATTCCCAATTGTTGCCTCCTGGAGTATTCGTGACGGTAAAGAAATATAAAATTTAGCATCTTAGCATTATACGAAGATCCTGCACGAATAAAGATAAATAGAGAGGGTGAAATATTTATAAGCGACACTAATATTTTTACATGGAAAACCCCTAAAAAGGTGAAAAATCACGGGGCCTAGCGCATTTTGAATGAATCCACTATTGTTTGCAGTCGATTACAATTGAGACTCTTCCTTAGGGGGAAGACCTTAGCTTGATGTACATATTATAGAGTACATTACATGGTGGGAATACTAAGAATAACTATTGATGTGTTTGTTTGGTTGGAAGAACTGTAGTCGATGTACGATGTAAGCCAGAAGAATCGTAGTCGGTGGGTGACATAAGCTGGAAGGACCATAGTCAGCGGGCAACGGAGGTCGGAAGGACGGTGTCGGGTAGAAATCTGGCGACGAGCGAAGGTCCGTCGTCGGGTAGAAGTCCGAATTAAGTTGGTAGCTAGAGTTATGGTGCTCAGGAAAAACTCCAGAGTTACTTGGAGATCGAACAGAACTGCGGCGTCATTGGAAAGTCAGACAGAATTCCTGCGTCACTAGAATGTTAAGCAGAGTTCCGGCATCACTTGGTTGTCCAACAGAATTTTGGTGTCACTTGGGCGTCGGGCCGAATTCTGGCGTTAGTTGAGATTCGGGCAGAATTCCGACTGTGATCGATGAGGAATTTCTTCCTTTCTATCCTTCTCTTCTTCTCTCATTCTTCTTTTTTTCTTGCTTGGCTCCCCTCTCAAGAGAAATGAGGGGATATTTATAAATTTATGGAGTGGCATGGCTCGTAAATAGGTGAGAAAACAGGGGTAAATGGGGAGTGGTAGGATGGACGGCCAATATTGAATCCCTTATTCGTGTATCGTTTGTCAGACATTTGAAGATCTTAATGATATCAGAATTCGGCAATCTTGGGCTCGTAGGATCGTCTCATCGAGCCGCTCGATTCGATTATAAGCACGTCATATTTGGAAACTGTTTGGTAATTCAAATTATGGATTGAACCTTCCGAATGTGCTTTGGGTCTTCGAGATGGACACATTTGGGCTAGGATCGAGATGAATTTGGTGTCGTTGGGTTCATACTTCCAAGACAATCAGTTCGACTGTAAGTTTGCTGAAATTAGAGTTCAGATGATTCCAGATTTATTTTTTGAAATTTCCAACTTAATTTTTGCCTCAATATTCTTGCCCGATCAAGATAATTTTTTGATAATGTATCACCAATTATGTAATCTGTATGCTTTTTTAATAAGTTCGCAATCAAATAATTGAAATGTTGTAATCCAATAATTTGTTTTATTTATATTCATAATCTATCTCAACATTTTAACCTTTATCGATATGAAAAATTCTGTTACATTCAAGTCATTAATAAAAAATATATATAGCTTTATTCAATTTTAAAACTAATTAAAGAAAAATGAAAATGTTAATAAAAAATAACTTGGCACTGATCTCTTTTCTTTGCAGCCCAATCTATTGTTAATAACCATGCTTATCAGCAAAGAAATAACAAATAACTTTACCACGATAAAGTCTATAATACACCGATACTTCTTGTTAAGGAGATATATAATATTTGCCATGTTTTAGATACAGACATGAGTCTAATACTGTTCATATAAGTTTTGATGACGACCTCCAACATTATCTCAATTCATTCAAAGCCATATTCGTGTCTTATATTTTCAATAATTGATGTCTCAGATTTATATCACGTCATTAGAAAAATGAAATAAGAATATTTAGACAAAGAAATTGATTTAGATAGAGGCAACCATGACTCAACACCATTAAATCACAACATAAGAGTACTTAATCACAACTTCTAATCCCTCCTATGTAAATTGAATTAATGATAATATATAATTATAACATAATTATAGATAAAAGAAAAAAAATCAGAGAAAATTGTATATAATCTCAACCTATAGTAAATAAATGATAATTGCAAGGGGATGTTGATGTTAGCTAATAGTGGTTAAGAAGAGAAAGAAGAAAAAAATCAGAAATTAAAAGTGGACTATTATCTATGTGCTTATTGTGGTAGTTGTAAGTGCTCTAATTCTTTTAATATCTTATAAAGTGGCCCATTATATGTAAAAGGAGACATGATCAGTCTTATAATGCACATGTGAATGTTGGAAATATATTTTTATATAGAGGAGCTTAGATCTTGCACTATTGAGAAGAGGCGTGTAAGTCAATCAAGCGACTCATAAGTTAAGTTTAGGCCAACCTCGACTCGACTCGTTAGCTCATGATAGACTCCTAAAAATATTAAAATTAAGTTCGAGCCAGCTAAAACTCGATTAATTAGTCAAGCCCAAGCTCAAATTAGGACAACGCAAGCTCGGCTCGACTCATTTATAACCTTAGTTGGGATAGAGAATGCATGAAAAAGATTAATCTTCTTTCCACTAATGATTAGTAGTGTAGATAAAGGTTTCTAACAATATAGAGGATTCCAAGTTGGAAGTCAATGATCTCATATTATAATAAAAGAACATTTTAATAAAATTTCCTTAAAATCCAATGGCTTAATTAACCTATTGATGTCCCTTTGTGATTGTTTAAAGACACTTTAAGCTAGCTTAACATATTGGATAATCAGTCACTAATCCTTGTTGTTTAGTGAGGGAAACCTAAACCTCCCATCTTTATCAAGAAAAGTTGGATCCATGATGGTTGTGGTTCTCACAAAGTAGATTACTTTTGTAGGGTATTTTCATTGCTTTGTTGGAATAAAAAATAGGTTTTTATAAGGGCCCAATGGGATTGAAACATGTGAGGCTTACGTGATTTCTTTGTTCCAAGTGTTTGCTTTTGTTATTCTATTTCAAAAGATCAATAGCAGGGGTGTCAATATTTGATACGACACGAAAATCCGACCCGAAAAATTCGGGTTGAACCCATCCGATTTCAAAACGGGTCGGGTTCGGGTTCCAGAAATCGACCCGTTTAAAAAACAGGGGTTCGGGTTGACCCGGCGGGTTCCGGGTGAACCCGCCAACCCATTTAACTTAAAAAAAATCCGATTTCAAAACGGGTCGGGTTCGGGTTCCAGAAATCGACCCGTTTAAAAAACAGGGGTTCGGGTTGACCCGGCGGGTTCCGGGTGAACCCGCCAACCCATTTAACTTAAAAAAAAATCAAATTTCCCGCCTCTGCCCACTGCCCGCGCCAGCTGCCTGCCCACTGCCCAGCAGCGCGCCTGCGCTGCCCGCCCATTTCTAATTATTATTATTTAATGTTGATGATAGAATATGATGTATGACTACTGTATGTGATTAGTAAAGCAATTAAATTAATAGAAATTTTAATATGCCAATTTTTTCTAATCACCTCCCTCTTACCACAAGTTCTCTTACTTTCAATGATAGACTGTATAAGAGGATGAAAGAGCTATAGTGCAGCCCGGGGGCGGGCATGCACTGGCCGACCATCTTAATTTTTTTTTTTTAAAGTTTAAAATCCATATTTAAAATCTTATAAAAATAAATTTAACCTAATAAAATGCAGCAACTTTTAATTTTACGATTTGCATTCTCGTTTAGTGGAGAAATTATTATGTGCGGTCATCAGTCCGTCCGAAGGCCAATCAAGACGCATCATGTCATCCGATACACAGTGGTTGTATTGGAGACTTGGCGCGTCATGATTGACCTCCGGAGGCCATCTGGTGACCGCACGTAATAATTTCACCTTTGAGTGAGTCTCCTCTCTCTCTCTCTCTCTTCCCATGACTCTGTCATTATGATAATCAAAATCTCTTTAATGAAAAATTTCTGAAAGTGAAATTAATAAATTAGTGTCCTGTACGCTATCGAGAGAAGGGTTGCAATTTTTATTCAGGTTAGGATATTCATATTCAGATCACAATATTATTATTTTAATGTATTCTTATATAAATAAAATTCATATTTCTAAAAGATAAAATCAAATGGTTCAGACCATTACATTTTTTTTTTAATTTATAATATTATAAGTTAAAATTTTATAATAACAACTCTTATAAGAAAATTTAAAATCATCAATATTGCTGCTAAGTCTTGATTAAAAAGATTAAGAGTATTTTTAAAATAAATAATTTGTGCCCATAAAAAAAAATCCTGGTTCCATCACTGAATTCAAATATCATAGATCTAAATACAAAAATCTTATGCAACATATCTTATTTTATTGATTGAAAATTTAGGGTTCGTTTGGGACAATTTTCGTATTATTTTTATAAGTAAGTTTCTAGTATAAAATTTTACTTTTCATACTAGAAAGCTGCTTTAAGAAGTAATAAGAAAGTCATCCCAAACAAAGCCAAGGACGGCTTCCTTATTGATTCTTGAAATTTTTATGCTAGAAAGCTGTTTCGAGAAGCAATAAGCTTAACAATGCTAATGTGGATCTCTTGGCCCTATCAATTAATAACCTTTACAAAATCTAAAAAAAAAAAAAAAAAACCTTTACAAAATCTAAGGATTTGTGCCCCATTTGCTCGCAAGAATTTCATTCAATTCAGTTCTCCTCTACAGAGGAGATAGGTTGATATGATTTTTTATATACCTCACTTAATATAACAAATATATTATTTTCATGTAAACCTGTGGTCTCCAATAAGAAAAGAATTCTGTTTATAATAAGAAAACTCATTTAAAAATAATGATAATAATAATAATATGTAATTAAAAATAAAATTTTCTAAATGCCCTTAATGAAATAATATAAACTATTAGACATTATTATTAAGGATTTATTTGGAACAACTTTTTTAATGTTTTTTAAAACAATTTTTAGTACAAAATACTCTGCATCAAAAAAAAAATTGTTCTAAAAAAGTTGCTTTAAAAAATAATAAGAAAACTATCACAAATTATGTCTAAGGCTTCGTTTGGGATGACTTTCTTACTGCTTAAAATAATTTTTTAATATAAAATTTTTAATTTTTATACTAAAAAGTTATTTTAAGAAATAGTAAAAAATCCGTGGGCTTCATTTGGGACGGCTTTCATAATGTTTCTTAAAGTAGCTTTTAAGTACAAAAAAATTAATTTTTGTACTAGAAAGCTACTTTAAGAAAAAGTATGAAAGCCATCCCAAATGAAATCTAAGGCTTCTTTTGGGACAGCCTTTTTACTGCTTCTTAAAGTTGTTTTCTAGTACAAAAATTTAAACTTTTGTATTGAAAAACTGCTTCAAGAAACAGTAAAAAAACCATCCCAAATGAAGCCTAAGTCTGCATTACATATGGATTACTTTCGTGAGACAAAAATTATGCTTCATAACTAAGCAATGGAGTAAATAATATAATAAAAATCAGTTTAGAAAGTTCCATAAAAACCATTGACACCTTTTAAACAAACTAATTCATGGCAACGGAACTTCAAACAGTTACAGGTTTTGCTCATCCAGGCCCTTAATGAAAGGCCCACACTCCGTTCTAAAACTTTGATATATAAGCCCATTTAAATTAACGGCGGATATGACCATGCTGAGTTTACTTAAAGTTACGGCCCATAATTAAAATATTCTTCCCTCTCTTGCAAAGCAGCCTGATCTGAACTTCGTAACATAATGAATTTCCCTTGTCCTTTTTTATTCTTTCAACTTGTGACCTAAATTTTGGATCGTTTAATTAAGAGGTGTTTCGAACATAGTCTAATGAACTTTGAATTGGGTTGACCAAGGTTTTTTTTTTTGGGACAGCTTTTTTGCTGCTTCTCAAAACTGCTTTCTAGTAAAATTCTAAAAAAGCTACTTTAAGAAGCAATAAAAAAACTGTCCCAAGTGAAGCCTAATGCCTCGTTTGGGACGGCTTTCTTTCTGCTTATTAAAGCGGCTTTTTAGTACAAAAAATAAAATTCTTGAACTAGAAAGCCGCTTTATGAAGTAGTAAGAAAGCCGTCCCAGACGAAGCCTAAGGCTTTATTTGGGACGACTTTCTTACTACTTAAAATAATTTTTTAGTTAAAAAATTAAAATTTTGATACAAAAATATTGATTTAAGAATCAATAATGAGCATGTTTGCCTTCATTACTTTGAGAAGCAATAATGAGCATGTTTGCCTTCATTATTAATGCCAAGTTAGTCTTCCTCTAGCCAATAAGACTTTCTTCACTAAAAATCAAATCAATTTGGCTTTGTTCATTACACCTTTGTCTTATCTTAAAGACCTATATAAAGTCATCATAATTTTGTTATGACTATTTCATCCATGTCTCTTTCACTTTAAGCACCTGTTTTAAGAGTTTTAGAGATACAAAAATTGTTATCTTATAATAATAATAATAATAATAATGAAAGTTCATCCATAATTTATTTCCATTTTAATTTTTCATGATTCATCCATATATAATTCTTCATCATGTGATTAATTAGCCTATTTGATTACAAGTTTTTAATTCTTAAGTCATGGGGTCTATAACACTGATAGATAAAGACCACCCTATTCCTAATACTAACTTATTCACCTCTTCCTTTATTAAATTATTTGTTTTTGATTTGACCATCCTTGCTAGTTAACTTATTATAAATAAAATATATATTGTGGCGTGCAAGATAATTATTCCATATTATTTGAAATTCAATTCAATTTAAAAAGAAATAACATTACTAAAGAAATAATAAGTATTTCCAACAAATTTTCTATCTAAAAATTAAGACTTCATTTGGGATAGTTTCTTCTTACTTTTTGATGTAGATTTTTAGTACAAAAATATCTTGAACTAAAAATTTTAGTACTAAAAAACTGCATTAGAAAGCACTAAAAATGTTGTTGCAAATGAAACCTAAGTGAACACAATAACTTTGTTACTATTAATTATTACTGCACATTCGTCTTCTTTTTCAATCATTGAGCTGCTTGTAGTCAGATTTAGGAGAAATTGTTATGTGCGAAGTCCAGAAGTAGCTCTACGTCCGGACTCAAATTACATGTTGACATGTGAATTTTTAATATTTATATTAAATGCTGGCACTTAGACTAGTGCAGCCTAATGACTCAACTCGGTTCAGACATGCCTTTTGTGTTTCAAGATGTGATAATTTTAAAATCAAGGCATACCAAACGTCCCAAGCATTTCATTGTCGAATAAGGATCGCTCTCTTCTTCTAGTAAGCTGATTTGTAAGGTCAGATTTATCTCCATAGTGGCACTATATCGATGGATATGAAGAAATGGCAAAGCTATATATTCTATTTGTGGTTTATCGTAATATAGTTGTGTTTAGGGTTTAGAACATTCGAACTTTTTGCTCTGCTACAAACCGGTGAATGTAGTTCGATTATGTGCATTTATATTTGAATTTAGGGAAATTAACTTAAAGTTATTACAAATATTTCTTTTCAATTTTTTTTTTTTTTTGGTGAAAATTGGAAAAGGGTCCCATACATTTAATATAAAGCAAGAGGAAATTTGTGATCATATAAAAAGTCCTTATTCTTGGAGATGAAATAGGAGGAGAATGAGGTGTGAATGAAGATGCGTGGACATAAAGGGGATTGGAGTTGACATTTTCAGTGCGCCTCACAGTTATAAGCTTTTCATGGAGTTCTTAGTGGAGACTGTAGAGGGAGAGCTGACCATATTGAAGTCTCTGATTAATTGTTTATTTTTTTCTCTTTTCTCCAACATATTTAACTTTTTTATTATGATAAAGAAATGTTAACTCTATAGCGGCATTTTCTAAATCCTTCAAACAATAGAGTGCTGAAATGGCCAACAAATAAGCCAAGAAAGATGAATTCTGATCTTCAATTGTTGCTATCCAGATTTAACAACTTAACCACCAGCTTAGCTGATGCTGACAAATTTCTATATTTCTAAGCCTCTTTTTATTGTCATATTTCTGAAAAATCAACATGGAAGATAAGGTAAGCCGGCCTAACTTTCTATGTCATTTATCCTCCAAATATTTCCTACCTCTTATTTCTCCCCTACTTACTTCCCACCACAGACCAACTCTTCACATTCTTCCACAACACTTAGCCTCATCTATTTGCAGGAGATTCCAATTCTTATATTTTGTTGAAACTTATTTGAGATCAGCCAGGACCAAAAGTCTGAGCTTTTTGACTGAATATGATTTGATCATTATAATAGTGATGAAGAAAGTCTTCAAGACTCCAAATAGAAGATATGTGCGATGAGTGAAAGATTGCTAGGAGTATCCGCACATAGCAATAATGTTGATAATCTTTGCGGTGGCTCTGCTCCTTGCCGGCATCGTCGTGGTGGTTATGATTCATCTGTGTGTGGTTTGGCAGACAATTGGGAGGTTCAGCAACCTTGCAGAAGCTGAAGACCACAGAAACTTGATCAAAGGGGTGTCGGCCGAAGAGCTCAAGAAGCTCCCTTGCTATGACTACAAGGCTGGGGTGAAGGGAAGGGGAAGTGAAGCAGAGTGTGCGGTTTGTTTAGAAGGTTTTCAGGTGGGTCAAAGGTGCAGGCTATTGCCTGTTTGCAGGCACAGCTTTCATGCAGACTGTGTGGATTCTTGGCTGATGAAGACTGCAATTTGTCCAATTTGCAGGAGTAGAGTGAGGGAAAGGGTATGTGGTTCGGTCGCTGGCGATCGGCGGAGGGATGAGTTGGAGTTGCAGGAAATTGCAGTGGTTGAGTCTGGAGCTCCACCACCTCTTCACGGTTCTGCTGCTTTATTATAGATGAATGGAGTGATACCCTTGGGCTGTTCTTACTTTGCTGTGTAATGAAACAACTGTATATAGTTCAATGAGTTCTGCAAAAATTTCTATTTCCATTCTAAAAAAAAAAAGAACTTTGGTTTGCGGAAATTGATTGCAGGTAGTCTGCACTTTTTTTTTTTTTTTAGAACGGGTATATATCCGCTGTAAGCGGCGTAACTAATCCCTCCGCGGAATCTAACGAGGCCATTCACTGGCATCGGGCTCACATTTGTGTTGCCCAACTGAAAAGTCGAGGAAGTAGTAGAGGGGATTCGAATCCGGAATGGGAGGTTCCCAACTGTGCTCGCCCAGCAACTACCCTAAACCTCCGTGGGTAGTCTGCACTCTCACTATTCATCTTCTTCCATCGGTGTAACAATTTTAGGGGTCGGCAGTTGATTTGCTCTATATAGAATATATTGCTTAGTTTGGTTAGTCTGCTGAGTACGATTGGGAACCCAATAATCCGAATCCTACAACCCGTACTCAAATCTCCTCGAGCAACAGCTCCTCTTAAGTGGAGCTCGATCAAGTGATGGTCAGTGTTTTTGGGATGGGTGCCTCTTCTAGGTCAGCTTAGGATTAGTCACACCGTCAAGCACCCTTTCGGGGGTGACAGCAGGTGGATACCCTATTCAAAAAAAAAAAAAAAAAAGAATATACTGTCAACTGCATACAGCTAAGTCCAGACCTGATTACTCTTTCTTCGCAACTGATTGATCAGTGGAGAAAATAAAATTATTTGACTGTGCTTCACCAGCAAAAAACACTATGCAGGTTTTTTTTCCCCTTTGGAACGTTGATTTTTAAGACATAAATTAGTTACATATGGAAAGAAATAGCTTAGGGGCTGTATCAGTATTTTGAATTCATATATCTTAAAACTATAGACTAAAATAAATACAATATATTTTAATGATTTGAATCATTTAATTATTCAAAAATAAATAAAAAAATAACTTAAGCAGAGATGAGTTTTTATAATAATTTAAATGTTTACTATATAAGTAAGTGACAATAATTAATTTTTTCTCCATCAATATTTTTTTTTATTTAATAAGAGATCATATCATCATATATTTTAAAAATAAAGTAATTATCTATGCTAAGTATATATTAGAATTAATAAGGTAGTTCCAATTGATCTCTTTCAAAGCAATAATGAAGCATGTGTTAGTGTTAGTATGTGTGAAAAAAAAAGTGTTAGTATGTGTGGAATCTGATCTCAACTCAGTTTGTCAAAGTGTGCAAAAATTTGAAAAAAAAAAAAGATAAAATAAAATTTTGCACGCTAGCAAACGGCAACCGCCTAAACCACCAACAATCACAACCATCGTAATCTTCCATGGGCCCCCATTATTGTTGAATAAGATATTATTTTTAATATATTACATAGTATTTTATTTTATGTTAAAACATTACAGGAAAATCATACATTACCGACGGATTTTTCCAACAAAAATCACTATTAATTTTTCCAATTTATTTGCAAGTTTTCGGTGAAACCCGTGTAGAAAACATCATGCGAAGGGTTTTTTTCCGCTAAAAATATTTCTGAAATTTCCAGCTGTTGATAGCGGCGGATGGAGCAACCAATTGGCGCTAATTGCCTCCGAAAATTTTCTGTGACATTGCACCATCGGAACTACCAGACGGTAATTTCCACGTGGTGTTCCGCTGGAAATGCCAAAAATTGTCGACAGTTTTTTGCCCTTTTCCGTCGCATCACTGCCTCTCGCGATAATGAAAGTTTCTGACAAAAATTATGCTGGAAAGTTGCCAGAAATCTGTAGTAATGCGAAAAAAAAAAAAAAGACAACTTCTTATTATTCCACTAAAACATTTACAAAAAAAAAAACTTGCAGTAATTTATACAAGTAAACAGAAATTGATATTTCATCTTCACCAACATTGCTAATCAAAATATAATAAAATCATTTAAATCATATAATATGTATATATAATAGTTAACATTGCTAACAACTTCAAAAAATTTCTTTATTTCTGTGTTAGGTGGCTCTTCCATATGTTCTCTTAAATTCGGACATGCTACATCAAAAAAAAGTTTTCATATGTTCTATTAATTTGATCTTCGTCCATTGTTTTAGAAGTTCTGGATTAACTTGCATGAGTATCTCTATATGTCTCGTACTCTCTAAGTGAGATCCAAAATCAATATCCTTAAACAAATCCACTAAAATATAAATCAACCATAACATCCTCGGATTTTTAAAAAAGCTTAATTTTTGTGCTTCTAGCATGAATATCTAAACATTTCATCCAACTTAAACTATGGTAGTTGACATACGACATGAATGAAAGAATCAACTCCATCAATAAATTCAAATGTCAATGCGTTTGCCCTGGTAGTAATTTGTTGTACATCAAATACCTCTCCTCTTGGATATTCATATGGATGTTGAATTAATAATCCTAAAATAGAACAAATTTACAAAAATCAGTTATTTTGATGTGCAACTCCAAGGGTATACAATGCTTAGGTATCCAAGTCTACATAATCACTTTCATTAATCTTATAAATTGTTCATTTTATAACTAACGAATCACAAAAAACCTAAACCCGGAAATCCAAAACGTCTCAATGACAAGTTAGTAAACTCTAAACATTTAAAAACACATATAATCATAAGTATTTTCATTCTAACATCACTCAAATTCTTCCATACATCACCCAAACTCATGTATAATTAGGGGTGTCAATTTCGGGTCACGGGTCGGGTTCGGGTCGAACCCGAAATTGACCTGGTACTATCGGGTCAACCCGAACCCAACCCGTTTTTGAAAACGAGTCAGTTTTCCTGACCCGAATCCAACCCTCTTCGAGTTCGGGTCAACCCAACACGACCCGAATGACCCGTTTCCAGCAAAAAATTGCTAGTTTTCGGGTCAAAATTGGGTTTTCGGGTCAAAGGGTTAATCCGAACCCGACCCGATTTTTGAAACGGGTCGAAATGTTAAACCCGAACCCGACCCGTTTCGAGTTCGGGTTGACCCTAACCCGAAATTTTCGGGTCGGATTCGAGTCGGATTTTCGGGTCGTGTCAAATATTGGCACCCCTAAGTATAATTACCCTTTAATGTCTACTCCAAAAATTCATCACATAACCCTAAACCCTAATAAATTAGTTTGTGCACCAAAATAAATGAACAAAAAGCTCTATAAATATTTACTATACAACAAGATCTACGAAGTTACAACATTGAGTTTAAAAAATACTCTAAAGTCGGAATAACACGTATTCAAATAGTTCAAATTGCATTAAAATCAAAAGAGTAAAGAGAACGAGTTTTACTTTTAAGTCTTGAAGAAATGGAGAGAAATGAGCAAGAAATCACTTGGATCAGCAAATGGGGGCAGAGCAGCTGTCGACTTCGTCTTTGGGCGGAAAACTGTGAAAATGATGAAGAGAGTTGTGTTAGGGCAAAATAGGGCCGACATTTTCTATCAGTTTTTTTTAGCAAAAATAAATATTTATCAGTGGCAGATAATCCAACGAAAAAGCGACAGGAGGAGCAACAACCAACATAATTTTTTTTGCTGGAATTTCCCGCGATAAAACCGAAGGTTTTTATCAGCAATTTTTTCGCCGATATTAAATGATTTTCCTGTAGTGAAATATATACAAAATAAAATGAAATTAAAAATAAATGTTAAATAACAAAGATAACCATGGGGGCCTTAAGAATTTAATTTTAAAAAATAGTGTTTTAAGGGAAACATATGAGTATTGATTTTAATTAAAAGAATGAACCTAAATATATGTTAAAAACTTGCCAAAATTGTTTAGGTATATATATAAGGTTAATTTGGAATAATAATTAAATAATTAATAAAAATAATTAGATGGAGCATTTTTATGTTAGAATATTCTTAATCTACTTTTAAGTCAATCTTAGGAAATATTTAAATTTATTAAAAGAGATTTTGGCTAAAACAAAATGTGAGGTTGAAAGATAAGCTTTTCTCCTGCAAGAATATTTACTAGAGAAATTATTACGTGTGGAGTCCGAAAGTAGTTCTGGGTCAGACTCCAATAAAATCATGATATGTGGATTTTTATAATATTTTTATTTTCTTTTTTTTTCCTTGACAGCCCGATGACCTGACCTTGTGCAGAGGTGATAGTTTTGACTTTTTGAAAAAGGCTTTCACCAACCTGCTCAAAATTAGGGTTTAGGGTTGACACTCCGTTTTAAAAAAAGAAAACCCTCGAAAGCTCCTCAATATTTAGCATTTTAGCGGAATAAAGCTTTTGATACATGCAGAGAAGAAAAAACGAGAAACAACTGATGAAGATGGAGACTAGTTTAGGAGATGACATTGCATTCTTTGATGAGATGACATGCTCACAGGACATTGCAGTTTCACATCTATGCGAACGTCCAGGAAAACTTGAAGATAACAAAACTACATCAAACTGTGGAGAGTTTACGATATGAAACAGAAGTTAATTAAGTTAGTTAGATGTATTGTAGGTTTTAACTTATCGGTAAATTTCAAACTACTCTGAAGTTTTACTGTGTTTTCTAAAAATGTATAATGTTTAGGGTGTATAGACATGTTAATTATGTGTTTTTCCTCCAATGAAATTTTTTTCCTAATTTGTAGATTGAATTTTTACAAAGGGAATTTTATTGGAATGTTATGTGTACCTTATACACACTGTTTATTGCCTGTAAAATGCTTAAATGCACGTTGTGTATAATTTCCCTTGTACACAATGTGTACAAGAAAAAAAAAATAAATATATAATAAAAATTCACGCGTACAATCCAAGTGTAATGATTTCATTGGAGTACAGATGCATAGCTACGTCTGGATTCCATTAATTAATTTATTAATTAATATTTAATTACATATTTTATAATAATTTTATTTATTTAATCATTTAAATAGGATATCAATTGAACCAAATGATTCCTAAAAATTTGGACCAATTCAACGGTTGGCCAATTGAACCGACATTTCGAAACTTCGAATCAGTTCACATCGATTTGATGTTGAGCCGATTTTTATGGTGAATCAAACCGGCCATATGACCAGTTCACAGTTGAACATGTCGATCTAGTCAGTCTAGTCCGATTTTTAACACCATGGTTATAACACAACTCAAATGATTCTAATGACAACAAAATAATATGAATTCTTCCATCACTGACACTAATTCATAACTTCTAAGAAGAATAGCAAAAAAGTGCCTTGCTGGCCTACAAATCCAGCCGTTTGGCTAGGACAATCAACACATTTTATAAGGAATTTAGTGTGTTAAACAAGGAGAATCAACCTCTTGACAGTATTAACATTTATAATGCATAATTAATCAACTCCTTTTTATATTATACTTATTTTAAAATAAATTTAATAATTATAAAACTCAGCTTAATAAATTTGAATCCGGTTTGTTTGTCCATCTTGCTATCAGCTACATATTTCTGAAGTGCGACGAAGACATTTGAATTTTATAACTTTTACTAGTTTCAGTCTTGGCATATTCCAAGATTACTTCTTCTCCCTTCTCTCTCTAATGCAGCCAAATGCTTCAACTAAAACAGAGCACTGCAAGAACTAATACACTTAACTCCTCTCTCCTTTGAATTGGCAACTCTCTCCCTTTTTTTTTTTTTCATTTGGCCGGCAATCCTTCCCTTCTTCCATCACTATACCAAAACCTTACGATACTTCCCTAACAAATTTTCCATATGAGCATCTCATATTTCAAGGAGAAAACATAGATGTGAGACTAAAATCAGTCGCTTTCTGGCAGAAATTTGCACAAGAAAGGTAACGGCTCTTATTTTGACAGTATTTCTCGGTCTTCAATGGCTTTGATGATTTTTTTCATCTATTTATTTGCAGTGACAGTATTCAAAGTGCAAGATGATAGGTACATTATTAACATTTATGGCCTTTGTTTTGATCTTAAATTTAGTTTGTTTTTCATAACAATTTGACATTCCTGCTAACAGGGAATTTTGTGCTTATTGGGATCATTGCAATTGCCGTAACTATAATAGCTGTTGCATCATTGTATTTACTGAAAAGGAAATCTAGGAAAGTTCCTGCAAAGGAGATTCATGCAATTCATTCAATTTCTGGTAATTCGCTGTAGAAATTTTCATTATATGCTATCTTTTGGAGAATTATTCTGTTTGACACTCTATGAAGCTTACTCTTAAGAAAAAAAAATCTGTAGTTTCTGAAGCGCTGATGCTTCAAGAGAATGACTGTAAGGAAATTCCTATCAAAGAGATTTATGCTGCAACCAACAATCTACATATCCATAACTTTATTGGTCAAGGCGTCGCTGGTAAGTTCTTGGTATAATAAAGAAGAAATATTACGTTAATAAATAGTAAAAAATTTATATTGCAAACAAGTTGGCACAATTGATAATTTAGATATAGTCAAGATTCATATTTCATTTAGAACAATCATTTTTCTTCACCTTTAACAGAATAAAGATGCCACTTAATGCACATTAACACAATCTATCAGTGAAATCAAAAATTTTCTCCAGCTTTAAGAATTAATTATGTTGGAATGGCATCCTGAAGTAGTTGGTCACCTTTGCCATAAGACCTTTAGTTTGTTTAGGCTTCATTTGGGATGATTTTCTTTCCGCTTTCTAAAGCAGCTTTTTAGTACACAAAAATCTTAAGTGTTATACTAAAAAACTGCTTCAGAAAGTAATAAGATAGTCTTCCCAAATGAAGCCTTAGTTGTAAACGCAGTCAGATTATCAACTAGCTCTTTGCATTTATCTTTTAAGCTTTATTAAGAAATTCTCTTCCATCTTATACTCCTTTTTTTCGTTTTGAATTAAGGAAAGGTGTATAAAGGTGTCCTTTCCAATGGATGGCATGTTGCAATTAAGCATATCGTTAAGGATGGGCAAGCTGAGACCTTTCTAAGAGAAGTTACTAGCCTTTCGCATGTTAGGCACCCTAACCTTGTGATTTTGCGAGGATACTGTGAAAAAGAATTTGAGTGCTTCCTCGTTTACGAGCTGTGTGGGAATGGCAGTCTTTCTGAATGGCTTTTTGGTACTTCAACTGGTTTTATGCAAGACTCTGCTTAAGATTGTTTCTTGCATTTTCTTGCATTTACTGATGCTGTTTATATCATATAATAGGAAGGGAAAAAGTTCTTTCATGGCATCAGAGACTTAAGATAGCTATTGGCAGTGCTCGTGGCCTTCATTTCCTCCACACATTTGAAGGAGGGTGCATAGTTCACCGTGATATCAAGGTTAGGGCATCTCCAACCGAAAAACCCATTTTCCACTCTAAAATGCTGTAAAACTTCAAAATGTTGTAATTCATCTCCAATCAAACTGTATTTTTTTCTTCTTTCAAGCGCTTTCTGCGAAGGTAGCAATCTCTCTCATCTTTCACGCGCTTTTCTCCTCTTTCGCCTCGTCTTCGACAAATTCAGGAAACCAATTTTTTTGTGTAGGTGAATAGTGCGACCCCAATATTTTAGGGTTTATTGACGTCGTACTGTTCACCTACCAAATTTTGGTGTGAGATTTGGAGTTTGAATGCAGCGAATGGATGACAACATACGGTGGTATGCAGTTCGGTTGGAGATGACCTCAGTAGCAATTGTGTGGTACATGCTGACTTCTTGTTGAATATGCGTACTCTGAAAGTTGCATTCTTCGTATTGCGTATGAGCTTTCTGGATATTTAGAAAAAAATTATTACTTAAGTGTTTTGAAATGATTTAATCAATACTTTTTCCACTTCTGTTTATCTACATCTTAAATTTGATAGTATTATAAGAACTAAGAAGTGCTAGATTTCTAGTTACATTTGTTTTTTTACTAATCATACCTGAAGAATATAACCATGAGATTGGTTCCTTTAGTAAACTTCGGTAAACTTTTCCTTTGATAGCAATCATCCTGATTCTAAGTGATCAAATTTTATACTAATCCTAACCACATAGGGCCATTGCAGCCAACCAACATTCTCCTAGATGACAACTTCGAAGCCAAACTTTCTGACTTTGGCTTATCCAAATTCATAGACGTTGGGGTCTCTCATGTCAGCTCTGAAGTAAGAGGAACCTTTGGCTATGTCGACCCTGAATACAGACAAAACCACCATGTAAATGCAGCAGGAGACGTTTACAGCTTCGGGATGGTTCTGCTCCAGATTATCTCAGGGAAAAGAGTGATTGGTCTGGACATAACAATGCCAGCTTCATTGCACCAAATGGTGAGCTGAAGAGATCAAGTGCTTTGGTTTTTATGTCATAACAAAATGACATATTTCTGCTAACATATTACTATCATCTTCAGGCTAAGACTGTTATGAACGGAGGAAACACTGCAGAATTTGTAGATCTAAGAATGAATGGAGAATTCTCAATGGAGGCTTTCAACCTGGTTCTCAAAGTCGCCATCTCTTGTACTGCCCACAGGCTACAGCGGCCATCAATGGGGGAAGTTATTAAAAAGCTAGAGAAAGCCCTGGAAATTTCAGCAAGAAACAATGAAGCTTTTTCTGTAAGCTTTGCGTGATCTCGAGTACAACTGAACTGGCACTTTGCTGATAGGATCTGTACTGCTACAAGAAAGAGCTACTTTGTAATGTGAATGTAAATTATGAAAGTGGAGGATGCGAAATAGCTTCTGTGTCTTCTTATAGAAGATCTGCTAAATGTTTTTTTGCTTTGCCACTTTTGAACATTCTGATAGATATTAGATTGATTAAACCATTGTGGGTGCAACATATCATCATGTAGACCATGCCATAAAAGCTGCAATATTATTTAGGCAAGAGGATGCATGAACTTGTAGGAGATATTATTTGCTTTTCCTAAAACTCTTAAGAGAACATGAAACTAAAAAGAAAAGAAAAAAATATCATACAAAATTAATGTGTCAATATTATGCAGAAATGCCACTTGCTGGGTGCCAGTGAGGATTTATTATTCTGTGCGGAGTCCGGAGAGCGTCCAGAGACCAATAAAAATGCGCCACGTCACCCTATTGCTAGGTACCCGTGCTCGGTACCGCTGGGTACCCAGCGCTTAACCGAACGGTTCTCCCGTCCGGTGTCCGCACAAAATAATAGCTCGTTGTCAAGCTGCTTTGCTCACGAAGCAAGGTTGTAAAATCCATATTTAAAAACCCTACTAAATTCAACACAAAAATATTTGTATTAAAATGTTCATAAATTCAGGCCAGGAAGGTCCAACCTATTTGATATTTCTCAAATAACTTGAAGTAATTACAGCTAAAATATATATATTCTTTATCGGGCATGAATCTCAAGGCAAATTCTAATTGGAAACTTCCGATATTAGATCTGAAACAATTCAAACTCCGATTTCGGAAAACTTATAGTCGAATTGACTGTCTCGAAGCAACGAACTCAACGACACCAAAATAAATCCAATCCGAACCCAAATGGGTCCAAATCGAAGGCCTGAAGCATATTTGAAAGCTTCAAAGAATAAATTGGATTATCAAATGATATCCAAATATTGAATGTTTATTGTCGAATCGAGCAGCTTGACAAGACAAATCCAACGAGTCCAAGATCATTGAATTTTGACATTATTAATGAACTTAAATACTCGATAAACAGTCTATAACCAAAGGAATCAATTTTGGTCATCCATCGAAAACACTCCCAACATACTATTAATTTTCTTCATATTTACTAGCCATGCAACTCCCAAAAAATTAGAAATAGACCCCCCCCCCCCCCCCCCCCCCCTTTTTTTTTCCCTCCCCATTCTTTACAATTAGGGGGGAGGGAAAAAAAATCTGAGATCTCGCTTGCCACCAAAATCCTCCTCAACCACCGTCCAGCCACCGACTGTCACCGAGCCTCTACCCGACCACCAACTATCGCCGCACTTCTTTCTGGCCACCGACATTCGCAGGACATCGGTCTGGCCACAGACTATTATCGGACCTCTGCCCTGCCACAAATCGTTGTCGGACTTCTGCCCTGCCACCGAACATTGTCGGACCTCTGTCCGGTCAACAGCCATCGCAGGAATTCTTCCAGGCCATCGATCATCATAGGGCTTTCACCCAACCACCATCCATCAACTGACTTCTATCTAATTACCAACTATTGTCTGACTTCTGCCCAACTTCCTAAACTATTATAATTTCTCCGTCTCCAAAATTAAAGGGTGAGTCAAGTTTTGTGGTTCATTCAAATTTAGTGTAATCATTTCAACTCAGTCTGGCTCATGGTTTTTTCTCTTTTTCAGGATTTTTCGCATAAAAATCATGGTGTTATATCTTCTTTGTTTGTGTGTTGAATAATCGTACAATACTAAGATGAGAAATTCCCTCACTCTACTGCCGCATATATTCTAGCTCGCAATAATATATATATATATATATATATAATTAACATGCAAAGTATGGGAAATTTTGGGAATTCTAATAGATGTAAGTCTCCTTCCAATTAGAATAGGACATTCGAATAGATGTAAGCCTCATAAATTTTCAATATAATGGGCCACTTTGCATATATTACAAGGTCATAAGACCTAACCGTTTTTGGGCAACTTACAATTGAATAGTGTTGCGTCCAGGAGTATTCGCGGCCTCGAGATTCGTGCCCAATCAAGATAATTTTTTGATGACGTATCAAATAGTAAGCCCCTTCATGATTTATAATCGGTCATTCCAATGATTATAAGTGTTAGGTGTTGGTCCAGTTTTAGGATAATTGTTCCTAGTGTCCATTGTATTCTCATAGTGTTATAAATAGAGAGGTTTGGAGTGCCATAAAGGTATGCCCCATATAATAAGCCAAATTGAATAAAAGAATAAGAATTCATGTAGCTCCTCTCTCCCTCTCCTCCCTTCCCTCTCACTTTCGTCCAAGAATTCCTCCAAGAAATCTTAACAAGTTGTATCAGAGGCTCATTGAGGCTATCTCGAGGTGAAGGAAGGTTCTTGCAATCAAAAAGGGAGATGAGAGGTCTACGGTCGGGCTGAGGCAAAGGCTCACAGCCGTGAGCGATGGTCGCATGTAATTCAAGCACACGAGGCGTGAGCTGCAACGCGGAGCATGCAAGAGCAGATGCATGTACGTGTTTGTGCTTATTACAGGATTAATCGCAGACGCACATACAGTTTGATGTCAAGAAATATATATATTAATTTCTTGGACAAGAACCTTCCTCCGCCTCAAGATCACCTCAACGAGGTTCTGATATCACTTATTAAGATTTCTTTGAGGAATTCTTGGACGAAAGTGAGAGGGAAGGAAGAAGAAGAATATATATATATATATATATATATATATATGAATACAAGAATCCTTTATTCCTTATTCAATGGGATTATTATAGCATTTTAACCCATATCAACCTATGCTTGATTTATAGTCATTTACAAGTAAAGTGCCAGCTTGTGAATCAACTAATATAAAATCAGACCAATATATAATAATCTTCACATTTGTCTGATTTTACGATTAAAAAACCTCATGTTTACAAGAACCTTGTGCTTGCAATAATCTGACCTACTCCCTACGCTAACGACATGAGAAAACCTCCGAAACCGAGCCCCTGCTCGCTCTCGGCCTCCATTGTGCATTTTGATTTGCGGCTCCAACTCATGTTCCCGTACATTCTGAACCATGTACACCTATATCTGTCGTTGTTCCTCCAGTGACATGCATGCATGTGCCTTGTGTATTGCCTGCTCTTATGAGCTTCTGTCCCATGCATCAGCACCGAGCATCCTTTAGTTCACCTGAAATCCTCAGGCACCCGTGCATACTCTGACCTGTAACTTCACAAGAGCCACCTGTCTGATCTTGAGGTTCTTGATCATGTCATATTGTCTCCGCTGCTATGACACACCAAATCAAATCGAAACTAATCACGATCTACTGGTATTTTGACATAGAAGCTCAACCTCAAAAGTTCTAAACAAATATTTAATCAAGCAATAAACAAAAATATCCTACCAGTTTTCTATCTTATATGCTCGCTGCAGATGTTCCTTCTTAACACGCCGGAGAACTTCCCCAATATGCTCTGAAGCATCTTCCAAGTTTTCAACACGAACCTAACCATGAAGTCAATTAAAACATAAGCCATTTCAAGTTCTGGATTTATTAATTAACAATAAAATGTCAAGGTTAAAAGGATCATTAGTAACGTTGAAATGCCACATAAAATTCTTTCATTGATTAACATCAAAGTTGGCCAAAATATAAAACCCAACGAAAGAAGTTTCTTTCTAAGAGGCTTAGTTAAACATAGTTATTTCAACAAACAATAAGTATTCTGAATACTCCCGTTAAAAATAGTGACAGGAAAAGATAACATTTTAATGTCCAGTGAATCCTTTATACCAAACATCAGATATTTGAATCGACTAAAAGTAATATGCAAATGATGTTCCATGCAACAGAATTCTGTCATATGGGAAACACAAGCTCAGATTGACTTGTTCAAAGAGAATCTGAGAAAAATACTGGAACCAATTTGCCATGGCAATGAATAATCCATACTTAATTTAGATTCCTTATACAAATGAAGATAATCATAATGTGCATGGCCCGATCAAAGGTTTTCTCAGTGATTCTATGTTAGTTTCAATCACAACAATTCAAAGTTTCATACATGAATGCATCATAGCCTTATGCCCAATTTAAGTTATGAAAATTTATAAAAAGGAGCATTATCAATTTAATTAAGTGGAAGAAGTATCTTTGAGAGATAATATAAAAAGGAGCGAATGCATAAAATCAATTTCGTCATGTTGAATACGTGAAACAGTTTTTTTTAGTTCAATAGAATGCATAAAATCCATTCTCACATTCTATTGAATACGAAAAACTATTTTTCACATTTTATTGAATGTGAAAAATGATTTTCCTAATTCTATTTGGATCAAATTTTTAAGTTAATATTGGAAATATAGGAAAGGGGTCTTATATCATTTTGATCTTCCTTTTTACCTAGATGTTAGAGTTCCATGGAACTCATACTCTAAATTCCATCAATTATTGATCAAAAACATCATAAGAAGACAAATGACTAGAAATTCCTAAAGGTTATAACTAATATCCAGCTCTAGTGCTACTAATTTTGAATTCATTATCACCGGCGTTCGAGGCGAAGAGACCGGCGCGCGCACCACCACTAACCTTCACCTTGACCCTTCTCAATCTTTTTTCTAGAAATAGTCACTCACACATGATATTGATGATCCTCCTCTTACTCTAGTTAAAGTAATAAGGAATGATAAAAGATGGTGGCTTTCTTCTTCTTTTGTAGCTCTTGTATATCCTCGTGTGTTAGCACAAAAGATGATTGCACCTTAAAACTATTGGATCAAGAAAATCAAACAGCTTTAGAAGGAGAACAAAAGAGGAGTTTATATATTCTATGCTGACTTTTCCCAAAGCTAACTCTTCATACACAACAAATTGATGCTGATGACCAAGAATGGATAGAGAAAGATTTGATTAAGTGAGGAAGTTATAATTACAGGGTGATTTATTGAATTAAATTATATGTTAATAGAGGTTTATATATAGCCAATAGAAAAGAATATATTAATAATAATAAATATCAAAATATTATATTTACATGTGCTATAATTTTAATGATTGTTACAAGATCTAATGTTACAAAAATTTTATTCATCAAATTCAACGTTTTTTTTCATTTTTTTTTCCAAATTTAAATTCATTTAATTAAGCCATATGCAAATTTAATATGGTTACTATAATATATATACATATATTTTTTAATTTTTATGTGGGATAATTTTGTGGTCATAATATCAAGATATTTTTATTGGTTTGAAAGTTTAGTGATAAAGAAAATTTAATGAGCTACTTTTAGTGTATATTTAAATTTATAAATTATTAATTAATTGTATAACTCTCACAATAAAATGCATAATTTTACATTTCTACCTTGTTTACTGTTTTAATAAAGCATTAAACTTTATGTATTAATTTGGCATTCTTTGCTTTAAATAGATATGAAAATATTTGATGTATAATAAAATACTTCTTAAAAAACACTTGTTAGAAAACAATTCAGCCTTTTAATGTTAGGAATTTAAACTTTATTTTGCCTATGAAAAACTTCATCAAAATCTGGAATTTAGAGAGACTTTCATTTGAAAAATAAAATAAAATAGCTCCAAACATTTTAATATTGCCTAAAAGGGGAGATAAACAGCAAAAGAGTACAAAAATGATACATAAGAAAAAGTATTTAACATGTACTACATTGATAAAGGATAAGGAAGAAAAAGTCCTCCTAAATCTAGGGTTGTAGGTTTCCAACACCTATTGGTAAAGCTGACTCTCTCTCTCTCTCTCTTCCTTTATGTAGATTATTCTAGAACATTCATACTTATTTAATATTAGGCTACAAAGGTTGAATGTATCATAGACGATGGGCGAGAGAGGTCAGAGGGATCGTAGTAAGTAGAAGAATGTGATCAAGGGGACCGTAGTTGGGCGATAGAGGTCAAAGGGATCTAATCGACAGGCGACTATAGTCAAAAGGACCATACTCAATGGGTAATGAAGGTCAGAGGGGCCATTGTTGAGCTACAAAGGTCAAAGGGACCGTAGCGGGTTGGCGGCGGTGTTCGAAGGGAACCTTTTCAAGCGGCGAAGGTCGGAGGAACCATAATCGGTGGGTGATTCTGGTCGAAAAACCATAATTATGCGATGGAATTCAAAGAGATCATAGTCGAGCAACTGAGGTCGAAGGGAACATTATCATGTGAAAGAGATTGGAGGGATCGTAGTTGGGAGATTGAGGTCAAAAGACTGTAGTAGGCATATGATGGAGGTTGAGTGGAGACCCAACGTGTAACGCCCCAAGATCTAAATGGAGAAATGTGAACATACTTTCCTATACTTCTAAGAATTCTTTTTTCCTAATTGGATATTCTAGCTAATCATCAATAATATCTAAATAAACATTTAGAGTGCACAAACTATAAATTCCATTCTATTCCTCAAATAATTGTTTATAATAGTCTAGATTTTAATATTTCCAACAAGATATATTTAAATAAGAACTGCAAAATTATGCCGCAGTGCCACCAACAAAACTCTCAACTCTCTCAAACTTCTTAGGTTCCATTCCTAGCACCATTACAATACCACCAGGTCATAACACTTTCATCAAAAACCTTTTTTTTTTTTTTTTTTTTTCATTTTTCCTGAGAGTACAGTGTTAGACTGCCAAAACTCTACACCAAAGCGCTCGCAAAGAAAAATTTATTTGACTCCTAGCTTTCCTTAGTCTCGGCCCGCCTTCCTTCATTCCTCTACAATACATTCAACTAAATAAGATTATATTTACAGTTACCCCATCACTTTAAAATATAATTATGAGCAAATAATTACCTATATTTCTGAGAATGAATATTATACGACGATGGTGGTCAGATGGATGTCCGACAGCGATGGTTCGGCGAAGGTTTAGCAGCAAAAACAAAGCTGCAAGGGTTCATAGGCAATGGTGCCTGGGTAGAGCTATGGTATTCTTCAAGCCTTAGGGTGATCTTAGTCTACCCAAGGTCTAAGCCCCCTCCAAAAGTCTCTCTCATGTGAGAAGTAAGGGGTCTATTTATAAATTTTTGAGAGGATCTAGCTAGAACAAACTTGAAGTGCTCCATCAGATGACTTATATTGATTCCCTCAATCAAAGAGCATTCATCAAACATTTTAAGTGCTTCAACGGTGTTATAATTAAGCATTCTTGGGCTCATTGGATTCTTCTCGTTGAGCCACTTGACTGTACCAAGCATGCTATATTTGGATATCATTTGGTTATGTAATTAATGATTTATGCTTCCAAAGTATTCTTTGGGCTCATTTAGACTCAGATTGAACCGATTTTGGGTTGTTGGGTATGTCCGTTTCAGATGATCAATTTGACTATTACTTTATTGAAATCGGAGTTTGGCCTAAAATTAATTTTGGAAGTTTCAAACTCATATATGAATCAAGATTCATGCTTGAGATGATTTTTGGTGACATATCAAATCAAATCAATCATATATTTGATTTTAATAGTTTAAATATAGTCTAATTAGTAGAAAATTGAATCTATTTGTTATAATCAAAAGTAATATAATACAAAGTTATTTGGTGAAGCAAAATTTTAATATTAATAAGAAAAGATTTAATTTATTTAACAAGCAGTTTATTAAACATATTCAACATACATTTAATATAAATAAGAAATATTAAATAAAGAATATATTATTGATGAAATAGTTAGTAAGTAAGTAAAATATAATATAACTTACTATAACATAATTATAATAGAACTTTATAATAGAATCTATTTTGTCGCATAGATTACATGATTATCGTTTTTGTCATAAACTATTCTTAGACTTACTATTAGGGGTATCAATATTTGACCCTATAATGCCCAAAAAATTCAAGTTAAGGCAAGTTTAAATTTTCTTTTTATGTTAATTGAAGCATATGTTACTTATGAAGTTAATTGTATATGCATAATTAGTATAATTATAACTGTTACATATGTCACAATACGTACTTTATTTCCACTAGAGCTTCTACATTCCACTAACCACGCCATGAATTGGCTGGATTAGATCCTACGGCTCGAAATTTTTGGGAAGCATGTAGTGGGAAAAGTGATAGAGATTAAAATATAAAAATAATATGAATAAAAAGCATAAATCCTATGGTGGGCTGAAATTTCTCTCAGTAATGCAGCATTAGCATTCTTCTCCCATTTTCCATCAACTCACTTAGTGTGCGAAGGAGCTTGAGGCCATAAAATGCTATGGGACGAATTCCAAAAATATTTTCCAGCAAATTAAGGTAAGGTAAATTAAGAAAATATTTTAGTTGGTGATTGAAAATTTTATTTGGTTGAAATCAAGTGAAGATTGTTGTTTAATCTAAGTAGGACTACTACTTTTGGTGTTGTAATTAAATTCAAGAAATAATATGGGAAGTACTATTATTTGTTGATGTTAGTTAAAAACAGGTTAAGGCTAAACTAGTAGCAGAAAATATTAAAAAAGAGGACTTAGAAGGAAAGGAAAAGGACTTTATGGAATGAGAAAGAGTGCAATTGAGATTATATACAAGAGGAAAGGAAGACAAAGTCTAGGAGAATAAATTCCTAGCAAGATGAGATACCCAAACGAGATTATAAAAATTAGCAAATGTTTTTATTATTGCACTTGATCTTTATTATGCTTACGGCCGCATGTATTTCAATTTATTTTAATTTATTTTGAATGAATATGGACAAATTTATATAGTAAAAATACAGCAAAAGCACAACAGGAAAAAGGACAGTAAAAGCGCAGCTAAAGGGTAGCAAAAGGGCAGCTAAAACGCAATTATGTCATCAAAGCATATGTCATTATGACTAAAAAAGATGACTATATAGAAAGTGAAATAAGTTATATATGAGGGATATGCCTGCACAAGTAAAGACGAAAGACGCGATGAGATAAGGCTACACCATCAATTCTAGAAGTTGGAAAATTTGACTCAACCCTGAATTAGATAACAACTTTCATTTTAAAAGTTGAAAAGTTGGACCCAAACTTGAAATGGAATGCTAAAAAGGTTCAAAAACTTATTGTCATCATATGACTTGTTTAAATGTATTGAACAATTTTGACAAGATGATTAATATTGCTTATAAGCACTTTTAGGCTCAATATGACATATCAATGTGTTTTAATTATGTTTATATTTTTAAGCATTTCTTAAGTATTTATTATTATTTTTTATAAATTGCTTGTGTATTTCATTGAGCCTACCTCATTAGCAGTGGTTATACTATATGGAAGGGGAATGAGCCTTTGAGACAGTAAAAAGAGGTGACCATTCTTTTGATATAAATACATTTCGGGTGTAAACATGATCTAAAATGATATTTGAATGCTATGTGTACAAACTTTTAGTTATGTGAGTAAATTTTAAAAGTTTTAGTTGAGCTTTATATTTACTTCAATTATATTTGATATTCTTTAAGGGACCATATATGCTTCACATTATTAGTTATGAAATTAGATAGGTTGGATAGTTATGAGAGGCTAAATAATATCTTTTTCTCACTCTATTCTAAAAGTAGTGGCTCATAATAGGTGTTAATAAAAAGGAATCGATTTAGATTTTCATTTTCTGTTATACTCCAGATTGACTGTTAAGGAGTAGGCCAAACTGGGGTGTGACAGACCCGACCCAAAACCCATTTGGACCCGACTTAAAAAAATTTAAGGTTCGGGTATACACATGTTTGTCAAATGGGTTAGGTTCAGGTTTGATTTCCGGACCTCTTCCTAAAATTAGGTCGGGTTCGAGTTGACCCAAAAAATCTTGAATCAACTCAGAATGACTCGGATCCCGCACACCTGAACTCCCAAAATGAACCGGACTCTTGAGCAATCGAGCCAACCGTGCCCTCACTCTAACCTCCAATACCATCACTCGAGAGAACGGGCTCGTAATATTGTCGATCTGTGATGATCCCGCTATCGCAGCTGCTCCCGACATTCCACACCCGAGCTCGCCCACGTTCTCCATGTATACAGCCACGCTAGCATACATATGCCCTCACCGGCCTGGCCCACACAGCTCTTACCTTATTCCCTGCACACGCTTTCGCCTGCTATCTAGGTGGCTTTGCGGGTTGGCATGCCGGGTCAGGTTTGAGTCTGGGAATCAAACATGTTTTATAAATTGGGTCAGGTTTGGATTAGGCAGGTTAAAGGCAGGTCAATTTTCAGTTGGACCTAAACATGACACGAAAACTTATTTTGACACGCCTTTTTAATTAATATACCTTTAATAATTTATATATCTAGAAAAATCATCTTCAACGTGTATGAATCTCGATCCAAATCTAAATTGGAGATTTCAAAATTAAATTTTAAACCTTCCAAACTCTTATTTCATCAAACTTATATACAAATTGAACATCTCAAGGATATGAACCCAATGACACCAAATTCAGTCAAATCCTACCCCAAATGGGCTCAAATCAAAGGACCAAGGCTTATTTGATTTCTTCAAAGCATTAATTGGATGACTACATAATATTAAAATATTAAATTCTTACAGTCAAATCGAGCAACTTGACGAGACCAATCCAAAGAGCCCAATATCACTCACTTCAGTCATCACTAAAGCACTTAAATGTTCAATAAATATTCTATAAATCAAGGGAATCAGTAGGGTCATCGATGAAACACTCTAAAATTGCCCTGAATTTTCTTCATATTTATAGAGCATGCCACGTCTTAAAAACTATAAATAGACAACATTCTTCACATAAAGAGGGGAAGAAGATAAGGAGGATGAAGAAGGAGAGAACTATGAGGCTTGAAAAATCCTGGAGCTCCACCTCAGCAACATTATTAATAAGTCCTTGCCACCGGACCACCATTGCTAGACTTATAGCTGATGATCATCGTTAAACCTCCATTCAATCATCACCATTGGCTCTCTAGTTGACCTCTACCATCTCTCTCTATATATATACTACATGACCCCAAAGACTCTCTCAGTAGGTTGCTTGGCCAAGAAGAAATTGAAAGAGGGGAAGAAGAGAGGGGGAAAAAAGGTATTTGGATCATATTTGTTAGCCATTCTTATTACATATTTTGTCTATTCACTGTAAAATTTTAAAAAAATCATTATTTTTAATTTACCCGATAAATTTTAATAATACTATTGTCAAAATATTTATACAATATATATCTATTATAAACAAAAAGTTATGCGGTAAAAATATGATGAATTAGGACAAAATATTGTGTATCGATTTGGGAGAATAAATCCATCAAACTCAAAATCATTAAAAACAAAAAGTAGATTTCATTTACTTACGACAATTATGTAAAATCTCTGAATATTTTTTAAGAATGAAAATAACCCAGATGCCCTTTTATCCGCTCCCTCTCTTCTTTCTCTTCCCTTTTATCTCTTTCTTCCTCAACAAGTCACACAAATGGAGATGGTTGGGTGGGTTTTAGTGCTTAGGCTTAGGATTAAATATAAATAAAAACTCAATTAGTGGCCTAAAACCACAGTGCCTGTGTTGCACGTCAAATCAAAAATTACTACATAACAGAGCATCAAGCATCATTCAAGCAAATTTTGGCGCCGCAATGTTCAACATTGCCCTGCTCTAGTTCAAACACATTTTATTTTTTCACATTCTCACATTTGTACTCAAGCTTAATCATTAATATACCAAGCTTTTAAAATTGTGCTCAAATTTATTCAACAATCTAAATAAATGAATGTCAATGATGCTTGTAGAAGCATTGAATTTTTCATTAATTAAATTTGTTTATTTGTAGATCTATCTAAATGCACCCCTCCCCTTAGTGAGAGAATTTAATCTTTTTAAACATGCATGAATATTATTGTTGATAAATATGTGAAATCTATTATTAGAAGCAACATAAGCAAAAAAAAAGTAAATCAGAGCATAAAATGCAAGAATTTTATTTAAATTCACTATCACTTAATTCATTTTAGAGGAAACAATTTTTCATGCAAGTATTCTTTTGAATCCAATAACTAAAAATGTAATTAACAAAAATGAGCACATGAAATCTGTGCCAAAAATAATTTTAACTTTGGTGAGTAACTGAGTATTATCTATAACTAACCAGTTGGAGAATATAAAGAATTTAAATTGTTAAAGTTTGTTAACAGCCAGCTTAGAAATTCAGCTAATTAACAGATAAAAAATTAAAAATCACATATTAGCAATCGGCACAATATATAGCCGTTAAAATGTCCCTATTCTTGCTCCACGAAATTTAAAATTCATTAGAAGACAATGATCAAAACTACCTCGTGACTCTAATCGTCATCTTCCTCCTCGAAGTTGGAATATTCCGATAAGACCTCGTCCTCTTCATCATCTTCTGATGCACTCTCACTACTCTCTACATACACAGCTCTGGTTCTGTTCTCCCTCTTCGGCCTCGCCTTTGCAGCAGAATCCTCACGCTGTGCTTCATCAGAAGCTCCAAGAGAAGAATTTTCGCTGCTGCTACCATTGATTCCAGACTTGTCTAAGAAAGAGCCGCTTTTCTTGTTGAAGGGAGATGGCCTAATCTTCCTCACTTTCTTCTCTGGAGAGTCGACAGCATTTGTTGCAGGCGGCAAAAGTTCAGAAATGAGCTTCTGTGCCAATATTGGTTTGATCTGTCCCTCTCTTTTCTTCGCTGCGATCGTTGCTTTGGCCTTCGTAGCATTTGCTGGCTTTCTTCCTCCACCAGCTCCTTTCTTCCCTTTAGGGACCTTGCTGTTTTCAAAATCTTCATCATCGGTATCCTCATCAGACACAACTGTCATGGCCTTCCTTGCAGCCGCAGCTCTCTTCTTTGGTCCTTCTTTAGCTGCAGCAGCCTCTGGCATAGTTTCAGTCTCCATGGCTGTAAAAAAATTAGAATTTTAGGCTTTTCTTGATAACAATGTTTGAGTACCGTGAGCCAAGAGATCATACCAAGCCTTTCTGGGGAAGAATCAAGATTGTATGCTTCCAGTCTTTCTTTGAGAGCAATTAAATCTTCATCTTCATCGCTTTCAACAGAAACAGGCTTGAAAAATGACATGTAATGTGTAGTTTAGCTCATAGGAGTAGTGAACGACATATCATACAAGAGAGAAAGAAATTACTACTAGGAACAAACCTGAGATTTGGATTTATTTTGGCGTCCTTTAGGTTTATTCTTAGTTACCTCTTGAACAGTTTCTGCAATTAGGTATTCCAACGTTACTAAGATAAACCATGAGATAACTTGATAATACAAGAGACGGTATTTGTAAAGTAATACCAGAATCAATTGCAATTGGTTCAGTAGCTGCTGAAGGCTTCGTGTTATTCTTTCTTGGCTTCTTTGGTGCTTGTTTAGCAGCTGCAGCACCACCATTACCTGCTTTTGCCTTGATTTTTTTCCTCATTACTTCAGCTTCAGCATCTTGTCTTTCTAAGTTCTGCTCAAGATGCAGGAAATATCATGGGGTAGAATAAGACGACCTAAATAGTAATATAGGAATAAATAAAGACATGGTAAAGGATTTGAAAGCATTGGGGAAGGACTCACATCTAGCTCTTTATCTAGAGCATCTAAATCTTTGATCCATAGTGAACTAGGTGTGGAACCCCTCAATTCCTTCACATCATTTTCAAATTTCTCCTTCTCAGCGCAAAGTTCCTGAACCTTTTCCCAGGTCAAGGTTCCTATAGCCATGGAGAGTAGGTAGTCATAATCACTCGGCTTCACTCCACCTTTAGCAACTTCTGTAGTCTCCTCGGATTCTTCAGTTTCTGGTGTGGCTCCAGCTATAGCTACATCAACGCCCTTAGTTTTCTTTGGGAATGGAGTGAACCCTTTCTCTTGTAGCTCAAGGAACAATTCTGCCCTCTTCCTGTTGTTAACTATGATCTGACCTTTAACAACACCAAGAATGAACCTGACTTTGTTGTCCAGCTTTAACAGGTCCAACTCAAGATTATCCAGCAAAGCTTTCTGCACAAATTTGGCACAAATTGTTCTCATTTGCATGTGAAATCCTTTATTGAGTTGTTAAATTATTCAATGTCATCTTACCTTCCTTTTCTCATAATATGTAATCCTTAGATGGAAAAACTCCTCAAGAACTGTAAAGTTGATTAAGAGTTAGGAACATTTATAGCACATAAAATGACATACCATGAGGATAAATACTCACTTTGTTCTGGTGTATCATATTTCTTAATGACTCCCTTGTGGTCAAAAAGATGCATATTGCTAGTGCTGATAGTAGTAGAAAGTTTAAACTTTTTCTCAAGTCCCTCTTGCTTTGCCATTATCAAGTTCTGCTCGGACAATGTAACCTCAAAATGCACAGTGGTGTCATCATTGTATTCTCTATAGTCCTACAAGATCAGTATTGCTTAGCAAGGCATAATGATGCTCATCCAAAATGATTCAACATATCTGAACTAGTTTTTTTTTACCTTAATAAATGGGTCCTTAACTTTATCAGTTCCTGTCACCAATGATTCCAGAAATTCCTTGTAGTCCTGAGTCCATCTTCGAACTGGAAGCTCAGTTATTGTTAAAGTGTTGCTGTCACTCTCCTCTATGATGCCAGTGACAGTGTAGGTAGCGCCAGCTTCCTTCACTGCTGTTTTCTCAATTAGGCCCTGATTGTATTAGGAGAAAAAAATGTCATTCTAGATATTTTCTGAAGAAAACCTCAACTTATGCTTATGAAAAAATGTCATCTTTACCTTGAAACCGCGATACCATGGATCCATTGGCAACATTGGCTCATCATTAAGCAAACGCCTTACATTTTTTACAATATCTCTTGGATTATAATTAGGAATGTAAGAGCTCCAACCAGTACCAATTCCCTCACTCCCATTTACTAAGACCATGGGAATAATTGGAACATACCTGCAGGTTAATTGTAGTTTCAATAATAATCTTATTGCTTCATAAAGCAATTTTTAAGTTTCAAAAAATTTGATTTTTGAACTATAAAAAAAGCCGCCCCAAACGAAGCATAAGCCTATGACAAATCAATTGATAATAAATAAATAAATACCAGGCGGGTTCAATTGATTGCCCATCCTCACTCATATAGTCAAGAATAAGATCATCTTCCTTGGGAAACAAGAACCTGGTCATGGGTGACAACTTCGTGTAAATATACCTGGCACTAGCATGGTCCTTGCCTCCCTGAATGCATATACAAGAGAAAAGAATATATCAAAATTTATATAATAAACTAAAAATAACATAGATAAAATATATGAACCATCTGATGAAGTTTTATACTTGGTGCCGAGTTCCAAATTGCCCATTTGGCTGCAGAAGATTGATATTATTGCTACCTACGAAATCTTGGGCCATTCCAATTATAGTACTGGCAAGACTTTGTTCGCCATGATGGTAAGCTGAATGCTCAGAAACATAACCGGAAAATTGAGAAATCTGCAAATAGTTGAGATTTAGTCAACTTGAATGAATTTGAATATGAATAAACCATATTTACTTAACTGTTCTGTTTTCTGACCTTTGCTTCCTTGACAAAGTTCCTTTTGAAGGAGCAAAATAGAATCTTTCTTTGGCCAGGTTTTAAACCATCAAGCATGGATGGAATAGACCGTTGCAAGTCTGCCATGGAGAATAATATCAGCTCCTTGTTGACAAAGTCACTATAGCTAATAAGTTTTTCGTTCTGATCCAGGTAAGTTCCAGGCTGCAGTTATAGGAAAGTAAATTTCAAGGTCTGAGAAAGTTAAAAGTTTTTTGGTAATGGCAAAGAAAGACTATCTCCTATTACTTCAAATTGCCGCAGCCAATTTTTCCTGGCTTCAATTTTCTTTTTGCTGAATGCAAGCTCTATAGCTTCTCCGTCCTGTTCATCAAACCATACAAAATCTTTCTTGTGCTTTTGAAGATCTTGGAAGTACTCCTTTCCTTCTTTGGATGTGCTAGTTCCCAACCCCTATGACCATTATAAGTAGAAACCATTACAAACTGTATAAATTTCTATGACAGTACGTACAGGATTACAGATTAACGACGCTTGGAAATGCAGACCTTATAGTACTTTATAGACCAGCCACTTGCATTGCCACGCAAACTTTCTTTCCAAGATTCATACTCAGGCATAGTGTAAAAAGACAAGACCTTTCCTGTTCTGTAAGTTGCCTGAAATATCAAAAATAAAAATGTAGCAATATCATTTTTTTTTTCACATTTCAAAGCTCCAAATCAGATTTTTATAAAATGTATAGGCTAACCTTCACAATTGGTGTTATGAACTCTACCAAGAACGAGGGAATTTTAAGCAGAGAAGGCCAAAATGAGTGTATGAAGTTAATCAAGAGCCCCTTAATGTGAGAGCCATCATGATCCTGAAATTGCAAAACAAGAATGATAGGTTAGAAATGTTAAAGCATTCACATATCTGCAGACAGAAGGCATAAATTATGAGTTCATGTGGAACCTGATCTGTCATTATCATGAGATGACCATAACGTAAACCCTTGACACTTTCATACTGTTTCCCTTGCTGCAACCCTAGAATTTGCTTTATATTCTGGATTTCAGCATTCTCCATTATCTGCTTATGACTTGCTTCTCGAACATTGAGCAATTTACCTCTCAGAGGAAAAACGCCATAATTGTTTCGGCCAACAACTGAGATACCAGCCATCTGTTACAGGTAAGACAGAGAAATGAGATAATTTTCCCTGAAAAATACTAGCCTATGAGGACAATTTCTCTCATAAAAGAGGATCATAATTTCAATTGGTTTAATAAACATGAAACACATACAGCAAGAGCCTTGGCTGAATCTCCTTCAGTCAAGATCAATGTGCATTTCTCTGAATTCTTTCCTCCAGCATCATTAGCGTCATCGAGCTTCACAATGCCAGAGATTTTCTGCCTTTTTGTTCCATCTGTCTTCTTCAATTCCTTATTCTGCTTGAAATCAGCCCATGAGAGAAGACTTTCCACAATTCCTGATTTAGCCACTGCAAAAAGAGAAATTTAACTTCATTAAGTGCTGAACCAGATAATTTAACATCGCAATATGAACAATTACCCTTCTTGAGAAATTCTTGTGAAAGATCGCACTTTGACCCGAAACTTCCTTGACGAGTGGTCAATGTTTCCTTAGTTTGCGAGTCAAATGCAGGGTTGTCAATGAGGCAATTGACAAAGACCCAAAGATGATTCTTCACATTATGCGGCCTGAGGTTTGCATTCTTATTCTTTTTGTTCACAATGCTCATCACATGACTAGCAATTTGGCTGGTGACATACTCAACGTGTGTCCCTCCCTTAATAGTGTTAATGGAATTAACAAAGCTCACCTGGTGAATGGAAACCAAAACAAAATCATGATCTATTGAACTTATGTTACTACAATTGATAAACAGGCATTTAAAGTTCATTAAGTGTTCTTTCAAGAAACCTGTTGAAACTGCCCATCAGTGAGGCTTACACATATCTCCCACCGATCATTGACTTTCTCAGCAATCCTAAATCAAATTACACAAAATTCTGATCTTGTTTAAGTTGAGAAGAATTTAACCGCAAATGAAATTCTTAGATATTTTCAAACCTTGGAAGGGGCTCGGGTCTAGATTTGGAAGCAGATTGGAGGTAGAGGTTCACGTAATCAGCAAAAGTTTTAACAGGTAATCGTTTCCCGTTCAACTCAACCTTCACGGTCTTACCCAATGTTCCAGCTAGATCAACAACCCTCTTTTTCATCAGTGCAACCACATCTTCTTCAAGATGGTCCATATTGAACTTCAGCAGGTCCGGCTTGAACGTAACCTTAGTCCAATTCTCTCCTTCCTTGCATTTGGTAATGGAGGGCTGGGATTTGGTTCCCATGTTTCCGGTGAACACCTATATTGGAGAACTCATTTGTAAGAATATCATGAGAAAGAATTAGCATCCTGAACCAGTACTTGGAGTGTAAATCTTGGTAATTTATTTATGACAAAGATCAGCATTGTTACAAAGCTAAGGTCCTGAATTTGATATAAATAGATTTAGGGTTTTACCGCGGCACTCCTTGCAGTAAATTACATAAAATCAAACAAAACGAAATCTAAATAACACCATATTTCATATAAAAGCAAAGCAAACAGCTATACATTTCAATTTCAGCAGAACTTCACGGATTCAAATCAAACATAATTTAGGGCTATCATGAAACGGATTCTTAATATATATGATTGATTTCTTAATTCCCGGAGGGGAATTTTAGCACATTCGATGATCAGCACATGCCAAAATTATTAATTCAAAGATAACTGACACATTTTTATCTAACCTTGTTCCCTCCATTTGATTGCTACAATCCTGCAATCCATAAATTTGCTTTAGTTTTGCATCGCCTCTACATTTGTATATTGTGATTGCTTCTTTTCTCTTTTCTCAATCGCCCAAGAAAATGAAATTTTGTCTTTCTATGGAAGGCTTTCTGCTCCTCCAATTCATATGGAATGAATTGAAAAGTATTTGTAATCTTGCCAAAATTTATAAAACAAGGGAAGTAATAATACAGAGCTGCATATTCAGCAATATCTAAAGCCTAACTCCCAAAATCTGAAAGCGGGAACCATCTTCATATCAACGTTCTCCGATACCCTAATAAGAGAACGTCTCAAGAAGATGATTAGCATAAACCCTAACCCAGAGGGTGAATCATCGTTCTATTAAAGTCTCATAAAAGAAATCTCAAGACGACTGAGATCACAAATCCTAACCCAACAGGCAGATATCCTCAGAACTAACCAAGAATTCACAAGAACTCAAATTACTAAAAAAAAAAGAAAGAAGCTGATTCTTTGACAATTGCCTAATATATATACTTACAACAATAATCTATTAAAGAATAAATAAGGAATATATAGTATAAATTATATTACATTTATACAATTATTTAATAAATGATGAATTAAGAAATTGAGTTGTAATATTATTAGAAAATGTTTTGGAATATTATTAATAATTAATTAATCTTGACTTGTATATTATTATTTTGTTTATTGTTACTAAAATATAAATTTATATTAATAAGGAATATATAGTATATGCTCATTTCGTATATTGTCTTTAAGGGTAAATCCACTCATCCACCTGAGTGAGCATCCTCATCTATACAACACTTAACTTAATATTAAGCTTCTCTTTTAATGGTCAATATTTTGCACCATAGAGCAGGTCTCACCAGCATCTTATAGAATTTTCACTTAAGTTTGAGAGGGACTTTTCTATCACACAACAAGCTCGATACATTCCTCCACTTCAATCATCCAGCTTAAATTCTACTGATAATATCTTCATATATTTCATCATCACTTTGAACAATAGATCCAAGATATTTAAAATGTATACTCTTAAAATTTAGTATAAAATATAAATTTAAATAAGTAGTTATAATATTACAATAAATATATATTCATTTCTTTAATTCATGCTATATTAGTTATTCATATAGATATATCTAGTGTGCAATAATGATTTTACGTATTTGCTCCTTTTTAAATTATCTACTAAACATGCTTCTTCTACTTAATTAAATTAAAAATTTGCTTCTTTTTTTAAATTTGCCTTTAATCGACATGTGTTAGAGAAGTAAAATGATGTGTATAATTTGGCAAAATTATAATAATATCTTTTTTCTGACTATTTTGTCTACATATAATTAATGAGAGAGAAAAGATTAAGTTTTTATTTAAAATAATGAAAATTATATCAGCATTGATGACAATTAAAGCGTCGGCTTTCTATTGACCTAGTTAGTAGAGCAAATGCATTAAGAAATGTATGAGGATAATTAGAGGTAGATTTAAAAAGAATTGATAAGAATTATTAGAAATGACCTTTGTTTATTAGATTTGAATGAGAATTTAATTTTTAATTGACATAACGGAGAAAATTGATATAGCTTAAAAGGGATATTTTCTAAGAAAAATTTAGCCCAAAATAATCTTTTGCAAATTTTGTCACTGTAACGATAAGACTAACATTGGTAGCTAGTCCACAAATCTTTTGCAAATTTTGTAATATTAGAGTTGCCAAGTTCATACATCTATAAATATTTTCAATTTTAGAGGAGAAAAAGTCACAAAAATAGCAAAAAAAAATGTAAAAAAAAAAACAAATCATAAAGATTCAGGCTTCGTTTGTTTT